>NC_068318.1:12272822-12594572 GCF_025860055.1 Xyrauchen texanus | reverse complement strand
TTCAATTCATACATTAATCTAAGTTCTTGTTAAAGAGACCCAAGAAGGAACAATATGGTTGAAATCTATAAAGTTTACTAAATGACAAAACAGAGAGAACAAAAATATTTAGATAGAGAGGGAGGCTTATATCCAGGGCTTTCAATGCAATGCGCTTGTACATAATGATTAGGGATTTGGGATTATTTTCATAGTCGATTAATCTGTTGAATATTTTCTCGATTAATCAATTAGTTGTTTGGTCTATAATATGTCAGAACAATGTGGATCAGTGTTTCCCAAAAGCCCAGGAGGATGACGTCCTCAGATGTCTCGTTTTGTCCACAACTCAAAGATATTCAGTTTACTGTCACAGAGGAGAGAAGACACTAGAACATATTCACATTTAACAAGCTGGAATCAAAGAATTTTTTACTTTTGTCTTAAAAAATGACTCAACCCGACTAATTGATTATCAAAATAGATTAGATAGTAAAATAGTGCATATTAACAACAGAAGAATGAATCTGGTGCCACATATTTTAATTTTAAAGGGGTCATGACATGAGAAACCAAATTTGCCTTGATCTTTTGGTATATAAGAGGTCTCTGTATCATT
This sequence comes from Xyrauchen texanus, assembly GCF_025860055.1. Lineage (NCBI taxonomy): Eukaryota > Metazoa > Chordata > Actinopteri > Cypriniformes > Catostomidae > Xyrauchen > Xyrauchen texanus. The sequence goes on along the minus strand of NC_068318.1, from coordinate 12,593,974 downwards.
AAAACGTCCTGCAAGTTTAATATTTTAAGACGTCCTCCCCATTCTAAACGAATCATTTATTTAATCAAGCTCAAAATACAGCTCGTTCTGGATTCATGGTTAGAAGTGGCGTGTCGGTTAGAAGTGGCGTAACAGCGTTTGCATATGACCGCCTCCAGCACAAGATAACTACGCTTTAAGCGCAAGACTACTACGCTCATTTCAGTATCGCCGTCGCCTCACAAGTGTTCAGTCGATGGACAGCGAGCTCTGACAGAGACTACTTGTGCACAGGAAAATTACGATGCCACACAGATGTGCTGTTCCTGGCTGTGGTCAAACAAAACCTCTGAATAAGCTGCCGAAAGATCCAGGCGTCAGGGAAAAATGGATGCAGTTTATTTTTTGCGGACGTTCCAGTCACGGCAGTGTTAACTTAAGCGTTTGTTCTGTACATTTTAAGGATGACTGTTTTGAGAACAAATCTCAATATGATGCTTTCTTTGCCAGAAAACTGTTGCTCAAAGATAAGTCCGTGCCGACTATTCTGGGAACAACGACGGCGCAAACTGTAAGTAGGCCTAATCTATTTTAAACTTTAAACTACTTTTTAAAGCGCAATTTCATTCATTATGAATAATCACAGTGTTTTTACTTAGTTTACTTGCATATTGTTCTGGCTGGGAGCGTCAATAATTGATACATAGGCACTGACGTTAGCCAATCATAACAGTGGGCGTTAACACTGAAGTCTTAAATGGAAAACGCCCCCAAAACAGACTGTTTGAATCAGAGGATGAGAAACAGGGTGGGAAAAGGTCATAAATCACTAGATTTTAAAAGTTTTTCTTAAAAAAAAATATATTAATACTATAATTGCACCTAAGGGAACATAATAATACAATAAAAAAAACCATGTCATGACCCCTTTAAGAAAACTCAGTTTCTGTAATTAACAGAAGAAAGACAATATAAGTTCCATTTTGAACACAAAATAATATACAGTGGTTCTACATGAGACGTTTGGGCTAGTGAGTGACGGATGAATCTTGATGCAGTCTGCTGCTTCCTGCTGATTGGTCATCCCTGACAGTAATGCAGCCAGGGTTTCCCATACGTTCATTTATTTGTGGCTGACCGCCATACATTGATTTTCGATTTATTTTTTATTTTTTACTAAGCCTATTTAAAATCATATTTGATTGCAGAGAGCCGTAGCGCATTCGCGCAGCACTAGGCTACCTCTCGCTCGTCCCTCTCTCTCTCTCTCTCTCTCTCTCTCTCTCTCTGTCTCACCCGTACCTCTCACGCTCTCTCTCCGTCATGGAACACCGCTGCATAAATCTGTCCAACACAGCACTGTCAGTTCCCTTTCGAGAGGTCTCTCCTATTGCGTAAGTAGCTTACGCTATGGGAAAACTCAGTTTCTCGAGAAATATTGAAGTCTTTATGTAAAACGCATTGCAGCTGCACAGCAGACAGCAATGAGCGAGGCAGCTCGGTCATTGGCTGTGCTGCGGCAACTTGCTCGAACCAATGACGGGGCGACTCTGAACGCGCGACCAATGAGCGCGCTTCACGCCCGCGCGCTCAGAGCCCGCCAAGATTGGCGTGGCTAAGGCTATATATTAGGCGCCCCGTCATGAGAGTTCTTTAGATTTAATCTCCTTCAGCAAAGACCTTCTCTTCGCTGGATCCTCTGGATTATTGGAGTCTTTTCGCCCGCCGTCGACAAGCCTACAGCAGGACTGCTACGAGGACGCCGGCGCCTTCAGCCGCCTTCAAAGCCTTCTGCTATGTCATCCGGCGGGCATCACCTTATATCCTTTACTAAGCAATAACTTTTGAAGTGTTCGCCTCTGCGACACTTTTTTGTCCTTAGTAAAGAGCAAATTCGAGGCGTTGTTTAAAATGCCTTCGACCTGTGCCTCATGCAGAGGCCCTCTTCCTGACGGGGACCGTCACATTATCTGCGCTCGCTGCCTGGGACCTGACCACACAGAAGCTGCACTCACTCGAGGCGGATGCCCCGAATGTGACTCCCTGGGCCTAACCGAGCTGCGCGCTCGCTTTGCCGCCTTCGCCGCAAACGAGCCTGCTACCACCATGCTGCCATCCCCTCTGTTCGAGCCGCGCAAGAAAAAGCGCCGCTCACGGAGGCCGCCAGAGCACGCGGACTTCAGTGACGTCACGCTGGGCCAGTCCCCGCGTGCTTCACCACCACCCGAGGACTCCCTGCCGCCAGTTCTATTCACGCAGGCAGACCAGCACCCCTCCGGAGCGCTGGGTCTCGTCTCGTTCGGCGCATCAGGGGACGACAGTGAAAAGGATGACAGCCTTTCCATTGACGCTGCATCCGACGACTGGCCGGGCTCGGCCTTCGACCCCGCGCCGTCGACACTAGCGGACACGAGCAGGGGCACCAGCATGGACGCAGAAAACGTGTAAAACATTACCCAGTCCCCTTACAAGCGGCTGGAAATGTCTGTACAGCAGTCAATGGGCCAGTCACAGAACTCGCTCACCTGCAATCAAACGCTGTTTTAACGGCAACACGCAGAAATCACAAAAAGAGTCATTTTCTGCCTGTGTCACTAAGGGGTCACGTGTCCACACTAAAGTGCGCATTCCCACATATCAATACTGTCCAAACAGTGCCGAATACTTCCCCAGCTCAAGCTGGACGCCCCATAAATGTAGCACCACTACACACAAGCACTGTTCCCACAGTTATAAACACTTCCCCAGTAAAAGCGGGAAATACTATAAAGGTAACGCGCGTGCCTGCTGTCATGCATGCATATCCTCGTGCAAGTTCGCCCCGGGGATTGGTTTCTATCAGTGGATTTGAAAGACGCTTACTTTCACATTCCGATAGCGCCTCATCACAGGCCTTTTCTGAGATTCGCTTTCGAGGGACAGTCATACCAGTACACAGTACTACCATTCAGCCTATCATTGGCCCCCCGTACATTCACGAAATGTATGGACGCAGCACTTTGCCCCCTGAGACAGCGGGGAGTGCGAATACTGAATTACCTCGACGATTGGCTAATCCTAGCACAATCAGAGAGTCAGTTAACGATGCACAGATCTTGGATTATCAGTCATCTAGAATGTCTGGGTCTGAGAATCAATTTTGCAAAGAGCGTGCTATCCCCCAGCCAGAATATCTCTTTTCTGGGAACAGTGCTAGACTCAGTGCAGATGACGGCGCGCCTCTCATCAGAGCGCGTGCTCGCTATTCGGCGCCTTGCAACATCATTCAGAGCGGGCGCGCATGCCCCCGTCAAACGATTTCAAAGGATGCTCGGTCTCATGGCTTCGGCATCAGCTGTACTCCAGCTAGGATTGTTGCACATGCGTCCTCTCCAGCGCTGGCTCAAGAGCCGTGTCCCCACTCACGCGTGAGTCTGGGCGTGAACACGCGGAGAAAAATGATCACGACAGATGCCTCCAAAATAGGATGAGGGGCCCTTTACGAGGGCAGGCCTGTCTCCGGTTTTTGGTCAAACCCGGAAAAGCGCCTACATATAAACTGTCTGGAAATGAAAGCGGTCGCCTTGGCTCTCAGAGCCCTGCTTCCGTACCTGAAAAACGAACACGTCCTGGTCCGAACGGACAACATGACGGTAGTGTCGTATATAAATCGCCAGGGTGGACTCAGGTCGAGCTCCCTGCACTCTATGGCCAGGGAGCTCATCTTATGGACACAGCACAACCTGCGCTCGCTGAGAGCAGCGCATGTGCCAGGCATCCTGAACCAGGGAGCGGACATGCTGTCCAGAGACAAGGTTCTCCCAGGAGAATGGTCTCTCCACCCCTGACGGTCCAGTGGTTATGGCAAATCTTGGGCGAAGCAGAGGTCGACCTCTTCGCCTCCAGGGAAAATGCGCACTGCCCTCTTTTCTTCTCAAAGAGCACGGACCGCTCGCCCAAGTCTGGCCGAGCCGCCCCTTGTATGCTTTTCCCCGATCGCGATGCTACCTCAGGTCATCAGTCGGATCAGGGAGGTGAAATGTGCAGTGCTCCTGGTAGCCCCACTCTGGAAGAACCAGGCGTGGTTTCCAGAACTGATGCAGATGATGCAATCTGCCCCATGGCCGATTCCGTTGAGGCTGGACCTCCTCAGGCAGGCCAACGGGATGATTCTTCATCCCCGCCCTGATCTGTGGGCCCTTCATGCATGGCCCCTCAACGGGTTCCAGAGAACCTCCCCAGCGGAGTGTTGAGAACCATCACTGAGGCGCGGCCCTCTACGAGCGCTTATATGCCCAAAAGTGGAAAGTGTTCAGTGACTGGTGTGATACCAAGAGTTTGAACCCCAAATCGTGCGAGATACCAAGTGTACTCGCCTTTTTGCAAGAGCTGCTGGAGGCGGGCCGCACACCCTCCACGCTCAAAGTCTATGTGGCTGCCATAGCGGCGTCACACAATCCTGATAAAGGACGCTCATTAGGGAAAAACGACCTAATCATTCGTTTCCTAAGAGGCTAGGAGGATGAACCCTCCTCGCCCCCCTCGGTACCGATCTGGGACCTGGCCACGGTCCTGGACGCACTCAAGAGTGCCCCGTTCGAACCTCTCCGAACCGTGCACCTTAAACAGCTCTCGCTCAAAACTGCGCTCTTGCTGGCACTCGCCTCAGTCAAGAGAGTGGGCGACCTGCACACGCTGTCATCAAGCGCTGCTTGCCTGGAATTTGGACCTAACGACTGCAGAGTTGTCCTTAGGCCAAAGCACGGGTATATTCCTAAAGTGCTCTCCACACCCTTCAGAGTACAGGTGATATCTCTGGCAGCGCTATCGTCTTCAGCAGACGAAAGCGACGCTAATTTACTCTGCCCGGTCAGGGCGCTCAGAGTATACTTGGAGCGTTCTGCCCGTTCAAACAGACGGAACAATTATTCGTATGCTTTGGCGGCCGCACTAAAGGTCTCGCAGTTTCAAAGCAAAGAATATCGCTGGATAGTAGATGCTATAGCGCTGGCTTATGAAGCCAAGGGCCTTCAATACCCCTTAGGCGTCAGAGCTCACTCTACGAGGAGCATGGCCTCCTCGTGGGCGTGGTCGAGTGGGATACCCATTGAGGATATTTGTGCGGCAGCAGGCTGGGCCTCGCCTTCGAAATTTATCAGGTTTTATAACCTACAGGTCCCCTCATTGCATTCCAACATTCTATCAGCCTGACTGTAGTATGGACTGGAGTACATATATGCTGAGCATTATTTCCTCCCTTATAAGGTCCGTCTCTGACTGACTTAGGGAGTTTTTTATGCATATCAGTAAATAGAAAAATCAGTACATAAGATATGTGCGTGTGTTTTTACAATGAGCGCCCACCATGGGCCACCTTGGGGCAAAGGCGCTCTGTATTATCCCATTATATAGCTTGCCGTTGGCCGGCTCGTTGAATAATCACTTTGCTTTAAGGCTCAGGCATCTGCCTCTGGCTTTATAGAGCGAAGTCAGCACGCACGGCGTTTTGCATGGTGTTCCCATAGCGTAAGCTACTTACGCAATTGGAGAGACCTCTCGAGAGGGAACGACACGGTTACTAACGTAACCTCGGTTCCCTGAGAGGAGGGAACGAGTATTGCGTAAGCTGCCGTGCTTGTGCTTGGTCAGTCGCTTCAGTCGATTGAACCTAAAGAACTCTCATGACGGGGCGCCTAATATATAGCCTTAGCCACGCCCATCTTGGCGGGCTCTGAGCGCGCGGGCGTGAAGCGCGCTCATTGCTGTCTGCTGTGCAGCTGCAATGCGTTTTACATAAAGACTTCAATATTTCTCGAGAAACTGAGTTTTCCCATAGCGTAAGCTACTTACGCAATACTCATTCCCTCCTCTCAGGGAACCGAGGTTACGTTAGTAACTGAGTGGTTATTACTTATTAGCCAGCATGCAAGGAGCCTAGCTAATAAGGAGAGCTAAGTTATTGTTAGAATACAGCTGGATTTTTGAGGTCAGCATGCTGTATATAGCTGGTAGTAGTCAATATCGATGCACGCGCATGGGAAACACTGGCAGCAGCGCATTATGAAAGACTTCGTCTTAGGTTTAACAACCTATGAATCTAATAATGAACAATATGAAACTAAAACGACATAAGCTTAATTTAAAATGGCTTAGGAACTATCTATTTAGAGGTGGATAAACGCAATTTAGAGGTGGATAGACCCACTTTGGAGGTGGGTAAACGCTATTTCCGAATTTTGGGAGGTGCGTAAACGGCGTTTACATGCGTTTAGCCTCCACTACATCCCTGGTTTTGCTATACTGTTGTTTGACAACTGTTAGAAGACGCTGTGCTGCTCTCGGTAACGGTCTCATCTTTAGTTTTTGAAGGAGGGGTGTGTCTGATTCAACGGCTCAGTCTCGTGGAAGTTCCAGAATGGCTAAAATTGCTTACAGTACCTTTAAAGGATTAGTTCATCCAAAAATGAAACGAGAGGCTGCAGCTTACTGCTCTCATGCAAGGAGCACTAAAGCTCTTGTGCAGTCTCATGAACGTGCAAAGGAGATCAACGGTCCGTCAAGCGTTTCACTTAATAATGCATTCGATTTCGTCATGTTTCTCACAAACCTTATCGTATGCTTTCAAAACAATCATGAGTCTCATGAAATAATTTATTAGACTTCTAAATTACCCTTTTGTTTCCTTTTGAAGCTTAAAGAGGTGGTCACCGTAAACTGCCATTGTATGACATAACTGAGCACAACATTTTCCCACAATTTCTCCCTTTGTGTTAAGAATAAGAAAGAAATTAATATGGGATGAGTAAACGATCAATGAATATACATTTTTGGATGAACTATCCCTTTCAGTTAATACTGTACAGTATATTTCATGTAAACTGCTCATAATAAATAGTTACTACTGTTAGACTTAATTCTTTCAGATACTAAATACCTACCAAAATACTTATTTTTTATATCACAGCTCACTCAGTGTTCAAGTTTAATTATAAGGCAAGGGAGGCCAGCATATACAGTGTACTGTATTCTTCTTTCCTTTGCTTATGGAACTTTAAATGACTAGTGAAAATACACCCTCATGTAATTTCAAATGATGTTCTTTCTTCCTTGGAGCACTTACAGTTTTTTTGGATTGCTTACACACTAAAATTAAAAGTAGTACACTATTAGCAAAACCTTACACTCAAGAAGCAAAATATCAGCCTATAAGCACATTGTCAACCTCACACTTGTTGCAAAACTCTACACACAGTGATTTGCAAAACACTAAACACACTTAACATACATTACACACAAAAATCTATCATGAAGTCACTTCCTTGCAATACCAAAGCACTGACTGTCAAATTACCGCACCGTCCAACCAATTGGTTCAACACAGTCATCAGGTGTGCAAACACTTGTTTGCTTAATTGTAGACACACCAATCAGGTGTATAATCACTATAAAAAGCAGCAGGTGAGTTCATCGGTCTTCAAGCACAATGGAAAGAGTCAAAGAAAGAGTAAGACGGGGAGGAGAACGAGGAGAACGAGGAGGAGGACAAGAAGGTGCTCAAAGAGGACCGAATCTGGGAAATGAGATCCGCGCAACACTGGTTGACCACGTTGTCAACCGCGGCCTGACGCTGAGGGAGGCTGGACTGCGAGTACAGCCAAATCTAAGCCGGTACACAGTGGCAAGTGTGATAAGTACATTTCGACTGGAAAATAGGTATTGTAAAAATATCATCATATCAAAAACATCTGCACGGTTTCAGTAACTGCTTACAGTACTGTATTCTATGCACTATCAGCACTTCTGTTACCTTTTCCTGTGAAATTACTGTACTATTGTATACTGTTTTTTTTTTCTACATAAGATTGAGGGTCAGGAACGACAAGGGGGAAGGCCTCCTATGTTCACAGAACAGCAAGAGAGGGAGATAGTAAACATGGTTTTGGCCAACAATGCTATAACACTCAATCAGCTCCAAGCTAACATTGTCAATAACCACGGCAGTTTCAACGATATCCATCAGGTCTCAACATCAACACTGGCATGCATCCTAAAAAAAAACCATATTCAAATGAAGCAAATTTATCGAGTGCCTTTCGAGCGCAATTCCGAAAGGGTGAAACGATTGCGGCATGATGATGCAGAGGTATGTATTCACTTTAGCAGTGTGATCTTGCATACTGTCTCATAATCTTTTACTGTACTGTAATATGTATACTAGATCAACACTGAACTACACAATTTTGCCTGACACTGTTCTTCATAGAGTTTTACGAATGGATGGAGAGGAGATCCAGCATGAGTTCATTTACGTAGATGAGGCTGGGTTCAACCATGTTTATACGAAGGAGGGGAAGAAACATCATTGGCCACAGGGCTATAGTCAATGTCCCAGGGCAACGTGGGGGTAATATAACACTCTGTGCAACCATTACACAGAATGGGGTCCTCCACCACCATGCCCATATGGGCCCTTACAACACAGCACTCATACTTACATTCTTGGACCAACTGCACAACATAACAGCAGCAAATCAAATCGATCATATGCAATACATTGTTGTCTGGGACAATGTGTCTTTCCACCGCTCTGCTCTGGTTCAGAACTGGTTTCAGCAACCTCCACATTTCACCGTCCTATATCTTCCACCATACTCTCCATTCCTCAACCCTATAGAAGAGTTTTTCTCGGCATGGTGGTGGAAGGTATATGATCTCCGTCTCCAGGCTGAGGTACCCCTCATCCAAGCCATGGAGGAGGCCTGTGACCAGATGGAGGTAGCAGCAATGCAAGGATGGATTCGTCATTCAAGACGTTTCTTTCCAAGGTGTCTTGCTAATGACAACATTGCCTGTGATGTTGATGAAATTCTCTGGCCAGATCCAGCTAGGCGAAGAGACAATGTCTAGGGTTTTTTTTACAGTTTTTTCTGAATGCTTAAGCGCTAATCGTGATTCTTGTAGCACAATTTCTAAAACTATTAATACGTATAGCAAAACCACTCACTGAGTATGCAAAACTAAAAGCACATACACTGCTTTGCACTCAGTTTGCAATTTTGTAACACACACTTTGCAAAACTGTAGGGACAATTCACTGCACAACACTCTTTTTGCAGAACTTTAAACACAACTCACTGCTTACACTCAATTACCAAATTTCCAACACACTCCTAGCAAAATTATACACATGTATGTCTATCATTAACACTATTCTGCCAACTGTCTGGCACACTTTCACATGTGAAAACTGTTTTAGATAATTAGTTCACTTTGCAATCAGCCTATAAGCACTATAAATTAGCCACAGGTAAGCTGTCTGTGTGGAGTACAATGGAAGGAGCAGTAAGAGTGAGAAGAGTGAGAATCAGAGGAGGCCGAGGGAGAGGACGTGGAGGGGAAAGAGGAAGGGTAAGAAGAGTAAGAAATAGAATAACTGATGACATCAGAGCTACAATAGTGGACCATGTCATCAACCATGGGATGACCCTGAGGGAAGCTGGCCAACGGGTTCAGCCTAATTTGAGCCGCTACACTGTGGCAAGCATCATTAGGACATTTCGAAATAAGAATCGGTAAGTACTTTGTAGCACTGCCATACTCTTATGAGAAACACAACAGTACCATACATGCAAAAATACTGAAAATGTTACTTTACAGAATTGCTAGACGTCCAGATGTTGGGGGCAGAGGAAGAATGTTCACTCCAGAGCAAGAGACCCATATAGTGAACATGGTGATTGCCAATAATGCAATAAGACTGCGTGAAATACAGCAGCGCATAATTGATAATGACACCATCTTTCAAAATATACACAGTGTAAGCATTTCTGCACTAAGTCAGTGTACTTAGCGCCACAGAATAAGAATGAAGCAAATTTACAGAGTTCCTTTCGAGAGAAACACAGAGCGTGTAAAAGCAACTGCGATATGACTATGTGCAGGTAAGCTATAGTGTCATTGGTTCTGAATTTGGAAGTGCATACTGTAGTGCTGTGCATGGGCCTGATGTGTTGCATTTGTTTTGTCTTGTCCAGAGAGTGATGGAACTAGAAGCAGATGCCATGGGACATGAGCTACTTTTTGTAGATGAGGCCGGTTTTAACCTCAGTAAAACCAGGAGGCGTGGCAGGAACATTATTGGACACCGTGCCATCATCAGTGTCCCAGGACAACGTGGTGGTAACATAACCATGTGTGCAGCTATAAGCCAAAATGGTGTTGTTCACCATCATGCAACCATAGGCCCATACAACACTGCACACATTATTGCATTCCTGGACACCTTACATGACATGCTCACTGTTCAGAGACCAGAGCATACCCGATATGTCATCATATGGGACAATGTTAGTTTCCATAGGGCTGCTTTGGTCATAACTGGTTTACAGACCACCCATTCTTCATGGCACTCAACCTCCTCCATACTCTCCATTCTTAAATCCCATCGAGGAGTTCTTCTCTGCCTGGCGCTGGAAAGTGTACGACAGTCATCCTCATCAACAGGTAGCCCTTTTACTGGCAATGGAGGAGGCATGTGGAGAAATTGACCAGGCATCATGTCAGGCCTGGATACGGCATTCAAGGAGATATTTTCCCCGGTGCCTTGGACTGGAGGATATCGCATGCGATGTGGACGAAATTTTGTGGCCGGACCCAGAAAGACGACATGATGTAGGCTGATTGTTTTTTTTTTTTGTGAAATTACTATTTTGTGTTCTGACTTTGGTTTTGATGAGTGTGAATAAACACCAATACTTCAAGTTTGGATCCTTGTATGTTTACATGACACTATGACAAAAGTATGACCTCAAATTGACATCTGTACACAGAGAAAGCAAAAGCCAGATGTGTTTTGTATTCATACCATCAGTGTGTAGTTGGCACATTGTGTGCTTAGTAGATGATGGCTTGTGTTTACTGTTTGATACTGAAAACACCATTTTTACGAAGGTGTGAAGAGTTAAACTAGCTGTGTTCAGCTTTTGCAAGAGAACTACAATGTTTTGATAATTGGGTGAAAGGTTTTCTTATTTGTGTGTAGAGTTTTGCAAAAATAGCCAATAGTTACAAAAATGTGCTTACAGTTTTTCTGATTGCTTAAGCACATTTTTTGTAACTATTGGCTATTTTTGCAAAACTCTACACACAAATAAGAAAACCTTTCACCCAATTATCAAAACATTGTAGTTCTCTTGCAAAAGCGAACACAGCTAGATTAACTCTTCACACCTTCGTAAAAATGGTGTTTTCGTATCAAACAGTAAACACAAGCCATCATCTACTAAGCACACAATGTGCCAACTACACACTGATGGTATGAATACAAAACACATCTGGCTTTTGCTTCTCTGTGTACAGATGTCAATTTGAGGTCATACTTTTGTCATAGTGTCATGTAAACATACAAGGATCCAAACTTCAAGTATTGGTGTTTATTCACACTCATCAAAACCAAGACAAAGTCAGAACACAAAATAGTAATTTCACAAAAAAAAACAAAAAAAACAATCAGCCTACATCATGTCGTCTTTCTGGGTCCGCCACAAAATTTCGATCCACATCGCATGCGATATCCTCCAGTCCAAGGCACCGGGAAAATATCTCCTTGAATGCCGTATCCAGGCCTGACATGATGCCTGCTCAATATCTCCACATGCCTCCTCCATTGCCAGTAAAAGGGCTACCTGTTGATGAGGATGACGGTTGTACACTTTCCAGCGCCAGGCAGAGAAGAACTCCTCGATGGGATTTAAGAATGGAGAGTATGGAGGAGGTTGAGTGCCATGAAGAATGGGTGGTCTGTAAACCAGTTGCGGACCAAAGCAGCCCTATGGAAACTAACATTGTCCCATATGATGACATATCGGGTATGCTCTGGTCTCTGAACAGTGAGCATGTCATGTAAGGTGTCCAGGAATGCAATAATGTGTGCAGTGTTGTATGGGCCTATGGTTGCATGATGGTGAACAACACCATTTTGGCTTATAGTTGCACACATGGTTATGTTACCACCACGTTGTCCTGGGACATTGATGATGGCACGGTGTCCAATAATGTTCCTGCCACGTCTCCTGGTTTTACTGAGGTTAAAACCGGCCTCATCTACAAAAAGTAGCTCATGTCCCATGGCATCTGCTTCTAGTTCCATCACTCTCTGGACAAGACAAAACAAATGCAACACATCAGACCCATGCACAGCACTACAGTATGCACTTCCAAATTCAGAACCAATGACACTATAGCTTACCTGCACATAGTCATATCGCAGTTGCTTTACACGTTCTGTGTTTCTCTCGAAAGGAATTCTGTAAATTTGCTTCATTCTTATTCTGTGGCGCGCAAGTACACGACTTAGTGCAGAAATGCTTACACTGTGTATATTTTGAAAGATGGTGTCATTAGCAATTATGCGCTGCTGTATTTCACGCAGTCTTATTGCATTATTGGCAATCACCATGTTCACTATATGGGTCTCTTGCTCTGGAGTGAACATTCTTCCTCTGCCCCCAACATCTGGACGTCTAGCAATTCTGTAAAGTAACATTTTCAGTATTTTTGCATGTATGGTACTGTTGTGTTTCTCATTAGAGTATGGCAGTGCTACAAAGTACTTACCGATTCTTATTTCGAAATGTCCTAATGATGCTTGCCACAGTGTAGCGGCTCAAATTAGGCTGAACCCGTTGGCCAGCTTCCCTCAGGGTCATCCCATGGTTGATGACATGGTCCACTATTGTAGCTCTGATGTCATCAGTTACTCTATTTCTTACTCTTCTTACCCTTCCTCTTTCCCCTCCACGTCCTCTCCCTCGGCCTCCTCTGATTCTCACTCTTCTCACTCTTACTGCTCCTTCCATTGTACTCCACACAGACAGCTTACCTGTGGCTTATTTATAGTGCTTATAGGCTGATTGCAAAGTGAACTAATTATCTAAAACAGTTTTCACATGTGAAAGTGTGCCAGACAGTTGGCAAAATAGTGTTAATGATAGCCATACATGTGTATAATTTTGCTAGGAGTGTGTTGGAAATTTGGTAATTGAGTGTAAGCAGTGAGTTGTGTTTAAAGTTCTGCAAAAAGAGTGTTGTGCAGCAATTGTCCCTACAGTTTTGCAAAGTGTGTGTTACAAAATTGCAAACTGAGTGCAAAGCAGTGTTTGTGCTTTTAGTTTTGTATACTCAGTGAGTGGTTTTGCTATACGTATTAATAGTTTTAGAAATTGTGCTACAAGAATCACGATTAGCGCTTAAGCATTCAGAAAAAACTGTAAACTTACAGTACAATACGTAAAGTGACATTTTGTTAAAGTATTATGAATCTCCATGTCAACATTTTGGGCGTGTTGAGAAATAAATGAGTTTCTTCAGTCTGCAACATTGGTCTTGTGTAGTGTTCGGTGAATTTACATTATATTTGTACTTTGTTGATGGTAGCCTACTCTAATCATAGGGAAGTAGAAGTGCTAAAAGTGTTTTAGGTTTATCACAGCAGAGTGTAACTCGTGCAAACAGAGTATAGTAATGTGAAACGTGTGTGTTTCATATGGTAACAAAGTGTGTTTTTTAAACAGAAGTGTATAGTTTTTACAAGAGTGTTTAATTATGCAAAGGATCTGTAGTGTTTTGCTAATTGGGTGTGTGGTTGTGCTAATTGTGTGTAGTGTTTTGAAAACACGGGCCCTGTTTTGAAAATCGTGCTTAAGCAATCCAAAAAAACTTTAAGTTGAATGTGTGAAGAATTTCTTGGCCAATCATGTCCACATAATGAAAATGGATGAGGACTATCAATTTTAAAATGGAAGTGGATGAAGAAAGTGAGGCACATACTGTGGAAGTGAATGTGTCTGTAAGGGGGTTAACATGGGCAAGGAGGAGGCGAGAACCGGCTTGTCAATATAAATAATATTTAATTAAACTCAAAACCAAAACACACACGACGGACATGCCCGTAATTCTCTCTCCCTCGAACCATCATCACCGGCCACCTTTATCCCTTTCGCGCCTCATCAGGCCAATTGGGGACTGGGCACGCGATATTCCGACCCGGCCCCGCCCCCCTCCGCTCCACAGTGTCCAATCTGTAAATGGTAATACTCACTTTTTAAAAAATATAACCATAATACATATAAAATATGTGTGAACAGGATTTGAGTGTGATGAAATCAATTTCTAAACTTTTCTTTGTAAAGTTATAGCAAATTTTACAACTTTGTTGCCAGGATGTAATGTCAACAAAGCCTAAAATGTCTGTAAAAAATGACAATTTAAACAACTTTACAGCTTCACATTTCTGCCTTTAAACCTTCAAAGAATTCACTTTCATTGTAAGTGCCTCGCTGTAACCTCGATTCTCTATCTGTCACACACTCGACGTTTTGTCGATGTAGTGACATTAGGGGTCGCCCTTGGGAGACCCAAACACCTCTGATCTTTGAGAAAAGGCCAATGGGAATTGGCGAGTGGAATTTCCATGTAACTTCCCCAGATATACTTGTATAAAAGCAGCTGGCTTGCAACCACTCATTCAGATTCTTTTTTTTTTTTTGGAGCCGAGCAGTTGTGTACAGTGAGCTGAATTCTTCTACCGAATCATTCACCTCTGAAAAAGTGAAGCTGTTGGATATATGCCGAATTATAGTGTTTTTTCCCCCTCTTGAACATGCGGTGTGCAGAGAATGCTCCTGGGCCCTTCAGCAGCTAAAATAGTATATTCTTCCTACTAAAAGAGCATATTTCCTTTCTAAAAGACGGAAAGTCTTTTTAAAGATGTCTTTCTGTCTGTGTATTATTCATGGTTGCGGCACTGACAGAGAGTCTTTTTAAAGATGTCTTTCCGTCTGTGTATTATTCATGGTTGCGGTCCACTTCTGACGTTCACAATCTCTGTCTCACGTGCTTTGGCGCTGCCCATGCGGAGATATCTTTCGTGGATGGGTCTTGTCCTCATTACGAGAACAAAGTTGCGGTCATGGCTTTCTTTCGTCAGAGGGAAAGCCACACCAATGGATACCCGCATCGGTCCTACTACCTACAGGTATCAGGCTACGGCAGTTAGCACTGGGGATGATTTGGGGGCCTCAATGGGAGCTTCTCAGCCGGGAAACCCCCCACGGACCTCCCATTCCCCACTACGCTCGTGTGCCCAGGACGAGTTCTGAGATGAGAATGCCGGGGGTGGGGCTAAAAATCACAAAATTTTGCCTTTCTAAATCCTAATATCTCACCGTTCATCTGCTTTCCACAGGGTGGTATCTTCCTGCCTGTACAGACTATCTTTCCATCCTAGCACCTATTTGATGCCCCCAATGTTGGAGGGCCCACCCCCAGTGTCCACAGACCCCCTTTGATGCCCCCTGACTGCCTATTTCTGGGATTGCCACCCCTTCAAGGACTTCGATTGGCTGACCATGGGGGCGGGTCCGGGAGGGAGCGGGGTTTCCATGAACAGCCTATTCTGCCCACTTACCACCTAAGTGTCACCAATGCCCCTGAGGTCAGAGGACCACCCCCGACCACCCCCCGCATCCACGGACACCCTAAGATGCCCTTTCAAAGCCTATTTTTATAATAACATATTTTTTATAAAATAACACATTTATATGACTCTCCGAGTCATGAACATTATACCTTTGTAACCTCAAAATTCCTCTGTAAATGAAAAGCATAAATATTTGAATGTGAATTGGTTGTAAATGGGATGTCCAGATCTCAGTTTCTGGATGGCATTAGAAGCTGAAACTTGTCTTGGTGTCCCCATTCTATGGTGTGAATTTCAAAAAGATTGGAGAAACTTGAATATTCAGCTCAAAAAAACTCAAAGGCCAATGGGAATTGGCAAGTGGTATTTGCATGCCCCTCCCCCGGACATATGGGTATAAAGGAATGTGAAGTGCATACCACTCATTCAGATTTTCTCTTGAGCCTAACAGTCGATGGTTCATGTTGAGTCAAGCGATTGCCATCCCTCACCTCTGCTGGATCATTACAGCACAATACAGAGGCTTTCTCCCCTCTCTACAAGGGTGCACTCATTATGAGGCCATGACCATGTCAATGTTGTGGTCGCGGCTTGCTTTCGGAAGGAAGCCACCCCATTGGCTCCCTGACTTCTACCTACGGATATGAGGCCAGCGTGGTGAACATTGGGACCACCTCCGCTGGGTAAATCCCTGCAGACCTCTCATTCCCAGAGGGTAGGTAAGGTACGTACAATCTGCGGGTTGAGCCGGTCTCGTCCCGTGTCTTAGCAGGAACCAAAGGGTAAGTCCGGGTCGACCGGCCAAGTATATCGCATGCGCCTAGCACCTTTCACCTCCCTTTAGCTGAAGATGTGCATTGTTGATTCCCAATAGTGTTCACAAATGTGTTCCCTGGTGAAAAAGAAAAAAAGAGAGAAGAAAAGCACGACTAGGAAAAGCCTGTCCCTATCCTTTGGGTAGTCAATTCATCCCCATAAGGGCTGTTCTACAATCATACTAGCGTCAGGGGAGGTTACGTGCCCGCACTGACTATGCGGCACACAGCAGTCTGCCCATCTCGCACCGCCGATCCACATTACCAAGTTCAGCTAATTGTGGCATTTTTGTTGGGGACCCCTAGTTTCACTACATCTACACAACGCAGAGTGAGTGATAGATCCGTTGTGTCCTTCCTGCCACAACGCTGAACTACCCGCTGAAATTGTCAGGACCTTATTCTCAGCTCCTCAGCACAAAACCTGAATGAGTGGTATGCACGTCCCCTCCTTTATACCCGTATGTACGGGGGAGGGGCATGCAAATACCATTGGCCTTTTTATCAAAGATCTAAGGTGTCTCTCAAGAGTGACCCCTAGTGTCACTACATCGACACAACGTCTCGTTCCCTGAATCAGGGAATGGAGGTTACGAAAGAACCAGGACGTTAATGATTTTTTAAAGAAAAGGATGGATGAGTCTAAATAAATGTTTGTTGTTATCAACATTATGCCACAAATGTTGTTGATTGAGCTTAACTTGTATTGAACCTAGAATAAGTTTAGCTTTATGGACTGGCCCTGTTCACATCCTTTGTCCCTTAATGCAACTTTTTTTTTTAAACGCGGGACCAGTCGAAATAATTTTTTGGGGTTAGTAACATTATGCCACAAATGCTTTTAATTAAGCTTCAATTGTTTTGAATCCAGATTATTCCTTCAAGAGATCCAGATGTGCTATATTCAATACATGCTCTATATTCCTAATGAAGCATTGCAATAGCAATTGTTTGAGGAACAGTCTGAAATGTAAGTCTTTTTTTGGTATGATAATCTTTAAGATTTTCGCTAGTATGACTTGTATGGCTTCAGAGGACATGGAATATAGTGCACGAGTCACATGTACCATTTAGTAGGTTGTTTGATATGCTAATTTTAGATGGGAACCGTTAAAGTGCTTGTCTTCTCAATTTAGGGTCTAGAAATATGTGCGCTATGAACTAAATTAAACTGTCCTTATTCTACATTATAAGGTAATTAAATGTATAATGGAATTAGTCGCACTCGACAACCATTATAAATTAGATAAGTGACAAATAACTAAATTATATGTCTGAATAAATCTTCCACCATAAAAATCGTAATACAACGTCTCGTTGTATCCGCTTACAAATTCTACTCCAAGGAATTAGCTATAATTATGATTAATTCACTTATTGGAGTAATATTATGCTCATGGCTTATTGAAAATAATACATTTATTTAGGTACAGCTTTGAAGCTAATTATTTTAGAAACAGGGATAAGTTTATTTATGAATATATACCACGGTCAAATCATCTTTGAATACAGACAAACTTTATTGCTATTCTAAACATAAATCTAATCTAACATATATATACATGAGACAGGTTGGTGAGAAGAATAACAGAATGTGAAATTTATAATTTATAATTTAAAATGTGTAAATTATCAAAACAGTGAAAATGAACTGTTGCCAATGCCTTAAGAACTATTTATTCTTTTTTGAGTCTACATCGATTTGCTATCGGATTACCCAAATATTTAACTAATACACCAGGGTTCTTTGTGTTGCTGAGCTTCCTTAGACCTCACATGGCATGGATCTTGTTTCTGATGAGATCCAGAGAAGACCAAGAGGGAAGAGTCAGAGCAGAGTGTGCAGTCAGAAGAGCAGAAGAAGAAGAGAGCAGAGCGAGAACAGAACATGTTCTTCCTGTTTGGAAACATTTGAACTGAAATTGGCCGCATCCCCAAAGGTGTCCTGTGCCAATCAGAAGTGACTTTTCAGATTCACATGGTCAACTTGGCTGTCTTTTCCGACAGTTAATTTTATGGTCTTTTGTTTCGGATTCTTACAAATCTCCCGCTCAAAAATAGTGCATATTTAATCAACAAATGATAATCGTTGTCATCAGCTTCCTCTATGTAACCAAGTGAGTGTTTGCATACCAAATTTGACATTCTTTCATTAATATTATACGTGTAGGTAACAAAACATGAAAATCCCTGGTTACAAATCACACTGGTTAATTCCTTGGTTATCCAACATGGATAAAACATTACACACATTTACAGGCTATAATCATTAATTTGTCAGTTATACAAGTTACCACAGTTCAAAGCAGTTGTCAGAATTACCTAGCAAGACTAGGTATTGTATAAATTGTGGATTTAAATGCATTCTGTACATTTTAGAAGGTTAAATCAGTAAAGTACTGTGATTTTGTGTAAAATGTTCCTGGATTAATATGAAATGTTTTAATATTAGATTAGTGGAAATCTGATGGTCTTTTCAAAGAAAGTCTGCTTTAACACCGTGTGGAAGCTCAGAATGTCATTCTGAGGGGCTTTGCTGACCAATGACCCTTTTTGCTTTGAATTATGGTGTTTAGAATGTCTTGACCATTTTATTGTCCAAAGACAGGCCTTCAGTAGGATTGTTCATGCTTGGTCCTTTAATTTGTGATGTTGAGGAATTCCAGGATTAAAAATGTTGGGGTTTTCCTAGATTCAAATCATGTTGCTGAAATTCTTCTGCATGTATAACACTACAATTGTTATCATATTGTTGTTTATTTATTTATTTATTTATTTTTGGAGTGTGGCAGCATTCACTTTCATTAAATGGACAAGAGTTGCCAGGAAATTCCAAAATCCACCTTTTGTGTTCCAAATTAGAAAGAAAGTCATATAGGTTTGAAACAATGTGAGGGTGAGTAGCATTTTTCACCAAGAATTTTCATTTTTGGGTGAACTCTTCCTTTGAAGTACTGTAATAGTATCTCCTGAGAGAACAATATGACCACAGCTATGCAAGTTACTGAAAGAAAGGAACACAAATACAGAGGCAGTGATGTTAAATCAAGTTGCCAGTGAACATAAATTTGCCTCTGGTGCTCAAATGAGCCCCAGGCATTTTTGTTGTAAATTTGAATAGCACCGTAGCTCGTTTGCTGGCTTGTTAAGTTGTACTATACAATACACCAATCAGTAAGAAGTTAATTGACACGGAAAGATCATTAAAGTCTTGTTAGACTATATACTGTATGTGTTCAGTCATGTTTGTGGTGACTTTAGGATAGAGACAGATTTTAAAGCTTAAATTGATGTTCAGATTATTACACCCAATAGGTCAACGCAGCACACTGACTCGGCCCTTTGTGCTTTTTTGATCATAGCTTGCCTTCTAGTGACTCATTGCACTATTATGCATGGATCTTTTACTTTTTTAATTCAATTTCAAAAGCAATTAGTAGTATAAACAAGTCCTGATAAGACGAGCATTGATTTTAGCTCCTATGAGGAGCTTTTTACCACACTTACTACAGTGAAATGGTTTTGGTTGCATACAGAACACCGGCCTAGATTTCGGGAATTGGTTATTACTGTCATTCATTTTGGTACTCTAGTGACTGTTAATGTACTGTATATACACTATATATGGGGTATTCAATTAAAGTTAAGTCTTCACATTTTCTTACCAGCAAAGGTCTGGACAATAATAATTTACACTGTCAATAGTCAGGATAGAAATTATATACTGATATACTATGAAATTAGATACTGTTGAGACATGAAATGAGACAGATTTTATTGCTTTCCACTCATCTTTGTGTATGATGCAAAGGAAAAATTCTGTCACGGTACTTAAGTTTTATATATATGTATATAAATATATATAAATATATAAATTCCGGAGAGAGAGAGAAAGCGGTAAGAGCGCTTGAACATGAGCTAAATGATGTCTAACACCTATCTCTAATTCCAGTGAGCATGGGGAGAGTGGCTTATAACGGCCACACCACTGCCAGACGGGACAAAGTTAACGACACGAGTGACTAGTGACTGGTATTGTGAATATTTATTTATATATTTATAAGTTTATGTTGATAACAAGTTTGTGTTACACTGATCTGATTAAACTGAGAAAAGCACAGAGAAGAGTGCATGCAGAGTGTTGAAGGCAGAGAAATAAAGAGCCTTACTTGACTGCATCACTGCGCTCCATCTCCTCCCTTCCATTTCCATGCTTGAACGTGTTTTATATATATATATATATATATATATATATATATATATATATATATATATATATACGCAAAACAGTTAGTTCTGGTCCTTTAATCTGATTAGACGAGAGACATTCCATGAGCACTGTTGGTCTGACACCATCAGCACTCCAACGCTTCAATGTGTGTATCATTCCACTTGTGTTCATGCCGTGCTAAACTAAAACTAAGGGTTAAAATCAGTGCTGCTGTGTTAAGAGCTACCGTTTGTCTTTTTTTACATGTATTTTTTTTTACATTATATATATATGTTAGCCAGTAGGTGGTGGCAAAAGATAATTTTTATGTGTAACATGAGCCAGTTAGGTGACGTGAAGTGAATCCGCATCAGCCAGTGTTTACATACAGCACTCTGTGATGGCTTGTATCACTTCTACACTCCTAAATCTAGGAAATAGCTTTAAATGGCTTTAAACTAACAACTTCAGCATTTCGGCTCATCACAGCTGAGAGAGACAACAGTCTAAATAATTACACAAACTGAAGGCACATACCTCTTTTCGGACTTTCGCATTGGAGTGGATACACTGTTTAAAATGGCGGAGGACATTGCAGTTCCTATAGTGAATGTCACTTACGTCACGCCGCTCGGATTGATGTATATTCAACCATATACAGTTAGTACAGTACACAGTGAAACGAGACAACGTTCCTCCAGGACCATGGTGCTACATAAAAGCAACATAGGACAAACACAGGACCACATGAGACTACACAACTAAATAAAATACCTTTATAAAATACCTATATATACCTACATAAGGGGCACGGATTCTAGGGTCCTCAGCAGCGTGCACACCTCCGCAGTTATCCACGGCTTCTGACTGGAGCGTGTGGTGATGGTCTTGGAGAAAGTGACATCATCAATGCACTTGCTGATGTAGCTGGTCACTGATGCTGTGTATTCCTCCAAGTTGGTAGAATCGCCATATGTTGCAGCCTCCCTGAACATGTGCCAGTCAGTACACTCAAAACAGTCCTGAAGAGCAGAGATGGCTCCTGCTGGCCAGGTTTTCACCTGCATCTGAAGCGGTTTTGTGTGTCTGACGAGCGGTCTGTATGCTGGAATTAACATAACAGAGATGTGGTCTGAGTAGCCGAGGTGGGGGCGGGGCTCCACCCGGTACGCTCCTGGGATGTTTGTGTAAACAAGATCAAGCGCGTTCGCCCCTCTCGTTGCAAAGTCAACATACTGATGGAATTTAGGAAGATTCGCATGGTCTGTCGGGGTGAGCATTCTGCAGTTCGCTCATAGCCCCATACAGTTCACAGAGCGCTTCCTTAGCGTTAGCGCTGGGAGGAATGTAAACTCCGGTTATGCAAACAGTGGTGAATTCCTGTGGTAAATAAAAAGGTCTGCATCTAACAGTCACAATCTCCAAAAGCAATGAACAGTAACTAGAGACTAGCATAGAGTTCTTGCACCATTCCGTGTTGATGTAAACACACAAGCCACCACCGCGAGTCTTACCGCAGAGAGCTGTATTTCTGTCGGCACGAAACGAGGCAAGCCTGTCTAGCTGAATGGTGGCATCCGGAACTCTGTTGCTGAGCCACGTCTCCGTGAAAACAAAGATGCAGCATTCTCTAAACTCACGCTGCGTAGCCTGCTGGAGTCGGGTATAGTCCAGTTTATTGTCCAGGGAGCAAACATATGAGAGCACGATAGACGGGAGAGACGTCCGGCTAGGGTTTGTTTTTAGCCTAGCATGGACCCCCGCCCTCTTGCCGCGCTTCCACTTTCTCACACACCGCTTACGAAGTCCTCTCCCCTGGCCACCGGCATCAGACGACGCCGAGGACCAGAGGCCTGGTCTCCGCAGAAAGCCGAGTACGCGTAGTGCCTCCTGCAGGTCATCATGCAGCTTGGTTTTTGCATGAGTCTTATATTTCAGTAGTGTCTGGCGATGGTAGACACGAACACCGGTTGCTCCGATGTCCATGTGCTGCAAAGGTCTGACTTTTTTAACAAAAATAGCACCATTTTGGATCCGGAGTGGCCGCTGCGTGCTACCGCGCCACCATCTTGGATCACTCCAAAGATGTCTGGTATTCCCTGATAGGAGCCCCCCTTGGGACAGACACGCTGGCACACAGCTGGCCCCGGGAGCTGTGCAAATATGCATTCCCCCCAGTGAGCCTACAGACCCTGTGAAAGGTCAGGAACAAGTCACCCTCATTGCCCCATACTGGAACACCCAGACTTGTCTCTCGGACCTCACGGTTCTCGTGACAGCACCTCCCTGGCAAATTCCTCTGAGGAAGGACAGGGATGGGGCACCATCTGGGACCTATGCCCAGACCTCTGGAACCTCCACGTCTCGCCCTTGGACGGGATGCAAAAGACCTAAGTGCTAACCACCGGCAGTTGTAGACATGATCACTCAGGCCATAGCTCCCTCTATGAGGCACCTTTAAGCCGAAGACCCCAAGAGATGCACATTTGGGTCAGTGCTTTCCTTCCTGCAGGAAAGGTTGAAGGTATACGTGGCCACCATAGCGGCCCACCACAACGCGGTTGACAGTGAGTCCATAGGGAAGCACAACCTGATCATCAGGTTCATCAGAGGCACCCAGAGGCTGAATCCTCTTAGACCACGCCTATTCCCCTCATGGGATATCTCCGTGGTTCTCCTGGGCTTTTGGAGAGCCCAGTTTGAGCCGCTAGAGTCAGTCAAGCTGAAAGCCTTCTCCTTGAAGACGGCCCTCCTGATTGCATTCACCTCCATCAAGTAGGTTGGGGACCTGCAAGCATTCTCTGTCAGCAACACTTGCTTGGAGTTCGGTCTGGCAAATTCTCACTTTATCCTGAGACCCCGGCCGGGCTATGTTCCCAAGGTTCCCGTGACCCCCTTCAGGGATCAGGTGGTGAGCCTGCAAGTGCTGCACCGGGAGGAGGCAGAAAAAGCCCTGTCATTGTTGTGTCCGGTGCATTATTTGCACATCTACTTGGATCGCACACAGAGCTTAAGACGCTCTGAGCAGCTCTTTGTCTGCTTCGGCGGACAGAAGAAAGGGAACGCTGTCTCCAAATAGAGGCTTTCCCACTGGATCATGGATGCCATCACTTTGGCATACCAGACCATGCCCGCCCCTTTGGGAATACGAACACACTAAACAAGGAGTGTGGCATCCTCATGGGCACTGGCCAATGGCACTTCTCAAGCAGACATCTGCAGAGCAGCAGGCTGGGCAACACCCAATACCTTTGCAAGATTTTACAATCTCTGGGTTGAGCCAGATTCATTCCTTGTTTTTCAGGTATGAGCAGGTAAGTTCGGTAATACGGAAAAGCTGGCTGGGTGTATCAATTGTGTATAGCGCCTTTCCCATCTGTGAGGCAAATATGTGTGCTGCTTCTCCCATGCAAGTTCAAGAACCCAGGATGTCCTTCCTCCCTAGCCCTGTGGCTTGCAAATTTGGGGGAGGAATTTGCAGCTGGACCCACTATGGGGTCTAATATGCCCTGTACTGTGATAGGTGCTACACAGGTCCGGTTACTCCAGTTAAGGCCACGGCTGTTACACATGCAGCAGCTTGCTTGCACCTGCATCGGCAGTTCACGTAACACGGTTCAGCTGTTGTGGCGTTTTTCTATAGGGACCCCCAGTGTCACTACATCGTTAAAATGTTGAGTGAGTGACAGAAGGGGAATGTCTCGGTTACTGTCGTAACCTCCGTTCCCTGATGGAGGGAACGAGATGTTGTGTCCCTCTTGCCACAATGCTGTACTAGCTGCTGAAATGGCCGGGAACTTCTCTCGGCTCCTAAGCACAAATCCTGAATGAGAGTGGATCCATTTTATACCCATATTTTGGGGCTCTCAAGAGTGACCCCTAGTGTCACTACAACTACACACGACTACGATGCCTTTTTCTGGCAACTCGACCATGCAGCTCATTTTTGTTCAAGTATCGTCATATTGTGCTCCTTGAAACAACCACACCGTCTTTTAAAACATGTGGGTTTTTCTTTGTATCCCGAAAAATTCTTCTGGCAGTTGTGGCTAAAATCTTTCTTGGTCTACCTGACCTTGGCTTGATATCAAGAGATCCCCGAATTTTCAATTTCTTAATAAGTGATTGAACAGTACTGACTGGCTTTTTCAAGGCTTTGGATATCTTTTTATATCCTTTTCCATCTATATAAAGTTCCATTACCTTGTTATGCAAGTCTTTTGTTAAGTACCAAGACAGAATTTTTCCTTTGCATTATACACAAAGATGAGTGGAAAGCAAATATAAAGAATAAACAAAAAAATATCTGTCTCATTTATACATGGAAAATAATGTGTGAATTAATAAAGACTTTCAATGATGCAAGCCTTTTAATTACAGGGTTGTGGAAAAGTGTGTTCCACATTAGTATAGCAATATGGAATTAATTCAACCATGTTTATCAAAGTGATAAACCATGATTGGTTTTAATTGGTTACACAACCTTCCTCATCACTTCTCAATCTCTTCCTCTCTTTTGTAAGATCCCAAAGCTGTGTTCCAAGAATAACACAAGGAGCCAGTTATGTCAAACAACTGCAGCTTATTATTGTTATAATGGTAATTTTTTTGATTACAGGACCACTTTTGATGTTTATTTGACAGAGAGAAAGCATTAGAAACTCTTTTTAGTTTGTCAGATTGTTGCTATTGTTGATTGTAGTCCATTAGTTGGAGCGATGATGTGAGCAAAACAAATAGCATCCCATTCTTTTTCAGAGCCAGCGTATAAAAAGCCTTATCAAGAGCACTTGTACCAGAGTGAGGATAGGGTCACAAGCCATACTGATTTAAAGTCAAAAAGGTATTGGTATTCTGACAGAATGCAGGTGATTATCAATATGCTAGAAAAGAACTGTGCCACATTTCTTTATCCACTAAGGATGATTGATTCAATCATGAAATATTAATATGCCTAATACTGGAAAATATAAATCATAAGTGTTTTGTTAATGATTTTCTTGTGTAATAATGTGTATCATAATCTTAGGGACTGTGTACACTTTGTCACTTAAAGCATCTTGATTGATCATGCTGCTTTCTGATCGGGTATGCACATTCCACTAA
This sequence comes from Xyrauchen texanus, assembly GCF_025860055.1. Lineage (NCBI taxonomy): Eukaryota > Metazoa > Chordata > Actinopteri > Cypriniformes > Catostomidae > Xyrauchen > Xyrauchen texanus. The sequence goes on along the minus strand of NC_068318.1, from coordinate 12,568,407 downwards.
GCCACGTAAACGTGTCATTGTAAAAATGGATGTAAAATCGATCTTCTATTCCTGCGGGAACAAAATATATTCAAAAAGAGTTCTCATGAAGCTCACTTCTATGATTATGCTGATTTCTAGCAGGGAAATTTTGCACTTAAAGTACAGTAGCTCATAACATTCTCTCATCATTTACTCACCCTATTGCCATTGCAGATGTGAATAACTTGCTTTCTTCTGCTGAACACTAAATTAAGATTTTTAAAAGAATATCTCAGGTCTTTTTGTCCATTGCAAGTGAATGCTGACCAGAACTTTGAAGGTCCAAAAAGCATAGGTGTACAGTGGGAAACAGATCAATATATAAGTCTCTTTTTTTACTATAAATATCCGCTTTCACTTTTTCTTTCACGTTCTTCTTCATTTGTTTTTGTTGAAACTTTGTGCATAAGGCCACCTACTGGCCAGGAAGCAATATTTATAGTAACAAGGACATAAATATTGCCCTGTATCTCACTCACACTTAGAGTGAGAAATGAATTAATTTCCATGGTTACTAAGTCTAACATTCTGTCTAACATTTCCTTTTGTTTTCCTCCGATAGTTCGTGATATATTTACATTTACATTTATGCATTTGGCAGACGCTTTTATCCAAAGCGACTTACAGAGCCCTTATTACAGGGACAATCCCCCTGGAGCAACCTGGAGTTAAGTGCCTTGCTCAAGGACACAATGGTGGTGGCTGTGGGGTTCGAACCAGTGTCTTCTGATTACCAGATTACCAGTTATGTGCTTAGACCACTACACCACCACCACTCCTTTGATATCAGATCAAAAATAAAATAAGTGGTGTTGCCCATCTCTATGGTACACAAAAAAATACTACAAAAAATACTAATAAATATATATATATATATATATATATATATATATATATATATATATATATATATATATATATATATATATATATATATATTTGTGTGTGTATATATATCATTACTAATAAAGACTTTGTGAAGGAAATCAGCTTACAGCCATTTATCCAGAGATGATAGCTGAGGAGCCGCTGAGGAACATAAGTTTTAAGCCTGGATGGTATTTTTATGTAGATACTACTTGATATGCAGTTCACGGCAAGGTTTAGCCCCAGACCATCAAATTATGTGGTTATTCTTATAATCTTCAATTTCTTCAGGCTGCCATTTCTGAAAACATGTCATAAATTGTTGCCGAGCACAAGATCAAACCTGCGTGCAGTTTTAAAATAGGCAACTGAATTCCAAGTAAATTTCACTAGCATGATCAGGAATTAGCCAAAGGCTGTTATCAGTGTAGCTCATATGTGCCTTATCTGTAGATAAATCTTGATAGATTGCCAATGATTTTCAATTGAATCATGTTTTTAGTGAGATTACAGGGTGCACAGAAAATAAGGGAGGATCATTCAAAAGATGTAGATGTCTGATTGTCCAACCATTAAATCTGCTTTAGCAGATCTAGTCTTTTAATATCATCTTAAAGTTAAGTCACTTCAATATGACACTCTATCCTGGGTCTCTCTTCCCCTCTTAACGTAGCAAGTTGATCTTTTGTGATGCTAGGAGTTGCACTGATAAGACTTCTCTCCAGACACAGGGGAACAGATTTAGATCTCTCCTCTCTGTATTTAGCTTTTAGCAGAAAAAAAGGATTACCTGCCGTGGCCAAAAAGCTCTGAGCCTCTTCAGAGTGATTCCCTTTCTAATCGTCCAAATTGAAAAAGTATTTATGGTCAATCTGGCAGCCTGTCTGAGAGCAGATAATCAGATCTGGGGTGTGCTCTTGTTGAGATTTGTTTCAGGTTAGAGCCCCTTGTGCACATTCGCCTGCTATTTTGGATTAAGTTGGAAATTTTACTTACAGTACCTCAAATTTACTGCAGACTTTAGATCTCCAAACAGAGGTGACTTTTACCAAGATCATGACAAAGATCACAGAACCCACAAAAGGAAATGTTTGTTACCAGTTGAAGGGATGAACTGGAACTAAAAAACCAACTGTTTACTGGCCCATCACAACCCACAGCTAATAATTCCCCCAATTATATCATAAGCATATAATATAAACTATTGCCTACTTTACTCTCTAGTTGATGTATTCTGATAGACACTTTATTTTGCCTAAATATGTCTAAAATAACTGTTTTCACATTGGAGCTTAAATAAAGCAGTGGTCAAAAGGAAAGCATCTTGAGTTCAATTCTCAGGTGATTAGACAAACATTTTCAATAAAAAAGTAGCTAGAGCATGATCTCATAAAAAGGAAGTGGCTGTGGTAAAAAAAAAATCAAAATACATTACATGAGTCCTTATACGTATCGCGGCAGTTCTAAGGTGAAATGTCCAATGAGTCTAAATGTCTAAATGAAAGTAACATTTTCTCCCAAACAGATGAAGGCTTTGAGATTAATAATCTTGAGTTTTAAATAAACAAAATCTGCCTCCCTACTCTACACCTTACACCTAACTGATAGTGTCACAAAAAGCAAATGTGAGAAGAATAAAAACCAATTGCTCAAGAAACCACCTCATTACGTGTTTCTTCTATGATACTGTCCTCTCAGGTGTCAACTCATGTGCTCTTCAGGACTCATAATTGTGCAATGGTATATTAGTTGAGAAGCTTGAAAATGTTGTTGGTTATTGTGGCAGGGCGGAGGGCGGGGCCGGGTCATGATCATACACACCCGGTCCCATATTAGGCTAATCAAGCCTCTGAGGTTTAAAGGTTGACTGCAGAGGATTGTGCGGGAGAGAGAGATCGTTTATGGACATGTCCGTCATGTGTGTGTTTATGGTGTCTTTTAAGTTTACCATTAAACTATTATTTATATCGTCAAGCCGGTTCTCGCCTCCTCCTTTCCATTGATCCCTTTACACTGGTGCCGGAAACCCGGGAAGAGGAGGGATACGCCGTAGTAGAGTTCTCACCACTACCGTCCACTCCAACGGAGCAGCCACGGCCATCTGCTGGGGGACGAGGAGCCCAGCCGCCTGAAAGAGGACGATGGCCGCCAACCGCGAGGGGAGAAGGGGCTCCTAGCCGACCGCCTGGAGCCGTCAGGGCCGCTGCCAGGGGCACAGGAGTCGCCTACCGGCCCCTGAAAAGCAGCAGGGTTTAAGACCGCCGACCGCGAGCGGGGAGGGGCTCGCTGACGACCGCATGGAGCGAGAGAACGCTGCCAGGGGCGGGGGAGACCCCTTCTGTTCCCCGAGAACTCGGCAGTGTGTTCCGTCTGCCAGGGGCTGGAGGACTGCCTTGGATCCACCCGGAGAGGCATCCGATAGAGGGTGGAGGAGTGGCCGAGGAACAAGCTGCGGCGTATCGGAGAACTGGTGAGTAAGAGTTTTTTTTTTTCATCTCTCTCTCTCACTGTCGCTCTGCGTTGGCCTTTTCCCTCTTTTAAATTTTTACAGTGTGTTTTGGGGGGTACCACACTGTTACAGGAAATACCCCCCCATTTTAATTATTTCTGTTTCCCTCCACTTGTCTCCTCCCTCGTCCAGGTAGATGGGGATGACCTGCCGGCAGACCCCAGGGAAGGCGGGGGGGTGTGTACGGGGGTCCCCTGCCTGAGAGAACGAGGGAGGAATGTGGCAGGGCGGAGGGCGGGACCGGGTCGTGATCCCTTTACAGTTATGTAATGCAAACATTAAAATATTTTGCCTTGAATGTCATTCGCTATAGTTAAAGTTGCCCTTGTACTTGTGATTTGTGTGAAAGTAAGTTAAAAGTACTCATAACTGCAACTGTATCTTGCATATTTGCAATATCATTTGTAACATTTGGAGGTGCCCACCAAAGAGCCAGGGGTCTTGCAGGACCAAAATCCCTTCTTGAGTTGTCCTCAATCAGCATAGAAACATTGCACTGAGAGCAAACAGGTAAAGAATGTTTTCCAGCAATCTTTTCTACTGTGTATGTGAGCAATTTTCTAAGTAATTATTAATTCTGTATTTAGATCACACTAACTGCAGGGGCAAAACAAAACATATTGAAGTGTTCCGTCATTGCCACCTACCTGTTTCACCTCTCTACACTCCTACTCAGATGAAAAAGAATTGTACATCACTTTGTATGTTCTCCACACATTATCCATACTGTCATGTTCTCTACAGCATCCTTTGCACCGTATATCCTAATTATTCAACAGTATGTTTAAGTGTGGCCTCTACAGCAGATTTCAGTTTGTTCGCTTGAGTGTGGATATGCAAATTAGATTTTTGCAGCTTGTGTTGGTTTACAGATTTGGTGAGGGAGTCTGTTTTACTTAATATGGCAGATGCTAATGTTCAGTTGTCGACAGAGCTTAAACAGAGAACCCTTGAGGCTTTTGAGTAACTTCTGTGGAACTAACGAAAGTCATTGATTGCAGTATTGGACTGTTCTGCACTTGAGTGCTACATGCATGTGAATGACAGAATACCGGTACTGTCTAACCTGGCCTTGGCACTCAGCATCCTTTCCTCCCCTGAGGAGCTGCAGTTCCTCTTTTATCTCATTTACATAAACCAATAAAGGGATAATGAGGTGATACTGAGATGTCAATTAAAGGCCTAGTTATCCTCTCAGTGGGCAACTTGTTGCATAGCCGCAAGCTTGGTTGATATATGCATCTGTGAACATTTTCATTCTCTTGGGAATGAGGAACGACTGCAGAGACATTTTTGGAATACATTTTGAAAATCCCTCAAGCTCCTGCCTTTGAGTTTCATGCTTGAGTAGATTTATGTGGCCTTGACCACTTTTGTAAGTGCATATGCAATCACCATGGTAGCTGGGGTGTTTTGTCTCCAAACACAACCTGTTTACTCACAATGCCAGCTAAAGGGCATTAAAGTGGTAGTTTGTGTTGCTATGACGATTAGTTTCCAGGCACTCAGAAGGAAAAGGGTAGGGGACATTAATAAGGAGAGAATAGGAACATGAAAGATTCAGAGGGAGGATCTGGGGACATTGTCTGCAACATGCTCTCTGCTTTGGATCTGAGGCTGTTTTCCCAATTATGCAGTCGTCCCCTCCAATGAACCAGATCAAATTGACAAGGATCTTGATGGGCAAGGTTTAATCAAGGCAAGCTTATTAAGTGGTCAGGCTTGAGAAACAGAAAGCTATAAAGGCTTTGGAATCTACAAGAGACTTGGAAGTATCCTCAATGTCTTTTGAACTGCATTCTTTTTTTTTAGGCCTCATTTTAAAGACCTCCTGTCTGACTAGCAATGCTTCAGTACTCCCACACATAGCATACCAGGAAATTGAGCTCTTGAAAAAATATGATCAGAGAAGAATACAATTTATGACTCCTTCCCATTGCCTTCTTATTGTTTCCAGGGATAACACAAAAGAATACATTTCCAGGCATGAAATTGTGCTTAGATCACTAACTTCAAGCCACGTGAGAGTATGGTTCTATCTTATATCCTTTCCTGAATTGTTTGTGTAAAAATGGATGTGAGAGGAATTTGTGCAAGCCTGCCATGATCTTCTGCTTGTGTCAAGGGAGTTCCCCACTTTCACTCTCTTGGCTGAGAGCTGTGTTACACCAGCAGCAAGGTTTGTGTGTGTGTGTTTGCAAGAGAGTGGTGATTAATCACACTGTGGCTCCCAGTCCCACAGCTGCGGTCCACACATGGTCCGCTGGGGGTGCGGCAGGGTTCCAGGGGAACGTCCAGAGTGACCAAGCCTAGTACATTTGACACTGGGAGATAGTGGCCAGACACCTCGCCTAATTCCCAGCTGTCACTTGTAGTCTTGCCTGGCAAGACACATCCCCACACAGTGCCGACAGGTCTTACAGTATGTCTTTCAAGAAGAGGAAAAGCATCTTTCAGAGCACAAATAACATTCAATATGGAACCGTCCTTTCTTATCATGGATCTTATCTAGGCTAAACACTAAACTGACATTTGAATATGCTTTTTAATAACACCTCAAGGCACACAACAGTAGGTCCAGTAGAAATGCTACAGGAAAGGAAATAAAACAAGGCAATGTCAATGGCTTCTATTAGTTTATTATTGTTAGAAGGGCAGAGTATAACTGCAGTATATGGCATCTATTAAATGCTCAGACGATGCTGGCCAAAGTAATGCCATCTAAGTCATTGCATTTCAGCATACATACTGTATGTCAAATGTGTGAAATATGTGAAACACACTGCTGAAAAAATCCAGCTCCAAAAACAGCCTAAGATGGTTTGCTCGTTTTAGTTGGTTTAGGCTGTTATTGACTAGTCTTGTTGGTCAAAACCCCTCTTAAACCAGCAAAACAGAGCACCTAAATTAGCTTGGCCAGGCTGGGAGACCAGCTAGTATCTTTTGACTAGTTTAAAGGGAAATGATACCATCATTAACTCATCTACATGTTGTTTCAAACTGTATAACACAGTGGCATGTATTTTGTTTTTTGCACTAAACAATTAAAGTTCTCACAAATACTACTGTAGAATAGCTTCTCTCATGCACTCAAGCATGCAACAGACCAAAAATTACTTTAATTCTGTGTTGTTTTGTATGTCTTGGAATAATATGCATGATTAAGACTTAAAATATTATGCACGTGTTGCTATGACATGTGTACAGTATATTTACCTGTACGTACAGTATTGTTTTCTGCAAGCACAACAGTTGATATGGAGAATATAGTGTTAAATTTAAGTGATACTTGTGTAGGTGTTTGCGTGATTCTTTATGGCTCCAGATTTTAAGAAGTTTGTAACTTAGCTGGTCCATACAAATTGCAATATAGGAACACAAAAGCAACTGTAAAGAAGAGGGTCTTATAGAGTTGACTGCTTTATGATATGTTGTGTGTGAGTGTGATTCTTAATGCACATTTATCCAGCCGGTGGTCACACAAAATATAATTACCATCTAGAGCAAGTTACAGGTTGATGCCTTGACATTTAGTTATTTATTTTTTTGTATTTCTTTCTCTCTTTTTTTTTATTAAGGAAGAACAGGGGAAAAAACAGCACAGAGAAAATTGTTCTTTCACATAGATTTGTTTTATATGTAGTGTATTACTTTGTTTAAATGTTTCTTCTTAAAAATACTTAAAACATAAATTAGATGACACAAATTATTGTTGAAGAGCAACAAGTACACAGAGCTACAAACACAAAGCAGAAATATAGCACAATCGTAAACGAATCCTTTTTTTTATTAAAGATGCTGAAACCACCTTTTCACACATAGCACACGGTCATACTCACATGACTGGATTGTGAAAGTTGTCTGTGATACCATGGACTCTGGTATTCAGGCACATCTTTTCAAGGCACTGGTTTCCTCATTAATCTATTCGTCCACTGTTGGGGATAAGCAAATTAAAGCTAGGCTTTATTTTTGTGCTGGCACATTTTCCAAATTATTGATGCTAAGCCTGCCCAGTGCCGCCAAATGAACCATCCTGACAGACATTTACTTACTAGTTACAGTCATCCATTTTTGGAAAGCTCAATAAGTACAGGATAACATTTGCTGCATGACTTTGTAGCATTGATTGAAACAAATTGTATTTATTAAGTCCTTTAGTCCTTGAGTAATATGCTTATTTATGATGATTTATTATGTGAAAGTAATTTTTATAACTTTCACAGATTTATATGGTGGAGTTAACTTCAGATGATGAGTTTCTTAGCAAGTTTTAATTATGTAAATTTTTTACACATTATATGCAACCCATGTCATGCAACATACGCAGTATTTTGGTCGCTGTCATCTTGTCTTTTCTAGGTATGACTTGTTGCAAATAACTTTGATGGAGAATTTTTGGTTTGCTGGATGTTCAACACTTCCAGCTTGGCCACTGCGGGCAGTGGTTCAAATTTCAGTTAGCACATATCGATTACAGCAGCAGAAATTTCAACCACGTGTTGCAGAATTCACAGTAGGATCGGATTGATTTTCAGGGGGGTAGGCAAGGGGGGGTCCTCAAAATACTCCATTCCATATTCTATAATTAATCCCCTTTGAGCCAAAATTTATCCCTCCATTTTAAATAGAGAGGCTATTAACAGCTTTAGGGGATTTGAACCGTGAGATGACAATGCTTGATTAATTTATTGTATGCCTCAGTAGCCCAATGGTGTCATCCCTTTTCAAAGACCCAGCTGTTTCTCAATGTCTTTCTGTGGGGCATTGCTTTGTAATACAGAGCAGAATAGTGTTATCTGATCGTCACAGGAGTAGCTTTATTCGTTTGAGATATTACAGTGGACAATCCCTCGCCTCTTGGAGACCCATCCTGCTTGATAAATAGAACAGAGTTCAGTTTGTTCCGCTATGGGAACCTGCCATAAATCCCCTTCCCACGTGGCAGAAATTTTGGACAATAGCACTTCATTCAAGGGAGCTTGGTCAAAGTGGAACAGAATGCTGTCAATGGCACAACATTTATTCACCAGATTTGGCTCTGTTATCTGTTAAGAGGGATAAGGGAAACCCTGCCGAGGTAATTTCAGAAGGTTCATGCATTTCAAATATTAGAAGGATCCAATAAACCCAAATTTAGCAGGGGACTTTGATAACTTAGCTTTTGATGAAGACATAAGGGAAAGTTGTGGGACAGCAAGGGCAAGTGTTAGCGAGCTGGGGCTCGTGGGTTTTCATAAAGCCCCTATAACAAGTGTCATTATTAGCCATCATGCGGCAGCCCCCACACCTGCCAGTCCAAGCGTCTGCACTAGCCGGTCACGCAGATGGAGAGTGGGCGGCTATTAAATAACGGGAGGTGACAGAGAGGCTATGTGAAGTGCCTGCTAAAGCTGCACCATTTCCATTTTCAATGCTAACCACCAATCTCAAACCAAAACTTTGATTAAACCACCGCCACATGGAATCTTATTAATCATTTTTTTAGCCTACAAGCTTTGTATGGAAAGTTAATTGCTCTGAGTCAGGGAGTAAGTTATGGGGAGTCCAAACAAAAAGATTGTAGGGGGAAAAGTACTTCTTCTTTTTTGCATACAAGTAGGTATTTCAACAGGTTTTCAAACATTTCAATAACATTGAAGAGCACGTATTTTCACCTGTTGTCAAATCATTGCTATTGAATAGTCATGTTCACCTGAAAATGTGACTATAGCAAAAGCACGCTGCTCTAACACTTTCCATTACAATCAGTTTCAGGCAGTATGTTAAAAAAATTAGGTTAACTTTTTACTTCTTATAGATGATATCACTAACCTTAATGTTATTAATACCAGAAAATGTACATCTGCATTCTACTCAAAATAAATGTTGTACTGTAGAATGAACATTTCAGTGGGACAAAATACAGTATGCAATATTATTGGTCATTTCACTTATTTTTTAAATATATGGTCTGCACTTATTTAGCGCCTTTTTAACCTTAGCGGTATTCAAAGCACTTTACACTGTGACTCATTCACCCATTAACACACACATCCATACACCAATGACGGCAGAGCTGCTATGTAAGGTGCTAGCCTGCCATTGGGAGCAACTTGGGGTTCAGTGTCTTGCCCAAGGACACTTTGGCATGTGGAGTCATGTGGGCCAGGAATCGAACCGCCAACCCTGCAATTAGTTGACAACCCGCTCTACCACCTGAGCCACAGCCACCCATTATATAATAAATATAATAAAACTATCACTTTGATTATTAGTTTCTGTCTTCGTATTTTCATTTTATAGGCCCCAGATATAGACCTCCATCTGCTTGAATTCAAGAAACACAAGGTTTGGTCTCACATTCATGACGTCTACGCCTGCTGAATTTATTAACAAAACTGTAAAATCATGCAATGCATCGAAACTACATCAAGCAAATTGAGCAAATATACATTTTAGTTTTGTTATGTATGTTTTTTTGTTTGTTTGTTTCAAAGTCTACATTTTCAAATTATGTCACATGATTTTGGGTGGGGACGGCTGTATTAAGGGAATTAAGTAGGGGTGTGTTCATCCAAAAAAGGCTGAGAAACACTATACTAGAGGAAACTGCTTGAAAACACTTTTTATCCCATCCTCAGAAACTTCTTTTTAGCTTCCCTCTTTGGCAGAGTAAGGCTTAGTAAGATCGAAGATGTAGTCCCCGGCAGTGTAACAAGATCAGGACAGAGTTTATGATCCTGTGGGACTCCCTTCATTCCTGTCAATGATGCGTAACACTTGATCCCTTGGCATTAGACCTCCCTGTTTGAGTTAATACCCTGGGTAAGCTGTTTTATTCTGGCCATAGAGCATAATGCTACTGCGAGTGTATGTTTCTGTTGGGTGATGCCAGGTCGTGGATGCCTGGAGCTGCAGCTGGTCATCGAATCTGCCCTTTCTAATCCTTTGTATCTTTTTTCTTGTCATAAATATATACTGTATATCACTGTTTATAAATCAGCATCCATTACATATAAAACCCTCAGGATTTTTAATGTATCATGGACAGAGGGATCCATCTGGCCATTGGTTTGAATAGCAGGCAGTCTCTGCATGCTCTTCCCACAGATTCACCTCCCATATGGTTATGGTTGTGGCTCTTTGAGAGAGTCCATGCAGTGCTTTGGCTCGGTCAATTCACTAAACCGTCGCACCACTGCTGTGTGTTTCACCGCGAAAACCTGCTTCTTATTCTCTAACCACCCTCTATCAAGTTTAACCAGACACTAAATGAAATAGCACTGTGGCATATTTAAATATTGTCATTGTCATTCTTTTTAGCTCAAACCTGCCTCCTTTCTATGTAAGTTAGGCTTGTTAGAGAATGCACTTTATTTACAAAAGTCTATTTGACTGGCACCACTGCACTAATGCCACCCACGGAAAGCAGATGGAAAATACAATTTTAACTATATTTTTGTGTACATTTTATGTTGATAATGGGATCAGTATTTCATCAAATGATGATCAAATGATGGAGAAAATGATTATAACCTGCAATATATCTAGATCACAGTGGTGGAGTGAAATTCCCCTTTATTTAAATTTGTTTTGGAGAGAAGGGCATCTGTCAATAAATGAACATGACAAGTTATTTGTGTAAGTTTCTTTGTCGAACAATAATGAGATAGAACTCTGAAAATATGCATAAAAATTTATTTTTCTTAGCAAAGGGTGAAAATTTACAACATCACCAAAATGGATTTAGAATGTGTGCAAGTGTGTGCAAGTAAGTGCTTGTGCACGTTTGTGTTTTAACCACTATGTGTGACCTTGCACTCTTAAAATCCACCAAGCAAAAGCCAGAGTCAATTCACCTCCCACTTCTGGTCTTTACCCTATGCTGGAAAAATGTCAGAGTACTGGCTCAACATTGTTTCTACCTAGTGGGTTGCTGGGCAGATTTTTTAATGCACTCATCTAATTTTCGTTTTCCTTTTTAAAAGAAACAAATGTATTAAAGTTATGCAAGATAAATTAGTGCAGCTATTTCAAATGGATTTTAAATGTGTTTTTAATCATTTGTGTCCCACAGGAACAGTCCCGGTTAGAACACACACAGTCCCGCTGGTCATTAATAATAGTGTTATTTGGTGCATTTCTTAAATGTAAGATGAAGTGTGTAGTACATCTGCGGGTCACTCAGCTGTAGCTGTAACGTAAAAGCAAAATAATGAAATTACACAGATGCACACAACTCTAACATAACAGCATAATAATAACATTATGCAGATGCACACAATCTATATCAAATATTTTGTATAGTAAGATAGGTGAAAGCATAAGCTTGCAACAAGTAGATGCTCCCATGGAGGAATAGGTTCAAGTCTGTCCTGCATCTTGAGCCTTTTTTTTTTTTACTTCATTTTTGGAAATGGCTGAATAGTAAAAAAAATGAAAAAGATTTAATTATATATATATTTATTTTTTGGGGTGGAGTTGGGTGGGGGGGCTGTCTAGATTGGGCTTTATTATTGATCTGATTTAAGAGTGAAAAACAACTTCAATAACAGTGTGTTCATACATACATCATACAAAGTGTTTGTTTTCTTTCAGAAGACTTAGTAGGCTATATGACGCACAAGTTGCATGGACAGCTTCTATGACACTTTTGAGGTGCTTTAGAAAGCTTTAAAGTGAGTCTATGTGCCATTGTTGTTAATTAAGCCAATGGGACATTAATTACATTGCCTCTTTTTGAAAGAGAATTTCATTTATTTATTTGTTGATTGACTATTCCTTTCATTGACATAGCAAGCACATTGAAAATTAAGTTTACGCAATTATTGTGGGTAAAAAAGGGTGTTTGTCTAAAATGTTGTGATAGAAAGGACCTATTCACATGTTAAAAAACATTCTGCATACCCTCATGTTGAACAATGTTTTTCCCCCATGGAACAAAATGTCAAAGTGCATGGTGTCAAATGCATGTTTATCACTGGATGTCAAGTTCAGCAAGTTTCTTTTTTTTTTTTTTTTCTTTCATTTAACAATTACTTAGTCTGTTTTTGTTTTTTTTTTTTTGTCCAGCACAAGGGACCCTGGTGTAAATGCAAGCCTATATAGGTTCAGGGGTTAAATTGGGATTTCGGTGGGGAACCCTAAAATCGTCGCAAAGTTTTTTCTTTCAAATGTATACATTTTACTGGGATTCTGCTTTATTGGTAGAATGATTTATCGCATTACTCAACTGTGAAAATACATAATTACATGGGAAATTTTGACAAAAATATTTTATATAATAATTTTATAAAAATCAGGTAGCTGGGACACGTTACATTCTGCTTGCCCTATATTGTTGGTCATCTTACAGAACATGCTACACTTAAATCTAATTATTTTACAATTTTAAAGTAAATGCACACTGTTCTTAACAGGGAACACAAACACCTACACAACTACATTTACTCAAACTGTTATTCTGATTATATCATTTTTAATGAAAAGATTTGCATTCAATTATAAAATAGTTTAATGTTCTTCACTGTGGCATGAAGAATAATTTTTACTAGTAAATAACACTGTTTATTTGCTAGAAAACTTGTTCCCTTTCTGTCACTCACTCGACGTTGTGTCGATGAGTTGACACTAGGGGTCCCCCTTGGGATCCTAGACATCTCTGATCTTTGAGAAAAGGTCAATGAGAATTGGCGTGTGAGAATTGCATGCCACTCCCCCGGACATACAGGTATAAAATGAGTGTCGCTTGCAAACACACACTCAGATTTCTTCTTCGGAGCCGAGTGGACGTATTCACAGAGCTGAATTCCACCTTCAGTTCCATTCATCTCTCTCTCTGAAAGACTGTTGGATCTACGGCGCATTACAGCAGTTCTCCCCATCACACACCTCAAACAGTTGTGTTGAGTAAACATCCCTGGGTGCTTCGACAGCTTCTTATAGATATATATATATATACACACTCACCTAAAGGATTATTAGGAACACCTGTTCAATTTTTCATTAACGCAATTATCTTATCAACCAATCACATGGCAGTTGCTTCAATGCATTTAGGTGTGTGGTCCTGGTCAAGACAATCTCCTGAACTCCAAACTGAATGTCAGAATGGGAAAGAAAGGTGATTTAAGCAATTTTGAACATGGCATGGTTGTTGGTGCCAGACGGGCCGGTCTGAGTATTTCACAATCTGCTCAGTTACTGGGATTTTCACGCACAACCATTTCTAGGGTTTACAAAGAATGGTGTGAAAAGGGAAAAACATCCAGTATGCGGCAGTCCTGTGGGCGAAAATGCCTTGTTGATGCTAGAGGTCAGAGGAGAATGGGCCGACTGATTCAAGCTGATAGAAGAGCAACTTTGCCTGAAATAACCACTCGTTACAACCGAGGTATGCAGCAAAGCATTTGTGAAGCCAAAACACGCACAACCTTGAGGCGGATGGGCTACAACAGCAGAAGACCCCACCGGTACCACTCATCTCCACTACAAATAGGAAAAAGAGGCTACAATTTGCAAGAGCTCACCAAAATTGGACAGTTGAAGACTGGAAAAATGTAGCCTGGTCTGATGAGTCTCGATTTCTGTTGAGACATTCAGATGGTAGAGTCAGAATTTGGCGTAAACAGAATGAGAACATGGATCCATCATGCCTTGTTACCACTGTGCAGGCTGGTGGTGGTGGTGTAATGGTGTGGGGGATGTTTTCTTGGCACACTTTAGGCCCCTTAGTGCCAATTGGGCATCGTTTAAATGCCACGGCCTACCTGAGCATTGTTTCTGACCATGTCCATCCCTTTATGGCCACCACGTACCCATCCTCTGATGGCTACTTCCAGCAGGATAATGCACCATGTCACAAAGCTCGAATCATTTCAAATTGGTTTCTTGAACATGACAATGAGTTCACTGTACTAAAATGGCCCCCACAGTCACCAGATCTCAACCCAATAGAGCATCTTTGGGATGTGGTGGAACGGGAGCTTCGTGCCCTGGATGTGCATCCCACAAATCTCCATCAACTGCAAGATGCTATCCTATCAATATGGGCCAACATTTCTAAAGAATGCTTTCAGCACCTTGTTGAATCAATGCCACGTAGAATTAAGGCAGTTCTGAAGGCGAAAGGGGGTCAAACACAGTATTAGTATGGTGTTCCTAATAATCCTTTAGGTGAGTGTATATCACAAGGAGACAGGTAAGTGCTTTGATGTCTATAGACTCAGCACAGCCACAAGTGGCACCTCAACCTCTAACCTGTAGCGAGGCCCCGCCCGCTGGGTTATCCGACACGGTTGTTCCCCCTTGCGTGGGGCTTGGGGGTGTGGCTCGCGCTCCCCAACCCCCCGTGATGGCAGATCAGGACTGTCTGACTCGGCTACGCAATTGAGTTCGCTAAGCCCCGCCCAGTTCCAGCGGCATCCGCTTCACTACGGTGAGAGACAAGACTGCCGTTGCTCTGTGTCCGGAGATTGCCTCCCTCATACAGAAGGATGTGATAGAGCCTGTCCCTCCAGCCGAGGTCAAGAAGGGATCTTACAGCCCCTATTTCATCGTACCCAAAACAGGTGGTGGGTTGCGGCCAAACTCCTGTCCAAGATGCTGACGCAGAAACACATCTTAGCGAGCATCCGGCATCAAGGTTGGTTTGCAGCGTTAGACCGGAAGGACGCGTACTTCCATACCAGTATGAGGTCCTCCCACTCGGTCTGTCCCTGTCACCTTGCACCTTCACGAAGTTCGCAAAGGCAGACCTTTAAGGGAAGTGGGCATCCGCATTCTAAACTATCTCGATGACTGGCTACTTCTAGCTCACTCGTGGGACACGTTGTGTGCGCACAGGGACCTAGTGCTCAGGCACCTCAGCCAGCTGGGGCTTCGGGTCAACTGGGAAAAGAGCAAGCTCTCTCCGGTTCAGAGCATCTCTTTCTCAGTATGGAGTTAGACTCTGTCTCAGTGACAGCACGCCTCACCAACGAGTGCACGCAGCTAGAGCTGAACGGTCTGCGTACACTCAGACAGAATGCAACGGTTCCACTGAATTTCAGAGGCTCTTGGGGCATGTGGCATCCTGAGCGATGGTTACGCTGCTCGGGTTGATGCATATGAGACCACCTAAGCACTGGCCTCAGACCCCGGACTTGGTTCTCGAACCTCATGCTCCTCACAACAGCCCCCGGCAAATTCTGAGGAATGACCTTCTTTCTCAGGGACGGGGCACAATCCGGCACCCGCGACCGGACCTCTGGAATCTCCATCTCTGGGACGTGGAAGACTTAAGTGGCCTACCACTAATGGTGGTATACACAGTCACTCAGGCCAGGGCCCCCTTAATTAGGTGCCTGTTGACCTGAAGTAGCGTATGTTCGCTAAGTGGTGTTCTTCCCGATGCGAAGACCACCAGAGATGTGCAGTCGGATCAGTGCTTTCCTTTCTGCAGGAGAGGTTGGAGGGACGGCTGTCCCCCTCCACCTTAAATATGTGTAGCCGCTACATTGGTACATCACAATGCAGTGGAAGGTAAGTGTTTGGGGAAGCATGACTTGTTCCTCAGGTTCCTGAGATACGAGAACCCAAGATCGTGACTCTTTCCCTTGTGGGACCTCTCCATGGTCTTTCGGGGATCTCCCTTCGAGCCCCTTGAGTCAGCTGAGTTAAAGGCGCTCTCCTTAAAGACTGCCCTCCTGACGCCGCTCACCCCCATCAAGAGGGTAGGCGACCTGCAGGCGTTCTCTGTCAGCGAACCATGCCTGGAGTTTGGTCCGGTTTACTCTTGCATCATCTGAGACCCCGACTGGTCCACATGCCCAAGGATCCCACAACCCCTTTCAGGGATCAGGTGGTGAACCTGCAAGCGCTGCTCCAGGAGGAGGCCGACCCAGCCTTAGCGTTGCTGTGTCCGGTGCATGCTCTTCTACTCATCTACTTGGATCATACGCAGAGCTTTAGAAGTTCCGAGCAGCTCTTTGTCTGCTTCAGTGGACAGCGGAAAGGAAGCAATGTCTCCAAACAGAGGATCACTCACTGGGTTATCGACACCATCACCATGACATACCATGCCCAGCATATGCCGCCCCCTGCTGGCCTGCGAGCCCACTCTACCAGGGGTGTTGCAGCTTCTTGGGCGTTGTCCCGCGGCGCCTCTCTAGCAGACATCTGTAGAGCTGCAGGCTTGGCAACACCTAATACCATTGCAAGGTTTTATAACCTCAGGGTTGAGCCAGTTTCATCCTGTGTGTTATCAGTTAAGTTCGGGTCAGCTGGTCAGGTGTACCGCTTGCGCATAGCGCCGTTCCCCTCCCTTGAGGTGAAGACGTGCACTCTTTTACCAGCAGAATTCACAAAAAAGTGAGAACCCTGGATGTTCTTCCTCCTTAGCCCAGTGGCTGTCGAGTCTTCAGAGAGGCTCGCCACTGCCCCAGTATTTACCTTTACATTTATGCATTTGGCAGACACTTTTATCCAACGCGATTTACAGTGCACTTTACAGGGACAATCCCCCCGGAGCAACCTGGAGTTAAGTGCCTTGCTCAAGGGCCCAACAGTGGCATCTTGGTGGTGCTGGGGCTTGAACCCCCGACCTTTTGGTCAGTAACCCTGAGCCTCAACCACTGAGCCACCACTGCCAGTATGTGCGTCACTTAGGCCCCCGTACTGAGGTAAGTGCTCCACATGTGCTGGTTGTTTCCTTAGGTAACTCCGTGTGATGTATATTCCGCAAAATGTTTTCCCCACTGGTAAACCACATCTTCCTTGGGTAGAGGGCCCTCTGTCTCCACACAACGTGCTTCCGCTCCAACACGGTAAATCCATGTGTTGTATTCCACTTAGAAGTCACCACCCCTCTCGGGGTCGGATGTGGTCTCCGCGGTGTCCTCCTCTTTGGAGGGACACCCCCCAATGTGGACCTTATATGGCCCCCAGCTGAACAATTGTTCCTTTTTTGGATAGAACAATAGAGAGAAGGCTACAGCTGGGCCAGCCATTCCTTAAACTTCTGAGCAGTTAGCCGGTCCTCGAGGTGTAGGGGACCGCTTCATGCCTGCCAGTGTGTTGGGGGTAGTTACGCGATAGCTTGCTGCGCTGGCTACAAGGCACACAGATTTCTGCCCCTCTCACACCGTCTCACACAGTCTGCGTAACCTGGTTCAGCTCTTGTGGCGGTTTCCATTGGGACAATAGTGTCAACTCATCGACACAACATTGAGTGAGTGACAGATAGGGAACGTCGCGGTTACTGATGTAACCTCCACTCCCTGATGGAGTGAACGAGACATTTTGTCCCTCTTGCCACAACACTGAACCAACCGTTGAAATGGTTCAGTCTTTGGTATTTGGCTCGGCTCCTCAGTGCAAAACCTGAGTGTGTGTTTGCAAGCGACACTCCTTTTATATCCGTATGTCCAGGGGAGGGGCATGCACATCCCACACGCCAATTCTAATTGGCCTTTTCTCAAAGATCAGAGATGTCTGGGCTCCCAAGGGTGATCCCTATTGTCAACTCATCGACACAACGTCTCGTTCCCTCCATCAGGGAGTGGAGGTTACATCAGTAACCATGCTGTTTCTTTTCCCAAAGAAACAAAAAGCACACAAAATAAAAATAAATGCTAAATCCAGCATATACATTAATATAAAAATAACAGTGAAACCTTTTACACAGTGTTGGTCAAGTGGTTTTTTGATCTCAAGCTTAATGATCTATTGATCTATGTTGATGTCAATTTGGATGCAAGTGATCCTGTATTCAAAACCCTTTAGTGTATACATCTTTTTAAAAAAACTAAGCAAACTTGCTACTGCATATCAGTGGATCTAAGAAATGGGTGAACAGTGGATTCCATATTATGTGATTTCTTTGAAACAGAGATCGTACCAAGGCACGATACAGAAGCAGATCTCTGGTCTTGATGTGGGTGCGGGTTGTCTTGTGCTGCTCTTGAATATGCTACATGCCTCTATCAGCGTCTGC
The DNA here is from genome assembly GCF_025860055.1 of Xyrauchen texanus. Classification (NCBI taxonomy): domain Eukaryota; kingdom Metazoa; phylum Chordata; class Actinopteri; order Cypriniformes; family Catostomidae; genus Xyrauchen; species Xyrauchen texanus. Next base: position 12,550,054 of record NC_068318.1, on the reverse strand, counting down.
AACTGACTAGAGCGAAGCATAGAGAACTTGAAAAAAATGTTAACAGTACTAAATAATGTGTAACATGTATCACACAAAACCTGCATCTGAGAATACAATAAAAGGAATGAAATGACAAACTGATTTTTTTGGAATCGATGGTGCTGAAATGGGATTTGAACCTGGGTCCCCTTGAATGCTGAACAAAAACAACAGACTAACAATTACATATGTGAAGAACCACCAAGTAATTAAAACTGTTTTCTTATGTAAACTTGGGCAGAAATTGAAACAGGACAGCAAATGGTGCCCCCTCAAAAACATAGGTGCATAATGCCCCACACCAGTAAGATCATGAAATGAACAATTTATTTGACACATGCTGCTCTCACGCTTTGTAGACTTTACTTGGCAACAGTAAACTCTTAAATTATTCTGTCTGCATGTTTTCATCTTGACAGAAAAACTGGAGCCAAACCAAACATACCCCCTCATGATTCAGGGCTGTAAAAAAGCAAACCATTTACATCAAATCATTTGAGCCAGTGAGATCTTGTTAACATGCAAAGTCTACTTAGTCCAGTCACGATTCCATCCTGATTAATTCGTCACTCTAAAAGGAAGGAAAAGAGAGAGAGAGAAAAAAAGAAGAGACAAATAGAAGGGGGGGGTGTTCTGACTGGAGATGTGACCCATGAAGAGGAGACCGGTCACGTGATGGGCCACTACTGCTCTGGAGATATGTATGGTAACATTGTCCTCCTAGAAGAACAAACCTGGGAAGGACAAGAGAGGACGGTTGTCCCTCGGAATTCTGACAAACAGGCCGTTAGTTTCTAGAACAGTCTTCTTCTATGTTAAGGATGAAGGTTTTGGAGGTCGTGGCCTAACAGACAATGATTAATGACCTGGTGTGGTGTTTGTGAGTGGATTTTCAGTCAGCTGTACTCCTATGTCTCTCTCACTCACTGGCTTTTCCCTTCTTTCCATCAATCTGTCAGAGCTTTTTGCATGTATAGTAGTGGTTCTCAAACTTTTTTTGAAGAACGCCCCACCCTACTTCATTCCCTTACCCCATTTTTGTAATTATAAATACTATACCTACTCTAAACACATATAAACACAACAAATACAAAATATCAATATTTATAAGTTGTAACAAAAATGTATTATATTCCCTCACTCCCCTAATGTAGCTTATGACAAATTTAATAGAGCTGAAGTAGTGATATGATAATATTTATTATCAATCTATTTCTGCCTAAAGTACAGTAATTGTTACTAAAGTAAATTCAAGTATGCTGATGTAGAATTCTGTGCTGAAGTCAAATGGTTTCCGCTTCTCACGCCATGCTTCTCAATGATTCTCGCTGTGAGTGTAAGAGCTTGAGCTTTAAAAGCGTTGTGCCCGCGCTGCTCTTTCCATTGTGCCTTATCCATCTACAGAGCCATATAGGTGCATTAGCCGAGGTTGTGACTCCACCTGTGTATTTGACATTACTAAACCAGATACTTCAGATGCTAATTTCTTTCATATGAGAGCAAAAGGGACATTATAACTGAAAGATACCCATATGAATCGATACTGAATCAAATTGAAATCAGAATCGAAAGCTTGCGATCCAGAATCAAAGCTTTTAAACAAAGCAACTTACCATGGATTCAAGCTGCACATTTTATCAGTATGTATCTTCCCTGGGATTCGAAACCATGATATTGGTGTTCCTAGCACCAAAAACTAAAGATTGTGGGGGGGTCTCAAAAGTACATACTCTTAAATATATGTTTTAGCATGTAACGTTTTCAAACAATGCTTCAGTAAACACAAATGTTTGATTTGAAATAGTAGTAGGCACTAAACAGATGCTCAAAAACACAAGTCTCGTTCATCTGAAGAGGTAACCACAGCAACACTATATGGCACTTGAGCATATTGCTCCACTGTGATCTTGGCACCTACATTCTTTTTTATAATGCCAAAAGTGCAACCACACATCTGAATATATGGTCTTCTCCATCATGTAATCAATTACAACTGCCATAATAAAAAAAAAATTATATATATATATATATATATATATATATATATATATATTCAATAACAATTCCTTACATTTATATAGCACTTTTCTAGGCACTCAAAGCAGTTTACATAGCATAGGGATAATGCAACAGCAGCCATAGTGCCAGAACACCCACCACAGACAAGCTCTTGGTGGGGAGGAGAGAGTAGAGTGATGTAGCCAATTCAGGGATGGAGATTAATACAAGGTCATGATAGATAAGGGCCAATGGGTGGAATCTGGCAAGGACACCAGGGCAATACCCTGGTCTTTACAAGAAGTGTCTTGGGATTTTTAATGACCACAGAGAGTCAAGACCTCAGTTTAACATCTCATTTGAAGGACAGTGCCTTTTTACAGTATAGTGTCCCCATCACTATACTGGGGAATTAGGACCCACACAGACCATAGGGTGAGCACCCCCTGCTGGCCTCCCTAATACCACTTCCAGCAGCAACCTTGGCTTCCCCCAGGAGGTCTCCCATCCAGGTACTGGCCAGGCTCAACCCTGCTTAGCTGTAGTGGGCAACCAGGCAAGAGCTGCAGGGTGATATGGCTGCCAGCAAAAATCTCACACACACACACACACACACACACACACACACACACACACACACACACACACACACACACACACACACACACACACACACACACACACACACACACACACACACACACACACACACACACACACACACACACACACACACACACACACACACACACACACACACACACACACACACACACACACACACACACACACACACACACACACACACACACACACACACACACACACACACACGTTGTGTTTCCATGTTTTATGGGGACTTTCCATAGACATAATGGTTTTTATACTGTACAAACTATAGATTCTATCCCCTAAACCTAACCCTCACAGAAAACGTTCTGCATTTTTACATTTTCAAAAAACATAATTTAGTATGATTTATAAGCTGTTTTCCTCATGGGGACCAACAAAATGTCCCCACAAGGTCAAAAATTTCAGGTTTTACTATCCTTATGGGGACATTTGGTCCCCACAAAGTGATAAATACACGCTCACACACACACACACACACACACACACACACACTTCCATGTTTTATGGGGACTTTCCATAGACATAATGGTTTTTATACTGTAGAAACTTTATATTCTATCCCCTAAACCTAACACAACCCCTAAACCTAACCCTCACAGAAAACCTTCTGCATTTTTACATTTTCAGTAAAACATTGTTTAGTATGATTTTTAAGCGATTTGAATTATGGGGACACTAGAAATGTCCTCATAAATCACATTTATAGCATAATACCCTTTTAATTACTAATTTGTAACTTACAAAATTGTCCTCGTAAATCACAAAAACACACACACACACACACACACACACACACACACACACACACAAGCTTATTTAGATAGAAAGGATGCGTGTTCACACTGAAAATAATAACAACATCTTAATTTAAATACAGAGCAATACTATTAAACTGGATCACGGGTGGTTTATTGGAAAAACAAATATACTAAAATAACATCCAAATTGTTGGGCAGAATTCCTATGTACAAAAGTGGACTGCTTGCTGTTTTTTTGTGTTTTTTTTTTTTTTAAGACTTAAAGACAGATTTAAGATTGTAGACATTAACTACAGAATTTCCTTTAAAAATCAACCCTCTTAAAAGTTACAAAGGATTGTTAAAATTTTGTGAAATGACTGCAAGTACAAGACAGTAGCCTCGATAAATGATCACAAAGGTGACATCTCTTAAAGGCTGACACTATTCAATAATTTCCCACAACCAATTTCGTTTCTCACATTTATGGTTAACGCATTATAAGGGCTTGTTAAAAAGAGCAAGGGCTGCTTTTGTAGACCTAAGGACGCATTCTACACACCCAAAAAAATCTGTCAAAGACACCCACATGCACAAAGCAATAAGAAATGCAGAGAAGTGATAAATAATTTCTTTTAAAAACCTATTATTAAGGTTGCAAAAAAGTCTGCTTTGTATTTTGCCTGTGTGAGTGTGTTCGCTGTGGAGTGACTCATGTTTGCAAGGCGTCTTAAACAGGAAAATAAATATTGCTCTGTGAGGAGGCAGGGAAGTGAGCATTTATTTATTTCTTTAGGCTTTATTGATTTAGTCTGAAGAGGAAGAACTCAGATTCCAATCATCCACTTTGAATTATAACCAAATACGGTGGATTGGAGCGGGCAGCCAATAACCAAGAACTCCTAAATGAGGGCAACCATTGAGTGATCAGAGTAATAAATTTAACCAGATGAGCGTCTCTCGCTCTCTCTCTCACCCTTAATTCACCCAGCCGACACTCCCGTAAATGCATTTTCGAGATGTGACTTAAACCAATGGTTCTCAATTGGTTTAGTTTTAGGACCCAGATTTAAACATTTTCACATTTAGTGGCAATACTAAGAACAGTACCATAACTGTTTATCATACAAAAGCACACATAAATGTCCATAAAATTATACATTCAAATTCATTTAAATTTATGCAAAGGCCCAACAATGACACAAAATAATTAACAGAAAATAGGCTGAACAGGAAAATTGACCATTTAAACATATTTGAAAGTAATATTATTCAAAAGCCTATTGCATGAAACAAACACCAAGTGACAGGTAATAAAAAACGTGGAGTTTTATTAAATGTATAGCCTTTGCCGTCAACAGCAGACAATGCGTTAGCAGTTTCTCCACCCTTACAAAGTTGAATTTATTTTGCTATCCTAACTATACATGATTAAATGGTTGGTTGCATTTTAATAATTACATTTAGCATTGTTTATTCCTTGTTGTTGGCCGTGACCTGGAAATGCAAATTCTTGCTAATTATATTAACCGGGTAACTGCCAGTATTATCCGGTTATTAACTGGTTAACCAATAAGCCATAAATCAAACAAGTGGCCAAACTGGTCTATACTGGCTGAAACAAAACAGGCACACATGACAGAAATGCAGGGTTGGGAGGGTTACTTTTTAAACGTATTCCACTACAGATTACTACTGTAAACGGCGTACCTTATTTTCGGCTCCTCGGTGCACAATCCTGACTGGCACTCACTGCCCCGCTTCCCTTTATACCTGTATGTCCATCGGTGAACGGAGGTTACAACAGTAACCATGACATTTCACAGCTGTTCAAATACACTTTGGATCGCATCATTTATATGTAGAAATGTTTTCCATCTGAAAGGACTAAATATTAAGTGAAACAAATTACAGTAAAATACAAATTAATCTCTTCAGTAATCAAAAAACTGTAGTGGAAGACTTGTATTTTAAATACATAGTACCATTACTTGTATTTTGTTACTCCCCAACCCTGCAGATAAGCATCCATCCATCCATCGTCAACCGCTTATCCTGTGTACAGGGTCGCGGGGGGCTGGAGCCTATCCCAGCTAACATTTGGCGAAAGGCAGGGGACACCCTGGACAGGTTGCCAGTCCATCGCAGGGCCACACATAGACAGACATACACTCACCTCCACATCCACATCCACATCCACATCCACATCCACGGCAATTTTTTGGAGACACCAATTAACCTAGCCTGCCTGTCTTTTGGATGGTGGGAGGAAGCCGGAGTACCCGGAGAGAACCCACGCAGACACGGGGAGAACATGCAAACTCCACACAGAAAGGCCGGGGCAACCAGGGTTTGAACCCACGACCTTCTTGCTGTGAGGCGACAGTGCTAACCGCTGCACCACCGTGCCGCCCCGCAGATAAGCATATTTAGCAATAATTATTACATCATCATAATTCATAATAAACAATTATTGAATGGAATGCTTGCATGCCCTATTAACCTTGCGAGGTGACAACTTTTGGCAGTTTAACAATGGAAGAATAAATATAGCCTGCCTACCCAGAAATTGTGCGTGCTGCTGGGAAATCCTAATAATTTTTGTTTAGAAAAATCATCATATCTATACATGGGCAGATGGTACCCATCCAGTTGATGTAAACTTGGAGACTGAAACCTGCTCCGAGGGCACTGAAGTACTGCCGTACATCCTACTCCCATCTCCCAAGCAATCTATATGAAATGCAGGGCTATAAACATATGCCCTTATATGTCGTGGCTTGCAGATATTTGTTTTTAATATGGTACCGCCTTGTACTCGTGCTACTACAAAACGTATCGGTTACCTAACGTAACCTCGGTTCTCTCTAGATGAGGGAACGAGTATTGCGTAAGCTAGCTTACGCTACGGGAAAGATTCATCTTTTCTGAGATATTGAAGCCAAAAAATTATCCTTAATTTTTGTATCCATTGTCAACGCAGTGCGGCAGCTGCAGACCTTGAGCGGGCTATCTAGCGAGCTCATAGGTTGCTCTGCGGCAACTGCTGCAGCCTATAGACGAGCTTGGGCGAACTCGCATCCAATGAGAGGCGTCCGGCGCTCACTGCATCAAAGCCCGCCAAAATGGGCGTGACTAGAGTGCATATAAGCGTAGTTCGTAGGCTGGAACCCTGGTTTTCATTGACTGAAGCGAAAAGTCGCTCGTGGCGCGAGCACGGCCGGCTATGCAATACTCGTTCCCTCATCTAGAGAGAACCGAGGTTACGTTAGGTAACCGATATGTTCTCTTACGAGAGGTTCTCTCGTATTGCGTAAGCTAGCTTACGCTACGGGAACCCATTGTCAATGCCGTGCGCGCCAAGCATCCACTGTATGAGCCCCAGGGAATTAAGGGGGACCCGGGGAGCCCTTATGAGTGGGGAAATAATATTTGGCCGGCAAGAATGCGGGTCATTGATTGTGTAATACATAAGCACATAGTGGGAAGGGAACGACAGAGCGGCGGTGCCGGTCTGTGTGGAATGTGACCCATCAGTGCAGCTCACCAGGGGAGCTGTAGCATATTAAACCGCTAGTAGTTTTGCCTGCAGAGCGGGCACTTCCATATTGTAAAATCTGACAAAGGTGGAGGGGGAAGTCCATCCCACTGCCACACATATGTCGTGAATGGAAATCCCGCTGGACCATGCCCACGAGGATGCCATGCCTCTAGTGGAGTGAGCCCTAATGCCCAATGGGCATGGCAGGTCTTTTGACGCGTATGCAGCAGCAATAGCGTCCACTATCCATCTAGATAGTGTCTGTTTCGAGGCGGCGAGACCTTTGGTGCGCCCTCCGAACGAAACAAAAAGCTGCTCAGAGCGTCTGAAAGCGGCGGAGCGCGCAGTATACAATCTCAGTTCTCTGACCGGGCAAAGGAGATTGGCGTCATGTTCGCTATCGGGTGCTGGCAGCGCCGATAGGGAAATGACCTGTGCTCTGAAAGGAGTACCGATCACCTTGGGAACATAGCCGTGTCTAGGCTTTAAAATGACCTTGGAGTCACTTGGTCCAAACTCAAGACACGCAGAGCAGACAGACAGCGCGAGAAGGTCTCCCACACGTTTGACTGATGACAGGGCAGTCAGAAAAACGGTTTTGAATGAAAGGTATTTCAAATCCACGGATTGAAGTGGTTCGAAAGGGGGCTTTCATAGTTTCCGCCAGCCCATCAAGACCGCCATCTCGTGGAGGGCGGGCAAAAGGTGTGCTGCTACCGCATCCTCGACCGGAGGGATGGAAACGTAGCCCTTCTCAGTGGCGCCGTCCACCGAAGCAAGAGAGGTGGAGACGTGGGATCGGACCCTGGCCGAGAAAGGCGCGTTCCATGATTTGGAAAGCTCGGCGTGGAGTTCCGGCAGGAAGGGAGCGGCCCGGGTAGCGGGTGCTGCGCGGCGGCGGCTCTGTAGAAAGCAGCCATCAAGTCTGTTGGGTGCCTGCTCAAGGGGCGGTGACCACTCGGGCGGTCGACGGCCTGTGTGAGGAGGCGTGTTAGTTCCCCTTCGACTCCGGCGCGGGTCCTGCTGGATTCCTGGGCCGAGGAGGAGGCGTGTGAGCCTGACCACTCCTCGCTGTCCGAAGCCATGATGGAACAGCCCTTATCCTCCGCCTCGTCCTCCGAGATGGCAGCAGAGCAGCCGCTCGGCGGCAATTGCGCGTCCCGGGTGGGGGGGGAGGGTGAAGGCGATGCTCGAGGGATGGGCTCCGGCGAGGCAATCGCTTCTACCATTGTTTCCGGCAGCCTTTGAGAGCGGCGCTTTTTTCTGCGCGGCTGAACGGAAGGCGCGCGGCGGCTCGGTCCTGAGCGCTTCGAGTCGAGCCCGCAGGGTCGACATCGGCAGCTCCTCGCAGAGATCGCATCCGCCTTTGGCGAGGGCGAGCTCTGCATGCCCCAGTCCCAGGCAGAGAGCGCAGATGATGTGGCGGTCTCCGGTGCTGAGAGGAGCGCGGCGTGAGGCGCAAGTGGAGCGAGGCATCTTAAAAAAGATGCTCGTACTCTTTTGTGAAGTTCTTAAGAACTAGCTTGCTTTTAAAAAGGATACGTCGCCGGATGGCGTAGCTCGCAGGACGGCTGAAGGTGGCGAAGACGGCCGGCTTCTTTGAGCGCTGTCCATGCTTGCTTGATGCCCCTCGAACGGCGACGCGGCTTCCAGTTCAGTGATGCGAAGAGCTTCGCTGAAGAGATGAAAATCAGGGTTCCAGCCTACGAACTACGCTTATATGCACTCTAGTCATGCCCATTTTGGCGGGCTTTGATGCAGTGAGTGCGCGGACGCCTCTCATTGGATGCGAGTTCGCCCAAGCTCGTCTATAGGCTGCAGCAGCTGCCGCAGAGCAACCTATGAGCTCACTATATAGCCCGCTCAAGGTCTGCAGCTGCCGCACTGCGTTGACAATGGATACAAAAATTAAGGATAATTTTTTGGCTTCAATATCTCAGAAAAGATGAATCTTTCCCGTAGCGTAAGCTAGCTTACACAATACGAGAGAACCTCTCGTAAGAGAACTTGAATATTTTACATGTCTTCACTGACTAAATTATCCCCCAGTGCACACGTTATATTTCCTTGTCGTTCAGACTGAAAGGAAGCTAGAGTTTTAAGTGTTAACAGCACCTTTGTGTGTACATAACACGCCCTACGTGATGAACCCATCAAAATACATCTCTGTTATTTCTTGAATGAACCTCTCCATGAATATTTAACCAGTATTATTATCAAAAAAATTGGTAATGCTGGTTAATTGGTTAACCGGTTAACTGTCAACATCTGTACCATGACCCTGTCAGAACAGAATTGTGTCCCAGTCTTGGGTTGCCATTCACCAATTAATAACTACTGATTTAACAATTATCTCACACAGTGGTTTCATGTGTAGTGTGGCACCGAGCCACTCATTTAAAGACATCCAAAATCATATCGTCATGCTCAAAAGGCCACAGTAATCACCACTGTCACATCTCTGTTTAAGTAGAATGTGAAGAATCCTGTATTCGTTTGTATTGTCACAGCTCGAACGATTCAAACCAGCTCCCACGGGAATGAGTTTGCCTACAGCTTGCTATGCAAAAGGCCGCTGCGTCAGGCAGTGTGTTCCCTGCACAAAGGTTCTTTTATACAGGCATACATTTTAATGTAATCTGGTTTTTGCAGACATCGCAGCACTGTTGATGTCCACTGTGACTGTTATTCAAGCTGTACATTCACACACACTTGATGTGGTGCCTGCTCTGCTTCATGAATCCATTTAAGAGGGATGTTTTCTTAACATGTTTTGAGTATCGCTCCTTTTTATTATGTTGGCTTAACACGGCTCACATACTGTTATTGTACAACTTGGGTAAAGGTGTTTTAAAAAGTCTGAATAATTCCAGCCTTCAGGCTACATCCACCAAACTTGCCACAATTTTAAATAGTTTTCCCTTAGCTGGTGAATAAATATTCTAAAAATCCTTTATTCCCATAGAAAATGTTTCGCTTCTGACTCTGCTTTTAAGCCACATCCAATAAAATTTACACAGTCCTTTAGCCTGTTCTGAACAAAAAAATTGTATCTTGTCTACAAATTACAACTTGGGGCTTTCACCTAGCATACTATTAAAAATCACCCAAATCAAAGAGACTTAATCAGAATCAGAATGAGCTTTATTGCCAAGTATGCTTCCACATACAAGGATTTTTTCTTGGTGACAGAAGCTTCCAGTGCAATACAACATAAAGACAGAGATAATAATAATAATAAAAAATATATAAAATAAAAAGCAAATAGAAATCCAAGTATATATATAAATACAAAATAAGATATATATATATATATATATATATATATATATATATATATATATGCAGTTAGTTCGGTTCTCAAATCTGATTGGACGAGAGATGTTCCATGAGCACTGATGTTCTGACACCATCAGCACTCCGACACTTCACTGTGTGTGTATCACTACGCTTGTATTCATGCCATTCTAAACTAAAGTGTAAGAGCAATACATATGTGTTAAGAGTTACAGTTTGTATTTGTAATTATTTTTACATTACATATGTTAGTCAGCAGGTGGTGGAAAAAGATAATTTATGTGTGTAATATGAGCCAGTTAGGTGACGTGAAGTCATTCCGCATCTACATAAAACAGCTCTTAATGATCGCTTGTATTACTACTGCTAAAGCTAGAAAATAGCTTTAAATAGCTTTAAACGAACAACTTCAGCATTACCACTCATCACAGCTGAGAGACACAACAGACTGATTAATTACACAATGGATGCTGTTTAAAATGGACATTGCAGTTTCTATAGTGATCCACTCTTGCACATTAGCTACTGTGAGAAATACCCCTGCTTGGATGCTATTTTTCTATTTTTCCACTGAGAAAGCTGATCTTAAAAGCTAAGATCATCCCTGCTTGGGTGTGGCAACAGGTGATCGCACACTCTCCGTCTCTCTCTCTCTCTCTCTCTCTCTCTCTCTCTCTCACTCACACACATACATCCTTGATTATCCAATGACTTGTTCGAAACGGCACAAGCCGTGATACTATTTCTGAAGTTACATTTTTTAATTACTAATGAAGGATTGGCATAATTTGTTTTGAACAAGCAATGGAAGATACTGATCCGCTGCATAAGAAAGTAGTTCCATGCACAAATGTGTTTTTTATGACCATATTTAATTTTCCTAATTTTTTAAAAGGTACTTGAACTTGAACTGTTGTATATAAGCAATATCACACTCGTAATCATGCTATATGGCCGAATCACAGCAGTGCTGATGCAGGGCAATATCGCACTCTTGCTTATGTGATATTGCTTAAATATATATATATATCCAGTCATCGAGATAATTGAGAATGCGTATGCCCTTTTCCCTTAGCGGGCCAGGGCAGCCTCTGTGACCTTGGTAAAGATGCGAGGGGACAGGGACAGTCCGAAGGGGAGGACCTTGTACTGGTATGCTCGTCCCTTGATGGTAAACCAAAGAAATTGTCTGTGGAAGGATCGATACGTGAAAGTACGCGTCCAATCCGCGAACCAATCCTGATGTTGTGCTGATGCCAGGATGCGTTTTGGAGTTAACATCCTGAACGGAAGCCTGTTTAAGGCTTTGTTCAAGGCACGTAGATCCAAGATTTTGCGCCCCCCTCTCTTGTGCAAGGGCTTTTACAGTCCTTATTTTATCATGCCCAACTCGGCTACGGGGACGGGAGTCTAGATGTGGGGCTGGAGAAGTCACACGGGCCAGAACGGTCAGAAGCAGTTGCCTCATCCCAGGGCTGCCTGTGTCAGGACGAAGCCCGTCTGGGGTTCTTGGGGGCCAGCTGACAGGCAGATGGAGTTGACTTCCCACGGGAGGATCTCTTTCTCTGAGGACGGAATATGGGCTCTGATGGAACTGGAACTGGGGCCGGCACCACAGGGGAACAGCTCTGGTGAGAAGCAAATGGGGCTCGGGACTTCGGAGGCCTGAAGGCGGCAGAGTCGTTTTGTGGCAGGATGTGCTTAATCGCCTCAGTCTGCTTCCTCACCGTCGAGAACTGATGGGCGAAATCCTTGACGGTGTCACCACAAAGCCCCCCTTGGAGATGGTAGCATCGAGAAAGCAGCATGCATCTCTGCAAGGTTGAGCCACATATGCCGCTCTTGGACCACAAGAGTGAACATCGTCTGGCCCAGGGTGCGCGCTGTGACCTTCGTCGCATGTAAGGCGAGGTTTGTAGCAGTACGCAGTTTGGGTTGGTTCTACCCTTGTGCAGATCTTTCAGCGCCTTGTAGACCTACAAGATGGCCATGATATGCAGGGTGGAAGTGGCCTGACCCGTTGCCTTGTAAGCCTTCATCATTAAAGAGGAAGAGAACTTACAGGCCTTGGAAGGGAGCCTGTGGGCATAAATGTAATGTTACGGTGCACTCCACCTGGCGAAGCTTGACGTATCTCTTAGCTGCTCTGCTGTCGAGGGTAGTCAGAGTGAACAAGCATGCAAAGCATGCATGGGCAGAAAAAGGTGCCTTCCACAACTTTTTTAGCTCCTCGTGCACTTCCAGGAAGAAAGGCATTGGGGTGGGGCGTGACCTTGAGTCATGCTCCGAGCCCAGAACCCAATCATCCAACCGCGAATGCTCAGGGCAGGGTGGAGGATTCCATATCAGCGTGATGTTCGCAGCTGTCCGGGCAAGCACGACTGTCATCTCAGCTTTCACCACATTGTAGCGAATCAGCTCTATATTCTTCCACCATTAGGAAGCGAATCAGATCTATGAAATATTAATAATCAATCATAACTTGTTATAATCAATTATGAATATTTGGATCAGTTAATCGGGTTAACTTGATGTAGCTACATTAACATTACAACCAAATACTCGGTTCATCCCGTGAACACTCAATTTTGGTTATTAATTAATTAATTAATTAATAGAAATGTACATTTCGGGGCAAGGGAAATGTCTTTCTTACTAAGTATTAAGAGCAAGTAGTCAAAATCTATGATTAGTGACTTTAGATATGAGCTTAAGACACAGACAACTTTACGTGTGACATGAACAAGACTTTATTAACTAGACTAAACATTTAAACTACTCTAACATACATATACATACATTCATACAGTTTACCAAGGGAAAGAGGGCTGAAGCAGAATACAGGAAGGCAAGAAGTTATAGCATTGTTTGAAGTTCAGCAGATCAACAGCCTGAGCAAACCATCATATTAGTTCTGACACGCCCTTTTTAGAAAGGGGTTAAGGATACTTAATGTATCAAATAATGAGACTAAGTTTGATACTTGCATGTCCCATTTGAATTAAACTGTCCTGATGCACTTTGTTGAGGCTCCAGTTGATCTTTGATGATGTTGTCTTGATGAGAGAGAACCAGTGAGAGTCAGAGGATCTTGGTGAATGGGCAGTCAAGGCCGTAGGTAGCCTGGCACACGCTTGGGAGTCCTTGGGGCCTTCTAGTTTGGCATGATTCAGCGAGAGAGTGAGAGAGCACAAGGCTCAGAGGACCAGGAAGGCAGGAAGCAAGAGAGGCTAAGAGTGAGCGAGGAAGAGCTAAGAAGAGAGAGAGGGAGAGAGAGTGGGCGCAGCAATTTTATACCCTCGGGAAACAGGTCCCACCTCTCACTGGCTCGACCAATAAGAAGGGTTTGAGTTCTAGGCGGGAATTTGGTTTATTGCTCTTTGTTGTAAAATTGCTCATTGCATGTGCAAGAAAGAAAATAGGAAATATACTTTTAATACTAATATGTTGTTGTTATCGACATATCATGTACACAGTCATTTCAATCTTCAAAATACCAAGTTATAGAGACCAAATATGCCACACATATGATTTTGGTTAACCATAGTATGCAAAGTCTGAAACATTAACCCATTAGTTTGCAAGAAAACATAGATCAAGCACATTTAAGGGAAAATGTGAGATGGCACATTAGATACATGTCAATATGTGACCCGTCACAGAAACCAGTGACACAAGTCGGCAGCACAACTTGTGAGCAAAATGAGAAACAAGTGTTTTTTTCCAAAATTGGTGATTTCCGCTTTTTTGCAGAATCTGTTAGTTGAGATCATGAAGAAGCCTCTCCATGTTTGAGATAACAGTATTGGTATATTTAAAAGCGTACATTTTGAGGTTGAAATCGGCTTGTTTTTCGGAGATTCTAGCATGCAGTAGAGGCGTGTCATTGTCTGTGTGTATTTCCGTACTGAATAGCCGCCGGCTTTTGCCCCCGCCCCTAACAGCGTGGCTACTTATTATGCAGCGCTCTAGCCGGCTCTATCTGATATCAAAATTCAATGAAGATGGGCGCCGCAAAGAATGTCGCAGAGCGAGCTGAACCGTGGCGTTACAACGAAAATGTTTTGAAGTACTTGTTCGACAAGCGGATGCTTATGAACAAGCGTTCACTGATTCTGAAAGGCGATCTGGCGGCGATGAAAGTGGCATGATAAGACTGAATAATATCCCTAATCTACAACTGAGCGAAGATGAAGACGAGGAAGAATGTATCGGACTGGCGTCATGCGAATTATTGGACATTTAGAGGCAAACAGGCGCTACAGTGCAAACTTCGGAGATGGTTACATCCACAAAGAAGACCCGACAAAGAGAAAGTGTGCCCGAGCGACTTATTTCATTGGAGGCAACGAGATCTGCAAGAATACTTTTCTGTTTCTTATGGGGTGAGTTTCCATAAACATCAAAGTTTGTGGTTTTTTGTTCATTCTAAGAACACGTACCGTTATCTCATGTTTAGTCCATGTTTACAGGGGAGCTTTACAGGGGTATGGCTTATCTAAATGAGATGTAAATGAGCCCTATTGTCACTCCCAGCAGCAGAGAGGTGAGAACTGCACAATCTTTTGAGGCCGTTTTCTCCCCTTTTAGCTTTTTGAGTGCCTACCTTCAAATGGCCACAACTTCTCCAAATATTGTCAGATTTCCATGTGTTACAAATCGTTGGAAAGCTTGGAGACTACACTTTCAGAATCTGTGAATAACTCAAAATGCCCCAAAACCGACTTGTGTCCCTACTTTCCGTGATCGGTCACATATTTATCACATGGATATATAGAATATATATATAGGATTAACAGGGTTCATTTCTCTTTCTCAGTAAGAGAATGAAGGGAGGGTCAGCACTTCTCTGAACATTCCTTTGGAGGTCGTAAAGGCCTCCATTACTCTGGGCATGAGAGAGTTCCTTTGTCAAAGCTCATTTGCATGTTTATGACAGTAAGAGATTTTGGGCTGAATGACTCAAAAGATAGTAAAACATCGCGTAATATCATTCTACAGAGATCTTATATTCGAATTCAGCTCGGACAAATCGTAAGGTTTAATTTGATACCAAGAAAGGTATATTTAGTACACTTAATAAGGGAATATACACTGAGGCTATTAAATATGAGGCCTCAGAGTTTAAAACACACAACGAAACAGTTCTAACTGAGTTTGATATACCTCAGAAATACACAACATACAGGGATTACACGTATTTCATTAGCAATATGCAGTTCTGTGTTTAACTGAAAAACACACACACACACACATTTTTACGTTCAAAGTTTCCCCTTCCTGTCCACCACGATAAGCCGCGTGGTGAGCATCGCGGATGTCACATGCGGTTCTCTGTCAATAGTTCATTGTCTCTTTGTCAATACATTTATTGTGCTTGTGGAGGCTGGTTGGCGCTATTTCAGTAATTAGGGGGGTTTTTAACAGTAAGTTCTTGTTTGTTCGGGAATCTGTTAAGGCACTGATCCTCCGCCATACCTTACAGTCCCCCTTTTTCGCCAGGTGGTGTCCCTGTTGGAGACATCATCGGACGACAATCATCACAATGGCGGATGGCAGGTGAATCATGAGGGTTTTGTAGCAGATGGTTGTTCCACGGTGGGTGATGTAGACAGTAGCCACATCCAGGTCTCTGCAGCAGGTGCAGAGGCAGCAGGTGCAGAGGCAGCAGGTGCCTTGACAGTGTGTCACCTGTCATTATGAAGTCAGTTCGTTTGAGGTAGGTGCTTGTTTGTGGCTGCAGGGAGTGGTTATGGGCATCGTGTAGTGTGGAGAGAGTTCCAGACTGACCTAGTACTGGTAGCAAAAGGGCAGCAGGTGGCCGTTCACCCTTGGTTCGGCACACAGTCACCAGGTGTCTGAAGTCTGCAGTGTTACTCTGCTCTGGCAGCAGTGCTGACTTGAGCTTGCCTGAGTGGTGTTGGGCAAGAGTCAGAGGTTTGTTCTTCCCAGTACTCCTCAGGGGAGTTCTGTTCCAGGAGCTCTTTTGCTAGTGCTAGCAGCTCTTGTAACTCAGTAACAGGCGTTTCTAGCTGTCTTTGTGCAGCCTCTGTTTGGCACCTGTTTGAAAGGTGTACAGGAGGATGTTGTTGTAGACTGCTGTGGGAAGTCCTGTGATGTTTGCTGGGTGAGGCCTTGTGTTTGTTAAAGGCCTTCTGTGTCAGATCACGCAGTTGTTGGATAGGCATTGTGTGGGGGCAGGCCATAATGCCTAAATGGTGACTTACCATAGGATGGAGGTTTGGGAGGAAAAGGCTCTTGAAGCTGGTGTCCTCCTCCATCCCAGGTTTGTTGCTGAGCTCGAGTAAGCTCGTCTGAGTCTGTGGTAGTAAACATAGGGAGTTTCATGCCGACCCTGTTTGGTGTCTAGGGCAGCGATCAGTCCATTGTTAGACTCTGAGAATTCCCTTATGATGGCTTGTTTCAGCTGCTGGTAGTTAGACTGGATGTTTTCTGGCTGTCGAGCCAGAAAGCGTCACAACTCTGGGCTGGGCGTGATCCAGATCAGATGGAGTCTATCTTGATGGTTCACACTCATCAAAGACTGCAGGTGAAAGTCAATGTCTCGCAGGTAAGCGTGGGCGTCGTGGTCTCCTGCAAGCTCTGGTGTAAATGCAGGGATATGTCTGGCCATTCGGTTGAGGTCTTTGAGTGTCGCTACACGTGTCGTTTCAAGATTACGTCTGAATCAATCCTTTTCCTTCACGGCTGCAGAAGCTTTCAGGAAACTGTCCGATGGCGTGTTAAGCAGAGGGGTTTGTCTCCCCCTTTGTAAATCTGTGCTTGGCTGGGGAGGTTTCTCTGCTGATTGCAAGTGGGGAGTGAGATGTCTCTCCTGCTGTGGTTCCTTTTGCAGCAGGTAAGAGTGTCTCAGTTCTCGTTGGACCATGTCAAGTTCATCTTTGGTGTTGTCCAGCTGCTGAGTCAGCACTTTAACTTCAGCTCTGGACACATTCAGTTGACCTTCACAGGCCATGGTTCTGGCATCTTTGTCCAAGAGTTCAGAATTTGCTGTTTTTAACAGTGAATCTTTGTGAAAAAGTACCTTTTCCAGGTGCTCTCTAGCTGTCTTTTCCAACTGCTCTTGTTGTTTAGCAGCTGTCAGAGCTGTTTGAAGTCTGTGGATTACCTCCTGTGACTCCCTTCTGCCAGGGTCCTTGTGTCTGTCCTGAGCCTCCATCTCTAGCTGGTCTATGCGGTTTTTAGCATGTGTCAGCTCCGTTTGGGACTCAGTGATCTGGCGTTTGAGGTTGTTTACCTCCTGTTTCAAACCTGTGAGGTTGTGGGCCAGGGCGATAACCTCAGTCAGATATTTGTGCTCATACCTCTGGTTTGAGTCGTCTGTCATTAGTTCTTTTCCCTCGTTTTCCAGTTGCTTTTTGTTCTGTTGCTGAAGGTGAGTCAGCAGCCATGGATAAAGGGTGTTCCTCAAAACACCTAGCCAGTCCTTTTGGCCTGCCATCTGGGCAGTTAGGCTGAGCATCTGCAACATTTTGGCACACTTCTGGTGAGAGTAAGGGCAAGAGACTAATGCAAGATCAAACAGAATTTGGAGCTAAAGGCAAAGTGAGACAGCAAGGTGTATAATGTACAGCTAGGTTTTGCTAGGTGTGGTTAACAATTGAAATGTGTTCCTGATTATTACTATCTTAGCTGCAAATAGCAGGATGCTCAGATTTGTGTGGATCTGAGTGGCTTTGCTAAAAGAGCGTAAGCCTAGATTTAATAAATGACTTAAGATGTTTCTTTGGGTCAAATTATTTATCAGCACTTACTGATAGCATACAACAGGCTTGATCTTTGAACACATGAAGAAGAGAAAGAAAGAGGAAGGAAAGAGCTTTCCTATTAGATTGTGTCTATTAGTGGTGCTCAAAATTATGCCATAGAAATCGTCTAGATTACTAGTGTAGCTGGCTCATAAAATTTAAGCAACTTGTTGCAAATAAACACAAAATCGAGAAGAAAAGTATGTCTAGTTACTTTTGCAGTTTTATGGGGAAATAAACTACACTAGACCAAGAGGGTTAAATGGGAAAATGAATAGCTGACTTCTATTATTAGTAAAAATAATAAAAAGACTTGAAGAAGTGATTAAAATAGCAGAATAACCTTGTATTGGGAATAATCAATAGCACTTATGATCAACAATTAGATTTGCTTTGGGCATCATTCTATAGTTGGTCACAGCTGTTACGTGTTCAAGACCACACAATGTGTTTGTCCCTCTATAAAGTTTAGTCAACGTGCCATTGAAAGTTCCCAATAACTATAAAAATTATTCTCTATCTAAACAGTTTACATGTAATTAAGTTTTTAGATTTAATTAACAAAGTAACTGCAAATTTAGCTGAACAGCGTTCAGTAAGGGATGCACCTGAAAGGTGCAGGTGAAGATAGATGAGAAGAATTAAAGTTAAGGAAAGAGAAAGTGAGAATTCAGAAACCAGAAATGGGGTTAAAGGAAAATGGTTTAGATCACTTCACTCTGCATGCACACAAGCTGTAGATAAAGGCTTCATGTAAATTATGCTAGCAGCTAACTGTTGAAGCTATTAGTTAGCTTAGCCTAAGCTAAGGGGCTGCTAAGTTGGGTTAGCTTAGCCACCTAGGCTGGTTTGTTTACAAAATGGCGTCGGAAGGAAACACATGTTATCTGGAGTGAGCACTTCCTGTGACAAGTCGTTGTCATGGGAACCAATGCACTTCAGAGTTTCAGTGAGTGAAACACAGTTTTGATCACCAGGAAGCTAAGCCTTTTAGACGCACAGATAGTTTAGATGAAGGACATCAATCTAACTATAATTTGTAAGGCCTTTATACTGTGAAAAGGGAGCATCAGCCCAAATCTACATTTATATAACACTGTACTGAGATTTCTTCATCAGAAACAGGTTAAGCAATCAATTCTGGTACAGTTTACATGCCGCTGAGCTGAGATTCCTTCATCAAAACAGACTTACACTTTAATACTGAAATTAGGGTTTCTCCACTAAAATCATATTACTCAGTACACTGATACCTTTTGAAAATATGCTTAAATGTGTTAAGACTCTTTCAATTACAGTAGAGATGTCAATTCAAGCCATCACTTTATCCGCATCCAAACAAGCCAGCAACTAGTGAAGCAAATGCCGTTTAGCATGTCATGTCCTATTCTGACCGAATTATTCAATGCACACTTTTAGGTTGACAGTGGTTCAAGCTCATAACCTTTGTTTAATCATGCCCGCATTCTCCACCATTATGTAGCGAATCAGCTCTATATTCTTCCACCATTAGGTAGCGAATCAGATCTATGAAATATTAATAATCAATCATAACTTGTTATAATCAATTATGAATATTTGGATCAGTTAATCGGGTTAACTTGATGTAGCTACATTAACATTACAACCAAATACTCGGTTCATCCGTGAACACTCAATTTTGGTTATTAATTAATTAATTAATTAATAGAAATGTACATTTCGGGGCAAGGAAATGTCTTTCTTACTAAGTATTAAGAGCAAGTAGTCAAAATCTATGATTAGTGACTTTAGATATGAGCTTGAGACACAGACAACTTTACATGTGACATGAACAAGACTTTATTAACTAGACTAAACATTTAAACTACTCTAACATACATATACATACATTCATACAGTTTACCAAGGGAAAGAGGGCTGAAGCAGAATACAGGAAGGCAAGAAGTTATAGCATTGTTTGAAGTTCAGCAGATCAACAGCCTGAGCAAACCATCATATTAGTTCTGACACGCCCTTTTTAGAAAGGGGTTAAGGATACTTAATGTATCAAATAATGAGACTAAGTTTGATACTTGCATGTCCCATTTGAATTAAACTGTCCTGATGCACTTTGTTGAGGCTCCAGTTGATCTTTGATGATGTTGTCTTGATGAGAGAGAACCAGTGAGAGTCAGAGGATCTTGGTGAATGGGCAGTCAAGGCCGTAGGTAGCCTGGCACAGCTTGGGAGTCCTTGGGGCCTTCTAGTTTGGCATGATTCAGCGAGAGAGTGAGAGAGCACAAGGCTCAGAGGACCAGGAAGGCAGGAAGCAAGAGAGGCTAAGAGTGAGCGAGGAAGAGCTAAGAAGAGAGAGAGAGAGAGAGTGGAGCAGCAATTTTATACCCTCGGAAACAGGTCCCACCTCTCATTGGCTCGACCAATAAGAAGGGTTTGAGTTCTAGGCGGGAATTTGGTTTATTGCTCTTTGTTGTAAAATTGCCCATTGCATGTGCAAGAAAGAAAATAGGAAATATACTTTTAATACTAATATGTTGTTGTTATTGACATATCATGTACACAGTCATTTCAATCTTCAAAATACCAAGTTATAGAGACCAAATATGCCACACATATGATTTTGGTTAACCATAGTATGCAAAGTCTGAAACATTAACCCATTAGTTTGCAAGAAAACATAGATCAAGCACATTTAAGGGAAAATGTGAGATGGCACATTAGATACATGTCAATATTTATCACATGGATATATAGAATATATATATAGGATTAACAGGGTTCATTTCTCTTTCTCAGTAAGAGAATGAAGGGAGAGTCAGCACTTCTCTGAACATTCCTTTGGAGGTCGTAAAGGCCTCCATTACTCTGGGCATGAGAGAGTTCCTTTGTCAAAGCTCATTTGCATGTTTATGACAGTAAGAGATTTTGGGCTGAATGACTCAAAAGATAGTAAAACATCGTAATATCATTCTACAGAGATCTTATATTCGAATTCAGCTCGGACAAATCGTAAGGTTTAATTTGATACCAAGAAAGGTATATTTAGTACACTTAATAAGGGAATATACACTGAGGCTATTAAATATGAGGCCTCAGAGTTTAAAACACACAACGAAACAGTTCTAACGAGTTTGATATACCTCAGAAATACACAACATACAGGGATTACACGTATTTCATTAGCAATATGCAGTTCTGTGTTTAACTGAAAAACACACACACACACATTTTTACGTTCAAAGTTTCCCCTTCCTGTCCACCACGATAAGCACGTGGTGAGCATGCGGATGTCACATGCGGTTCTCTGTCAATAGTTCATTGTCTCTTTGTCAATACATTTATTGTGCTTGTGGAGGCTGGTTGGCGCTATTTCAGTAATTAGGGGGGTTTTTAACAGTAAGTTCTTGTTTGTTCGGGAATCTGTTAAGGCACTGATCCTCCGCCATACCTTACAACATCTTGTGCTCTACTGCCCGGGTGCGGGAGTTTATAAGATTCTTCTGCTTCAGATAGCACCCACCGATGCTGTGACCGAAAGATCATCCTCGCCACGAGCCAAGAACGACACATTAAAACGCTCCCATATTCACATCCAGATCGCCTGCGGTGCTTGCCCTCCCCGGCAGCTGAGCATCAGCCCTGGACAGACCAGGTTGGGGATCAGCTGCTGTGGCTCCTTGCTTCATGAAGAAGGAAGTGAGCTGTGACCGCAACGTTCTCATGGGCATGTTCTCATAATGAGAGCATGACCCTTCCATGAAATCTTCCTCTGCATGCTGGCACCCCAAGCTGTCCAGAGGGGAGAGATAACGGCCACATCCAGTAGCTGTTTTAGAAGGAAATATAGTCTTATGAATATACTCTTTTAGCACCTACAGACTCAGCTGCCGAAGTGCCCAGGGGAAGCACAACACTCGACCATGCGAGGGTGACCGCTGTTATGCGCCGTAAGATCAAGTAGCGTAAGCGAAAGGTGAGAGGACGAACACACACGTGCTCTCGGCTCCGAAGAAAAAATCTGAATTAATGATGAATGCCATCTCCTTTTATACCTGTATGTCCGGGGCGGAGAGTGGCATGCAAATTCCACTAGCCAATTCTCAAAGCAAATGTGATTGGGGCTCTCAAGATCAAACCCCTAGTGTTACTACTAATGTAGAGTGAGTGACAGACAGGGAACAGCATTCCCGTTTATATGCGGGGTACACTTTATTCCCACATACATGCAGCTCGTTCAGTAAGGAACTTTCTCCACAGCTGCGACACTTGTGTAAATAAAACACATGTCATTTTAGGAAGACATCATTATTTTACTCTGTAAAACATCATTATTTTACTCTATAAAACCCTGGAATAAACAATTTTCTTAAGTGCATGTAAACGTGGTCTCAGTTTGTCTGTCGAACCTTCAAACTTTAAAGCTAAGGGTGGATTGCACCAGTAAGGATTCATCTTAAACTTAAAATGAAGTTTTATTAAATCAAGGTTTAGTAAAAGGATAATTCTTTGCACCAAACTTTAAAACTTGTTTAAAAATAATAAGGGTTGGATTAAACCATTGCGCTTATATTGATTTAAATTTCACAGTAAATCTAGATTAACTTTAAACCTGTTGCTCCATTACTTTAAACTCTAATTTAAATCTCAGTTTGCAATAAACTTTAAATTTGCAGCTGAGGTGGTTTAAACATGTCGAATGACTTGTTAATGCCTAGTGTACACTACAGGACTTAAGCTCGTCTCCTTTCAAGTTTTGAATCAGCGACAGGTTGGCGACTGTCTGCAACGAAAATTCTCATATCTCACGACGAATGATCTTGTTGTGTGTGCACTCCTGTGACGCGCTGACTAGTCCCAGATGCCAAAATAGATTTCAAAACTCTGATATGACAAAACTAACGATATGACACTCACACTACCCCCCAGGTCGGACAACACCCAATTTTGATTTCTGATTTGTTAAACTGTATTTCAAATTAAGTGGTGCAACACAACTCAAATTAAAATAATACTTGGATCAACAAACCCTTGATTAGCTCTAAACTATGCTTAAGTTAATCCTTATTTGTGTGTGTGTGTGTGTGTGTGTGTGTGTGTGTGTGTGTGTGTGTGTGCGCCACAGAAAACAAGGAAACAAACAGCATGGATTTCAAAGGGGGAATAAGAAAAGTGGGCTTTGCCCCACAGAGCTGTGGAGGAGAATTGGAGTGGTTTGAAAACACCAGTGCTCTCAAATGTTGTCCTTGGCCCATTCTCCATCCGTCAGAGCAAACAGAGCCTTAGCCCCCCCCCAGGAGACCCCCATCATCGCAAGAGGAGATGCACTAACAGAGAGAAAGACAGAAGGTGTAGCAAAACAGATAGATAGGAAGAAATTGAAAGGTTAGAGAAGAACAGTCATTCAGAAAAAGCAAAAAGATACCCTGACTTTAAACATAACCTTTTCTCTCTGTATATCCAACACTTGTTCTCCCACACACGTTTTATTGGTGTACAAAATAAGCAATGTGTTCTCTTCATAATCTGTGCGTGGTTATAAGTGTAATTGAATAGAGTAAAGCAAAGCTGAGGTCATTTCTGTCCCGAAGGTTATTAACATTGATAAAACTATTATGGAGATGAAAACTAGCAGTGGGAAAATATTTTTGCCTAAAATAATTATATCTAAACTGAAACCGTAAATGAGCAATATAATAACACAAAAGCTAAGAATAATTACGACTTTAATATGGCATTAATCTTAAAATACGACTTAGTTTTCATGTTTTCTGGACAGTCTTATTTAATTAATCCCCCAAGTCTTAATTTGGTCTAATGGTGTATAAAAAAAACAGCAAAGATAGTATGTAAATTTAGGGGTGAGTAAATTTGAAACGGACGACTCCACAAAAATAAACCAGGATGCAGGGGTAATTAGCAAGTGGTAATCTAGCAAATAATGACCTTAATCTCTCTGTGAATAAAATAATAAAATCTGAATAGCTCAAAATAAAAACTGTTTATACACATAGCTGGGTAGTAACGCACTACATTTACTTTGTTACGTTTACTTGAGTCCATCCATCCATCCATCGTCAACCGCTTATCCTGTGTACAGGGTCGCGGGGGGCTGGAGCCTATCCCAGCTAACATTGGGCGAAAGGCGGGGGACACCCTGGACAGGTCGCCAGTACGTTTACTTGAGTAACAAACAAAAAAAACTTTTAGAGTACGTTTAAAAGTGGGTACATCTTACTCTCACTCAAGTAAATTTCTAATTATTTTTTTTTACTTTTACTTTACAGTGGGTGGCGTTCCTGTCGTTACATTACTGGGTTTAATTTTAATTAATGCAGAATTTATTGAGAGATTATTGAATGGGACTTTTACAAGAGCGGAAGTTCACACAGAGGCGTGCGCTGCTGACACAGTGTATCTGTGTTTTGCCTCTCTATATGTTATTTGTATTAATGATTTGTCAAAAATACAGTTTAATACATTCAGCATGAAAGAAAACATTGCAGGAGTGAAGGAAGCAGTAAACTCCCAGCTCGTACATCTTCCCTGTGGTGGATTGTGGGCAATTAACCGTTGTCGAGTGTACATCAAATGTACACATGAAATTATTTTTCAGCATTATATATAATGTCCTTGTGTGACATTTTCACATTTTCAACGTAATATTTACTTTGTTTCCAAGTGTTTCCAAACCACTCTTCTTATTGACAAATTCATCCGGATCTAACAAGAGGCCTTAAAGGGATAGTTCACCCAAAAAATGTAATTCTCATTAATTATTCACACTCATCCCACCCCAGATGTGTATGACTTTCTTTCATCTGCTGAACTCAAATTAAGATTTTTTGAAGAATTTCTCTGTAGGTCCATACAATGCAAGTGAATGGGTGGCAAGGCAACATTTGAAAGCTTAACAAATCACATAAATCAGTATAAAATAATCCATAAGACTCTAGTGGTTAAATCAATATCTTCAGAAGCGATGCGATAGGTGTGGATGAGAAACAGAGAAACAGATCACCTTCACATTATTCTTCTTGTTTTTTTAGTAATTGAACTTTTACTTGTGTACAGGTTTTGGCTACTTTACCCACCTCTGTTTATACACCATTAAAACTAGCTAAAACTAAAATGAAATCGAAAACCAAAATCCTAACAAAATAAAACGAGTGAAATTGTCAAAACTATAAAAACCCTGTTCTTTCCCAGTTGGCTTTTTTCTTTGGCCAGTCCTCCCTGGTAATGGTGTTGCAGTGACACTTTTTAATCATTAATTTATTCTCCTCTCCACAAGCTGTCATTCACACAGAGAAGCTGTTGGAGAGCACAGCTGAGGACATGACAACTGGATGAAATTGTTCTGTGTTCTCAAATTGTTTTGCCTGAAAACACATATAATGATTATGCTTCTCCGGCCCCGGGGGCCAAATTTGATGCTACTTTATGAAAAACCAAATTTTCTATCAGGTGAATTATATCAAAGCTGCATTCACAAGTGCTGTGTGTGCGTTTTTGTCATCTGTTGGTTTTGTTTTGGACTTAATAGAGAGCGTATTCAAATATCCAGCAGCTTGACATACACAAAAAGCAATTTTCATTTACTTTATCTAAATATTATACAGAATCAAATATGGGGTGCACATCCTGTAGTGGAGAAATAGACCATTTCTAGCCTCATTTGAGGTAGAGGAAGGGAAGCCTGGCTGCTACGGTTTAAATCACTTTGCTCTATCTTGTCATGGGACACATTTCATTAAGCAGAGCAGCTGGGGCAACGGCATGCGATACTTCCACTGATCCATCTCTCTCTCTGTCTCTCTCTCTATCTCTCTCGCTCGCTCACTCACTCTCTTTCTCCCTCTGACAGAGTGTGAGTGATCTGTGTCGATCCGTCTGATGAGATGACTGACTGCTGGGACATATTTATTTCCCTCTCGCCCTCCTACTCTTTCCCTCCACCACTTCTCAGCTCTGTTTATGTGTCCATCAGACTCATATGCTGCCATTTGTGAGATTATGTAGGCTCTAGTACCTTCCTTTTTATTTTCAATTTTGAATTTCAGATGTTCACATAGTGTATCCTTCCATTCTTGTACAGAGCAAAAAGTAGGGTCCAAATGTTTAAGACCATATTGAAAATCTGGGATTTTTCCTTTAACCTGGAAATAAGCCTGAAGATTTTGTCAAATATAAAGCAAAGAATGGTTATGACATTATGAGAATTTTTAAAGATTTAAAGCAGTATATTTCTAGGTCACCAATCAAATCCAAATGTGTGCCTCTTAAGTGCGCCTCTTAAGGCCAGGGGAGTGAGGTTTACACACACTGCACAGCTGTCACGTACCAGCTGGCTCCCATTACACTCACCCCCCAAAAGCTCACTCCCATCCAGCAGTCATGGCACTAATGTCCTTCTCGACCCACTCCGAGCGGGATTCAAACCGCCGTCAGCCGGCATGGGAGGCATGCGCGCTAACGAGGAGGCTAAAGGCAGAAGCCCCTTGCGTTAGTTACTAGCGTGCCTCTTGAGGTGAGGGGAGTGAGGTTTACACACACTGCACAGATATCACGTACTTACATTAATTTGTGACATTTACCACATTAACACATTGTATATATGTTCATAAGGTCAGATTTCCTTGCTTCCATTGAAACACACAAGATGGTCTTAAGAACTTTCTCAAATCATGTTTTGAAAAAACTTCCATGCCAGCTCGATTGAGTGCAAAACACTAAATGCCACACCAACTACAAATTTTAAATTTCAATTAAAATGTAATAATGATACTTCTACATAGATATTTTTTTTTTTTATCAAATCAGAGAAAATGCTAAATCCAAGCATTTTCACATAGTCATCTAATGCTTGCAAACCCCACTGTACAGCAGCTCTGAAGCTTAATTAAGTTTAATTAGAACAGGCCAGCAGTAGGGGTTGGGGGTCAATTCCATGCTTGTAACTGAGAAAGGTTGTGAGAGGTGAGCTGACTAGCACATGAATGAAAGTTTCACAAGTAATTAGAAGAGAAACTTGGAAGAAAAATTTGGCTCTTACCATGATTCACTTCTTTCATCTAACTTTCATATCTTTCAAGTCTTCATATCTGACAGGACTAATTTGTTGCTGCAGTGGCCTATAACTTGCAATAGCCGCTTTCCCACACACAACCCTGATCATTTTCATTTAGTAACTTTCTTGATGAGAACTCTTAAGAGGAACCACAAACCTGATGAGACTTTTCCCTCTTGCATTCGCACACACAGAAAGAACCCCCGCAGTGACGTCATCTAGCGTCGACAATTTTTCTTCTGACGTTGTTTGCATGTGTGATTCAATAGCAACAACAAAATAAAAAACACTGATAAAGGATGCCGGGATCAGAGCAAAAAACACAAAAATTTTTGTGTAAAGGGATCAATGGAAAGAAGGAGGCGAGAACCGGCTTGTCAATATAAATAATAGTTTCATGTAAAACTTAAAACAAGGACACAAACACACATGACGGAAATGTCCGTAAACTATCTCTCTCTCTCTCCCGCACAATCCTCTTCAGTCGACCTCTATCCCTCACGGAGGCTTGATTAGCCTAATACGGGACCGGGTGCAGGGGCGTCGGACTGGGGGGGTAAAGGGTACCGAGTACCCAGGGCCCGAGGCAGGGGGGGGCCCCTTAGAAGTCAGTTTTCTATACATACATATTTGGTACGGGGGCCCAGCAAGATGGTTTGTACCCAGGGCCCAAAATTTGGTGCTACGCCCCTGACCGGGTGTGTAGGATCATGAGCCTGCCCGCCCTCCGCCCTGCCACAGTTTGTTAGGGCTGTTTTACATAAAATGCTGTACTGAACTAATCACCTTTTGACTTAAAAAAGACGTCTTGATGCAGTCAACCACGCAGTAATAGTCATGCAACATTTTCCACATGTAAACTATATTTCACGATGGTTGTTTATTATAGATTTCATTTTCCCACTTTCGATAAACATCTTTTATTTATGCCCATTATATGAGGAAAAAACAATGCAGTAATCCAGAAATCACTTCATTTTCTGAATAGTCACAGAGGACGGATGCAAAGAAAACTCAAAGCTTGTCTTCCATTGAAGTCCACATTCATTGGATATTCGCCTATGTGTAATACGTCATTGGCATCAGAGCAGTCATTTATTTGACTATTGACTTGGATTTTCTATCATTAAAAATATCAAATAATAATTGTAAGTAATTTATTGAATGCCCATCTCACAAAAGTTCGATCAGTGAATTTAAAATCAGCATTTACACAGTCTTCATATTTGTCCAATAATAAAAGGCACACAAAAATACCATGTATACGACCCAGTATGTAAAGGCTTCCCATATTCCCATTCAAAAACATGGATGTCAGAATGATCTGAGCTGGAAATTAGTACTTTTAGCTGCCATGAATATATTTATTGTCTTATATTAAATGTAATAATATTTTCCTATTTATTAGTTGTTATTATTATATGTAGCTGTTATAATTCACTGGCATGGATGCTCATCTGTCTTGGATGCAACATGTTAAGTCTGTATATTTTCTGAACCGCATCTTGCTTTGTTCATTGCACTGCAAAATGAAAAAAAAGAATTAACCTATTCTTTCAATATTCTTTGATGATTTCTCATTTAAAAAACACAAGAAAAACTGATGTCAATTTAAAATGCTTATTTAAAGCAATCAAAATATAGCTGCCTATGACTAATTATTAGGACAAAATGTGTCCCAACTGTAAGCCCACCGTGACTTGGTACATGTAAAATCAGGACTGTCCCTGGTTTTAAAGTGATGTCTGGTCAACCTAACTGCGAATGCCAGACCCAATTGCAGCTGATTCTGCAGTGTAGTGTGGACTACCAGTGTCCAGTGTGTGTGTGTGTGTGTGTGTGTGTGTGTGTGTGTGTGTGTGTGTGTGTGTGTGTGTGTGTGTGTGTGTGTGTGTGTGTGTGTCTCTTACCAATTGCTTCACATGGCAATGATTGTCCTAATGATGAATTGCATTCAGTGAACATTTTACGGTTATGTGTAAGCACTGTGTCTAGCTATTTGACAGCTCAGCTGTAATAAATCAGCCTGAGTTTTGGAGAATAATGGCTAAAAAATGTAATATTAACTGAGAAGAATTCATCTGAACAATTAAACAGCAGAGAACTTTTATTCTGTCTCACAGCATTGAGAAGACGACAGGTTGGCCAATCAGAAGAAAGTGGCATTTCAGTTCCACCCATATGTGCAAATCAAATATTCAAGACATAAATTTGTGAATTCAAATAATCAAAATAGTATAAAATAATCCATAAGACTCTAGTGGTTAAATCAATATCTTCAGAAGCTGATGCTCCCCACTCCGTGGCTATTTTTCCAATTTCTTATTTTTAACTTGAGCATTAAATTGATATTACGAAAAACAAGTAATTATTAGTTTTTTTAATTTTGGTTTGTAAATGAATAATGAAATAACAAATCAGTTTTTGTTTTTCTGATTTTTAATTCCTGATTGAATATGAAATATATGAATGATACATGGATTCCTATCTCAACAGAATATCCTATATCCATTTTAAGTAAATGAGTCAGACATACACAATGGATTAGTGTTTATATCTGAAGATATGTCAAATATCCCTCTGAGCGAGAATGGGAAATGGTATTCTGCACATAGAGCTTCCGTAGGAGGAAATACGCAAAGAGCACTCCCATTTAACATAAAAATAAGCAGAGATTTCCCTCAAGGAAATCCTGCAGGCTCCCCATATAAAGGATGATATGCTAGGAGACATGAGGTAGAGAGAAAATAATCAGAGAGAGTGGGAAAGACAGACAGATAGAGACAATGTATGAGTCACACTGTAGAAGTGAGTTTTGTCAGAAGGAGGGACTGGGGAAATGTGAGAGGAGAAGTGAGATGAGGTGAAAATGAAATTGCAAGTAAATCCCTCGCTGGGCTGGCATGTCACAGGGCAAAGCAAAATAAGGGTGGGTGAGAGTAAACAGAGGGTAGCAGGGATGGATAGAACAAAAAAGGAGGAGGAGTGTGATGGAGGGGTGGTGGTGAGACTGCTCCCCAAGTTAATCCATAGTTAATCCATATACAGGCCTGGAGATCTGGGGAATGGCAGAAAGGTGTGTCTGGGTCAGGGAGAGGCTTCTACAGGTTCAGTCGCAGTCCTGCAGGTCTCCGACACTCTCCGGTCCACAAGAAACACCATGCCCATTTGGCAATCCAATCTAAAGACCTGGCACATGAAGGTTTGTGTATGTCAGTCTGTGTGTATATTGTCCCTGACCCTCTTTAGCCGACTATAATCCGAAAGCCTCTATGGGTCTACTCCTTGATAGCACCAGATATGAGCCTGAAACCCGGCTGATGTACAACAGCCCACTAAACACTCATGTGTTAACAGACTCTTAGAGGACATCCAATCAATTGGCAACATCTAGGTCAATTCTGCCAGTAAAATATTTGTCAAAATAAGCCAGTGAGAAAGTGAGTGTTAGAAAAGTGAAATACTCAGGCTGGTAGTTAAACTAAGCATTAAAGTTGAAATATCACTGTGAGCCTGTTCAAAGTTACCCAAGAACAAGAGCTGCAAGATGTCAAACCTCTTTATTGGCTGACAAAATCTTCCTCCAATTTGCATATTACATTTAAAATCAAAAAGGTACCATTTGGGACATTTAGATTTAAATTCTGATTCTGTCTTTGCTTTGTTTCAAAACCTATTGCCTACATAGCCAGATACTTTCTTAGGGAGCGCCCTAACAGTTATTGAACCTCATTCAGTACTTGATTGATTTGGAATGCTCTACATACAATCGGCAGCAACTCTATGGATCATACAAATATCATTCACTACTAGAGCCACTTAACTCACAATTGATTTCAATACAGGTAATGAACAATAAATAAATGTACATAGAACACAAATTTGGGGGGAAATAGTCCATTTTTATTGATTTGAAAAATAATTCTATATTTCTCAGTATTTAACGACGTCAACTCTGATTTTTTGTAAAAATTAAAAAATATATGCGCCACATTCTCTGTTTTACCGCATGCTTACAGACCAGGGTAATGCACCTGTTGGATGTCTTTTAGATCAGTAGTTCTCAACCAGAAATCTTTATAGTTTGTACTGTATTTTATTTTATTTTATTATATAATATTTAATTCTTATTTTAATCTCTTCTATGTAAAGCACTTTGAATTACCATTGTGTATGAAATGTGCTATATAAATAAACTTGCCTTGCCTTGCCTAGTTTTAACAATGTTATTTGTAACAAGACCATAGTACGCAAGCATATGGAAGCATGGATCTTCTTAGATGTAACATGATTTCTATAAAACAAACTATGGCATTTTTGAAATTAGAAACAGTAGACCTACTCTAAACATGTAAAAACAATAAATACAAAATCTAAATATGTATAAGTTGTAACAAAAATGTATTATTTTCCCTCACTTCCCTAATGCAGCCTAGGACAAATGTAATAGAGCTGAAGTAGTGATATGATAATATTTATTATCAGTCTATTTCTCTGTAAAATACTGTTAGTGTTACTATAGTAAATTTAAGGTTGCTGATGTAGAATTCTGTGCCAAACTGAAATGGTTTCCGCTTCTCGCTGTATATGTGTGTGTGTGTGTGCGCGTGTGTGTGTGTGTGAGAGTGGGTGAGAGTGGGTGAGAGTGGGTGGGTTTGGGTGGCTTACGAGGACAATTATTTTGGTTACAAACTGGTAATTACAAAGGTATTATGCTATAAATGGGGTTTATGAGGACATTTCTTGTGTCCCATAATTAAAATCGCTTTAAAAAAAAAAAAACATACTAAACAATGTTTTTTTGCAAATTAAAAAATGCAGAAAGTTTTGTGGGGGGTAGGATTAGGGTTAGGGGAGAGAATATGTTGTACAATATATTCTGTTCCCTAATCCTACACGCGTGTGTGTGTGTGTGTGTGTGTGTGTGTGTGTGTGTGTGTGTGTGTGTGTGTGTGTGTGTGTGTGTGTGTGTGTGTGTGTGTGTGTGGTTTACAAAGAAATGTATTTATGTTACAAACTGGTAATTCGGTTACAAACTGGTAAATAAGGGTTTTATGCCATACATGTGGTATACTGGACATTTCTAATGTCCACATAATTCAAATTACTTAAAAAACATACTAAACTTTGAAAAAGTAAAAAAGTGGAAAGTTTTTTGTGAGGGTTAGGTTTAGGGGTAGGATTAGGGTTAGGGGATAGAATCTATAATTTGTACAGTATAAAAATAATTATGTCTATGGAGAGTCCTCATAAGGATTGCCACACCAACATGTGTGTCAAGTCAAGTGTTTTTTATTGTCGTTCAACCATATACAGTTAGTACAGTACTCAGCAAAACGAGACAACGTTCCTCCAGGACCATGGTGCTACATAAAACAATATAGGACAAATACAGAACCACATGAGACTACACAGACTGAACAAGACCTACACATTCTTACATAAAGTGCACGTGCAAACATGTGCAAAAGTACAGGACAGTACAATAATTAATAAAAAGGAAACAGGAATTTAGGCACAATGAGAGACTGTGAGATGATACAGTGCAGCGCCGACCAGTATACATTTCTAATCTGAGTAGTGCAAAAAAGATTACACTTTAAAAAAATGACAAATGTAAACATGACACTCTATGGACATAGCAATTATTGAGGTAGCAGCCAGGTATAAAGTGACAATGAATTAAGTGCAACTCTGGACATGTGCAAAAGTTGGATGGCGTAAAGGTGTGTGTGTGTGTGTGTGTGTGTGTGTGTGTGTGTGTGTGTGTGTGTGTGTGTGTGTGTGTGTGTGTGTGTGTGTGTCAGTCTAGTCTCTGAGTATTGAGGAGTCTGATGGCTTGGGGGAAGAAGCTGTTACACAGTCTGGCCGTGAGGTTCTGAATGGTTCGGTACCTCTTGCCAGAAGGCAGGAGGGTGAAGAGTTTGTGTGAGGGGTGTGTGGGATCATCCACAATGCTGGTTGCTTTGCGGATGCAGCATTTGGTGTAAATGTCTTTGATGGAGGTGTAGCAGGGTGGTTGAATCCACCTATGGAATGTCATACACCTGTGCGCTTATTAATCCCACCTCCTTTATTCTTTTGTCGGATATATATAAGGGATGTGTTGTGGCCACTTGGTATGCGTCTTTGTATTGTCTGTGTGACGTCATCCGTGGTCGCCGCAGGTATGTGCGTTGTTTGGGGTGAACTCGTTGTTTCTCGTACTGTGCAGCTGTTTGATGTGAACTTCTCTATGTGTTGGGCTTAGATTGTCAGCTGGTTTTCTCCGTCTGCTGCGTGCTGGCTGCCCACTCCTCACAGGTATGTATAGCCATTTGTTTATAACAAGAAGCAATTGACCGTTGGCTACTTATAATTTGTTTTGTCCTCGGTGGCATTGATAGCACGTCACTTTCATGGTCCCGACTGAGCCACTATACCATAATATAGTGTGCGACTCACGAAGCAGTTCGTGTGCAGGATCATCCCGTGGTATGTAGGATTATAGTTTGTGCATTAGTAATGTGTTTTCTCTCGTTTTAATGTAGTTTCTTTATGCTCTGCAGGTTTCCCTGCATAACTG
This sequence comes from Xyrauchen texanus, assembly GCF_025860055.1. Taxonomy (NCBI): domain Eukaryota; kingdom Metazoa; phylum Chordata; class Actinopteri; order Cypriniformes; family Catostomidae; genus Xyrauchen; species Xyrauchen texanus. The sequence continues at coordinate 12,516,447 of NC_068318.1, read as the reverse complement.
AGGGTCTCTTGGGCTATTTGTGGGAATTGAGCATTAACCCTGAATCATGATTGCAGTATAATTGCGACTGCGTCGCTGTTTTGCTTTGACCTTCATCACAGTAGCAAACATTTAAGCTACTGTGATTTTTGATCTACGTTGTTATTTTGCGGATTGTGCATGATTTCGCGGGTTGGCTGACTGTCTCCTCTGGCGCCGCCAATTGAATTCCATCGGGTTAAACTTGTATCGGCATCTTGTGTGTATTGTTTGAGTACCGTGATGGTTTTATGTTTGTTTGTTTCTTTTCTTGTTCATTCCGTGTCTCATTTCCGAGCACTGTAAACCCGAGTGAACGTGGTTTATTTCAAATTGTTAACTTGTTGCTTTTGGTTATGTGAGTTTTACTTTCGTGTTAAGTGGTTTAAATTCTTGAATTATTTGATTTATTTTGTGAAGTTGTTTCAATTTATTTTTTTATTGTATTTACTTTTTTTTCTCATTTTTGTCTCTGTCTTGCAGGAGTTGGGGGTTTTCTGGAGGGTGGAGGCGAAGCTGCCATTTGCGTGGTGTGTTCACCTTTAATGCTGTGTGTCATCCGGCCGTTACCTTCACGTGTGCGTTTGGGTATTTGTAGTGGTCTATCGTGGGGCGGGTTCGTTCTTTCCAATTTGGCAGCTGGCCCAGACCTCCAGATACCTCTCCTTTTGGCTAATTTGTTTTCCTTAAATTGAGTTTATTATTTTGTGTGTATGAGTAGATGTAGATTGCTGGTGTTCATCATTATTTTATGGCCAATGTAAGAGTTTTTCGCCTTGAAGTTTTAGCTATTTATTAGTCCATATTGACAAACAAAATAAACTTTTCTATACGACTCCTGTCCTCTCACCCACTCATTCAAACCGAACCTATGTGCCCTTAGGGCTATTATGTCCCCGGTTGTCCGGGGTGGCGTAGTCTATCATATATTGCCATTTCTGTTAAGAGTGTGGTAAAGTATTTCAATTCTCCTTTTACTACCACTGTGTCGCCACAGAGGGAAGAGAGACCCCAATTATATTCTGGTCCAGCACATCTGAGTCGCCATGTGTTGCAGCCTCCCGAATATGTGCCAGTCAGTACACTCAAAACAGTCCTGAAGAGCAGAGATGGCTCCTGCTGGCCACGTTACGCACTTGGAATGTTTGTGTAAACAAGATCCAGCATGTTTGCCCCTCTCGTTGCAAAGTCCACATACTGATGGAATTTAGGGAGCACTGTCTTGAGATTCGCATGGTTGAAATCTCAGGCGACAACAAACAGTCTGTCAGGGTGAGCATTCTGCAGTTCCCTAATAGCCCCATACAGTTCACAAAGCCCTTCCTTAGCATTAGCACTGGGGGAATGTAAACTCCGGTTATAATGACAGTGTTGAATAAAAAGGTCTGCTTCTAACAGTCACAATATCCACTAGCAATGAGCAGTAGCTAGAGACTAGCATAGAGATCTAGCACCATTCCGTGGTGATGTAAACACACAAGCCACCACCGCGAGTCTTACCGCACAAAGCCGCATTTCTGTCAGCACGAAACGAGGCAAGCCCGTCTAGCTGAATGTGCTGTCCGGGACTCTGTTGCTGAGCCACGTCTCTGTGAAAACAAAGACGCAGCAGTCTTTAAACTCACGGCGCGTAGTCTGCTGGAGTCGGATGTAGTCCAGTTTATTGTCCTGGAAAGACTGGAGTGCCGGCCGGCTGTCTAGGGATTATTTTTAGCCTAGCATGGACCCCCGCCCTCTTGCTGCGCTTCCACTTCCTCGCACACCGCTTACGACGTCCCCGCTTGGTTGTTGCATGATTCTTGTATTTGAGCTGTGCCTGGTGATGGTATACACCAACACCGGTTGCTCCGATGTCCATGTGCCGTAAAAGTCAAGCTAAGAAACAACAAGCACCATTGTGTGCGTGCGTGCGTGCGTGCATGCACGTGTGTGTTTGTGTCATCCTCGGTTTACTTATTATCTTTTCCGGTTATAAGTTGCATTCCTCTTATATGTCGTCAAAAGTCTAGTAAGTAACCAGAAATGTACTAGCCAATACCGATTCTTTCTTCAATGTGTCCATAGAGTGTTGCATTAAGAAAGTTAATCAGCAATCATTAACGCAGGTTACCTTATTCACAGCAGTGCCATCATCGATTTTCGACAGGAATAACAATAACAAGAGGTTGTGAGGGATAGCCATACAGTCTTTTCAATGGGCTGTACTGCAGTTGAAAGGGTTTTTGGATTGTTCTGCTGACAAAATATTGAAAAATACTTTGTAAAAACTCCTGACAACATGAGTTGTGTAAAATCAGATGGGATCTAGGAGCTTTATACAGTTTTATATGATGCGTGCCATTGAAGAAGTAGTAAGTATATTCATCACTGCCTCGTTTTCATTATCGTTAAAAATTAAATATGGTGCTGCTGTGAATAAGTTCTATTGTGTCCTGAGCAGCAAGGTATGGCTGAACTAACTTACATACAAATTTACAGCCAGAAATGCCTTTTTCATTGAACTGACAAACATGGTCACAGAGGATATCTTCTAACATGAGAAGATAAGAAGAACCAACCACTGGGGGTAATTGAGAAAACATCTAAGGCCAGTGGTGTTCAATGGACATAGGATCCTACGAATTAAAAACAAATTCTTGCTCATTTGCGAAATCTCTCTCTACTCTGGTTTGCTGTTTACCCCCAGGAGCCACATCACTTCTAATCTGGTTGTCTTAGTCCGGGGAAAACCATATTAAATGCATTCATCTCTCAAAGGGACTGCAGAGCTACCTGTGTGCTAACACATAAACTTAAACACAGACTCCACCAGACAGCAGGCTAAATCGTCTAAACACCTCTACTCACCAGCCGGCAACATCAATACACTTGTTTTGACTCCACTGCTAACATACTGTTAGTCCCTCTGTGAAACTTTGACACTAAATATCATTACGTGGGTAGCAGTGAGGTCCTGGAACCCATTCCCTATAATTAGCATGTTTGGTTTCTTGGTTAGCAATAGTGGTCCACAAAGAGTACATTGTGTTAAAAGGACTGTCACATTTAAAATGTTCAGTTTGGGTACTGGAGGGAGCAATTAAAAAAAGTTGGTAGTTGTGAATGTGTGGTATTAAACTAATAAAACAATCTGAGGAGGAAGGAGGCTAAGAGAGAAAGATTACCCAGTGGAAGTGGGAGGCCTACTTGAAGGGATAAGTGAGACTGGCTTATCTGTGCATGCTCCTGAATGCTGCTTCTCCAATCACTGCACCACTGAGAATACAAATCCTAATATAGGCTGACAAACAAACACGGGTGGAGGGGACAAGGCTTTAATAGAAAGAATGAAATTGTGGATTTACAAAAAATTCAAAGAAATAGATGGAAAGAAGTGGGAAAATTGCTTTAATTTTACCAGTAACAACTAAGAAATGGGAGAATTGCTTTAATTTTGCTAGTAAATACGGTGTGCATGTACCTGTATTTATGTATAGATACGCATATGTAAGACAGAATGAAGAGTTGTGGCAAATGTATGCAAAGATTGTACATTCTTTAGGTGTTTAAATGCTTTTCCTTGAAAAGCCAGTTCGCTGTGAGAACTAGATCCTTGAGTTGAGTTCTTTACATTAGAGAAATGGACTAAAAATTTCACAGTCTTTTTCTTAAAGGAAAATGGCCAGTGTGACCGGAGAGAAAACTCATCTTAGCTTACCGACAGCCTTATGGTGGAAGGTCAGGTCTCAGCCAAAGCAATCCCAAAGACTGCGTCCAGCTCATCATCTCCAAACACAATCCATAAATAAGGAAGGGTCCACCTCTACTGCTGCTTATCTCGGCAATGGCCCAAGTCATAATGATGAGGGGTGAGGAAAAACAACTTATTTACGAATCCAATTACTCAAAGAATACTTTCTTTCAAGTGGTGAGAGGTTAGGAAATTGGCATTGGATTGTGGTAGAATCAAATTGGGCTTGTGGTTGAATTAAAGTGGATGATTATCCATTTCCTGAGCCAATTGCTCTTCAAAAGACCTGTCCCAAAAACTGCTGCTGGCCTAAGTGAACTATCACTTGACATATTTGTGCTGTGACTGATGCTATGAATCATTGTCTTCAGCCTTTGGAAAGCAATTTGTCACACATAATGCCCATCCCTAATTGTCTGGGCTGCTCCGAGGGAACAGCAACTCAATGAGTCATAGCAAATATATCTTTAGCGAGTGAGAATGCAGAGCTTGGTTTAAGAAAATTAGCAAGACAATACCACCTGGTACACCTTGTCATGTATTCACATTTTCTAGAAGAGCATGTCTTGATCTTATTGTGCATCATAAGTGCAATCATTCAGCATAAAATTGCAAAACAAGGAACAGTACATCATTCAAAAGTTTCACAAGGTACCAAGACTTTCTTTGTGCCCTGAATGGCTACAAATCTGGCTGCATATCTGCTCACATAAGAGATCTCTGAAAAGAATACTATGCTTTCAAACACAAAACACACTTTTCTTTTTTTCTAATTTTTTACCTTGACTTGCATTGGCTTTTGGAGGGTATCGGCCTACTAGAGCAGCATGATCAGGTGCTATCTGTAAAAGTAATGATTGCCTAGCTGCAGCCGTGATTGGCATGTTGAGGACAACATGATTTTCGGTTCATAGATCGGGTCTGGTTAGCTATGACAGGTTGACAATTTAAGATATAAGTCAGAGATCTTTTTAAATTATCCTCCACACAATCAGATCCCAGAATGAGTTAATCAATGAAATTTATTCGTATAGTGCTTTTCACAATACTTGTTGTTCCAAAGCAGCTTTACAAAGAATTGTGCCTTACAAATCCACCACACAAACCCTTTTTATTTTTTTCAGTTGGCAAAGACTAAGGTGTTTTGTCTTGTGCATATTCTTGGAACAGCTGGGCTTAGTGTATGGTTTATAACTACTAAATCAAAAGGAAAGGAATATAGGCATTTATGAAAGGCAGTTATTCATGAGGAGTCTCTTAAGGATGTTCTTGAGGTTTGTGTTCTCATAAATAATAATTTTAGAGGCTCTTTGCAACATGCATCAAGGTAGAATCTTAATGTCATGAGCAGTAGCAACTAAAATACTCCTTTATTAACATGCAAACCATTTGCTTTGGCCAACAGATAACTCCTCTGGCAAGCTCCTTGTTTTGGTTTCCTGCAAGAGCCCCTCGTAAAGCTCTTTCAGGAGACTCCTAATGGAGCAACGTCTGTTCTGTAGTGGTTCCTCATTTAGATCACTTAGTGCCTGTCTCCTCTCTCAGCCTCTGAGTACAGCACAGCCTAGTACACCCTTGTGTTCTCTCACTGTGTCCTGCCCCCTGACCTGACAGCCAAACTGTTGTAAATAGTCTGAACTAAATGAGATTCTTCTTCATCTGTCATGTTCACAAACCTGCAGTTTTGTTGATAACATCAAACACACTCCCAGAAATCTCCCTAATACTGGGCTGGTAAGTAGGGTTGCGCTGTATACCAGTACTAACAAAATATCGCAATACCAAAACATTTAAACTGTATGATATCATCTTGTTGTAAAATCTTAGTAAAATGTAATGTAATGTGAAAAATTCAAGATGAACCATTTGCAAATAATAGTAAAAAAAGTCTCAAAATGGCCAAGTGTGATCATTAAACAGCAGAAGGATATCATTTAATAAAATAATATACAGTCACATTGTACACAGAACAAATGAGGCTCCGTCCTGCTCTGTTACCTCCTTCAAACACACAAGCAGGCGTGCACATAAATGCAATACACACTACAAATGCTTGATTTTCATGCAGTGTGTCCAATAGTATCCATCTGCAGAGCAGTATGTTTAGTATATAATTGGCTGTGAACTCTCAAATGACCATTTTCACCATTGCAGCTCAGAGATTTCAGCTTGCAAGTCGCAGGAAGATATGAACAAACTCTTCACAAACAGGTAGAACTTAAAAGATCTTTCAAAATAAAAGTCCCACTGAAATAAGAGCTCTATTCAACCAGATGTGTGAAATTGAAAACATTACGACCAAATATTACTACTGTAGTGTGATATTCAAAGTAGTCAGAATAATACACATAATAACAATAATATAATATTAAATGGTTATATTATTAATATTATTATCTGTAAGCAATATCACAAAAGCAATTGTACTAAATATCAGCATGATATGATTCAGCCATGGCGGCTCTCACGGTCTCTGTGAGTCTGCTGGTTTGTTCTTGTTTGTCATTATGTTCTCTCTGTTGGGTTCAGGTGTTGCTGACTCACGTAATCAGTGTTGCCATGCAAGCCTTGATTGTTTCCATGGTAACGCTGATCATGCCAGCTTGCTGTGAACAAGTGGCACATGTTTGCCATTATTTCCCGTTCTATATCTACATCCCTCTGTTTTGTGTTTGTTACTCAATTGTTTGTTTGAGTCTCGTTTCTTACCACTTGCTCCCTCTACCCTAGTATATCCTGTATCATGTCTGTATATTGGTTACCAGTCTGCGCTGTATGCACCGGGATTTTGGTTACCATCCTGCCTGTTGCTTCGCCTCCTTTGACGCATCTTCTGAGTTTTTCCTCAGCGATACTTCTCTACACAAGGACTGCTCTGCACATCACCACCATGCACTCAAGCCTACGAACACACCATCCTTCTTCACACTGCAGTCGGTGCCATGTTCCTCTCTCGAAGCTTTACCAGCCTAGCTGTATTTATATTAATAAACATCTTGGTTACTGATGTAACCTATTCCCTGATTACAGTGTTGATGTACTGTAGCGACACCAGGGGGTTCGCTCTTGAGGGCCCCAATCACCTTTGCTTTATTCAGAAAAAGCCAATGAAAATTGGCAAGTGGAATTTGCATGCCGCTCTGCGCCCTAGACATATGGGTATAAAAGGAGATGGCGTACGCCACTCATTCATTTGATTTGTGCTGAGGAGCCAAGAGAGAGTCCTGTCCATGTCAGTGGTCAGTTTACCGCTGTGGCAGGAGGGACACAACGTTTTCATCCTCCATCAGGTAACAGAGGTTATATCAGTAACCAAGACATTGCCTGTCTGTCACTCACTCGACATTGTGTCGATGTAGTGACACTAGGGGTTCCTATATGAAACGCCGCAGACGCTGAGCCATGTCACAAGGTACGGAGGAGCAGACACAGGCAAGCTGCTGTGTGCCTCGCAGCAAGCGCTCAACAATGTCGTGACCTTCCAGTGAGTTAGGTAAGGCATCTCCCTGGTCTCGTTAAGGGTGGGAGGAGGCACTTACCCGAGGAGGCTACAGGTGGTGGCCTTCCCTGATTTTTGTATTAAGCAATTTCGCACCAAGCACCTGCTAGAATAGCACTAGGGAAGTGCTCTTACCCTCTCCAGGAGGGAGAGCATTACAGAGACTACATCCTAACGGAGGGAGGCTAACGTGTGGAGAACGGACATGGACTTTGCACATGGAGAATGCACATGGACTTACCAATGGGGAAGTTCACATATGGAATGAAACCATTGGAGGACCCCATCTACAGAAAGGGTACACAGCGACAATGGCCAAGGCAGAGTGAAGCTCTGTCGAGGGGAAACTCAGGGTTCACCTGAGGGGGAACCGAATAGTGGAAACGCATCATATGGGATTACCAAGGGGAATCACCATATATGGAGCACTGAGCCCAAGCACCTGAAAAGGGGCATAACACGAGTACTGGGCCTGGTGTTGTTACTCCTCCACCAAGATCGTCAACGAGTAGTGTTTAAGAAATTTAAGAGGCATCCAGTGTTCACCAGATGCGGGGAACTGTTGTGGACCAGATAGCGCACACATGGGTGGAAACCGGCTTTATGCACAGTGTTGAACCTAGCAAAATTATTGGGTGTAGCCCAACCCACTGCTCTGCATATGTCTGTTAGCGAGGCACCCATCACCAGTGCCCAGGAAGATGCAACACCTCTAGTGGAGTGCGCCTGGACTCCCAAGGGGCACGGCAGTTCTTGTGATTGGTAAGCCAAAGAAATGGCATCCACAATACAATGGGCCAGGTTCTGTTTGGAGACAGCTTTCCCCTTCTGCTGCTCCCCAAAACAGACAAAGAGCTACTCCAAGTGTCTAAAGCTCTGCGTGTGGTCCAGATAGACATGCATGGCGTGAACTGGACACAGCTTCCTAATCTGAAAGGAGCACTTGCGGGTTCACCACCTGATCCTGAAAGGGAGTGGTGGGAACATTGGGCATGTAACCGGCCTGGGGTCTCAAGATCACGTGAGAATATGCCGGCCCGAACTCCAAGCATTTGCTGGTGACAGAGAGTGCCTGCAAGTCCCCAACCCTCTTGATAGAAGTGAGAGTGCTGAGCTCAGCCTGCTCCAGGGGCTCAAAGGGGGCACTCTCTAAGGCAGGTAGGACCACAGAGAGATCCCAAGAGGGAATCAGAACCAAGTCCAGTTGGGCAAGTATGGCGCAGCCATCAGGACTTGCTGCCCATCCTCCCTGACTTTGCTCAATGTCTGTGCAACGAGGCTCACTGGGGGAAATTAATACTTGTGCAGCCCCCGAGGCAGCGGTGCACCAAGGCATCCACACTGAGGGGAGCCTCGGACAGGAAGATTCAAAGGGGGCAATGAGAGGACTCTCAGGAGGTGAACAGCTCCACCTGCACCTCCCCGAATCTCTCCCAAATTAGCTGGTCTTTGGGTGGATTCTCCACTCTCCGCAGAGTGTTACCTGTCATGAGAGCACATCCGCTTCATGATTGAGGATGCCCGGGAGATGAGTGGCTCACAGAGACTTTATGTATGCCAGGTTTATGTATGCCATGATCGCGGTGCTGTCTGTCCGGACCAACGATACTGCCAGCAACTCTAGGCAGTTGATCTGCCATTGTAGGCAGGACCTTGTCCAGAGCCCCGATACTGCCTGCCTGTTGCACACAGCACCCCAGCCCAAATTCGAGGCATCTGTTATGACCACGACGTGCCTCAAGACCTGCCCTAAGGGAACCCCTGCCCGTAGAAATGACAGATCTGACCAAGGGCTGAAATTATGGTGGTGCTGGGTGCCTTGGCACTATGCCCGCCTCGGGACTTGAGTCTGTAACCAGTGCTGGAGTGGTCTCTTATGCATCTACCTGCGGGGGAGTACTGCCGCCGAGGATGCCATATGCCCAAGGAGCTTCTGAAATCATTTCAATGGCACCACTACCTTCCGCCTGAAGGTTTTCAGGCAGGCCAACACCGACTGTGCATGCTCGTTCATAAGGTATGCCATCATGGTGACTGAGTCCAACTCCATACTGAGAAAAAAGATGCTCTGCGCAGGGGAGAGCCTGCTCTTTTCCCAGTTGACCTGAAGCCCCAGTCGTTCAAGGTGCTGAAGCACAAGATCCCTGTGCACAAACAATAGATCTCGCTAGTGAGCTAGGATCAGCCAGTTGTCGAGATAATTGAAGATACGAATGCCCTTCTCCCTCTGCAGGACCAGGGCAGCATCTCGACTGCGACTTTGGTAAAGACACAAAGAGACAGGGACAGACTGAAAGTGAGGACCTTGTACTGGTATGCTCGTCCCTCGAAGGCAAAATGAAGAAAGGGTTTTAGTCGAGGTAGGATCGATACGTAAAAGTATGCATCCTTCAAGTTGATGGCCGTGAACCAATCCTGATGTCGTACTGATGCCAGGATGCGCCTCTGCATCAGCATCTTGAACGGAAGCCTGTGTAAGGCATTGTTCAAGGCATGCAGATCTAGAAACATCCCCCCCCCCTCGGGCACAATAAAATAGGGGCTGTAAAAGCCCTGGTGTGACTCGGCTAAGGGGACAGGCTTTATTGCTCCCTTCACAAGAAGGGTGGAGACCTCCGCACAAAGGACCGAGGCATCCTCGTCTCACACTCTGGTGGAGAGGACACCACTGAACCAAGACTGAGCCGGCGGAAACGCTCACATATCCACATCGCCCGTGGAACTCGCCGACCCTGTCATCCGAGTTTAAATCCTCGACAGACCGGATCAGGAAGCAGCTTCACAAAGAAGGAAGAGAGCCTCGACCACAACGTTCTCATGGGCATGTTCTCACAGTGAGAACATGATCCCTCCACAAAGGCTGCCTCGGAAAAGACATCTTTAAAAAGACAATCCTTTGTGCAAGCTCTTTAGAGAAAATATACTATTTTAGAATATACTCTTTTACACCTGTGGACTCAGCCACCGAAGCGCCTTGGGGAAGCTGATATGCATTGTAATTCCAAGAGTAGACAGCAAGGTGAAAGGAAAAACACAAATGCACTCGGCTGCAAAGAACAAGTCTGAGTGAGTGGTGCACGCCATCTCCATTTATACCCGTACGTCCGGGGTGGAGAGCGGCATGCAAATTCCACTCACCTGTCTTTTCTGAATAAAGCATTGATTGGGGCTTTCAAGAGGGAACCCCTAGTGTCACTACATCGACACGTCGAGTGAATGACAGACAGGAAACTGATCGTTGTTCTCCGCACTTGGATGTTTTGCTTCATTCTTCCTGACAGGCAGCCTTTTGCCTCAGGTAATCAGATAAAGTTTAATGTTGTCATTAATACTGTAAAGCTATGTTGTGCATCTTTTTTGTTTTTTTATCAGAAATAATATATATTATTGTTGAAATATTATAATATTTTTATTTGATTAAAGCAGCACAGTATGTATTTGATTAAACACAATTTGATCATAATATTTGATTACAAATATTTTACATTGTATCCAGAATTATTTTAAAAAGGCATAATTTGTATCTATAAGACATTATGCAGTTCTTTTTGTCAATACATTTTCTGTGTAATTTCATAAAATCTGAGATTTACTTTTTTTATTTCTATTGAGTATTAAGTATTGAGTTAGTATCGACACCAAGGTACCAGGGCTGGTATCGTTGCGGAGCCAAAATTTTGGTATTGCAGCAACCCTACTGGTGAAGCAAGTCTAATCAAGTTATTCAGTGCTAGGATCAGATCAGCTAGCTCATATTATAAGTTGTGGTCATAGGTGAAGTGTGAAAATTCTGTTGCACCAAACAGAGTTGCAATCTAATAGTTTGAGCTGCCATAATAACATTGACTCAACTAATAGCCCAAGTTTGCAGAAGGATTGCTTGTTTGATTGAACAGTGTAATAGGGGTGAACTTTTTAAACTTGTTAAAAAAAAACTTGATCAATCCTTCAACACTTTGTGTGAAATGTTTTTTAGCAGACTGCTGATAATGAGTCAGTAAAAAAAAAAGACAGGGAAATAATATAATGTGCTCAAGAAAAAAAAAAAACAAGTCAAAACTAATTTCTTCCCTATACTCCTCCACACACAGCTTTTCCAGCTAGGTATAAAAAACTATCTCTGACTGCCTGAGACTCATGGCCCCTACTGAGTCTCCCCTATTAGCGAGTGGGACCTTTAGTCAGAAAGTCTCTGCCATGGCTTCATTCACCGCCTTTGAACACATCCCAGAAGTTATGTCTCAGTGCTGTTAACCCAGCAGACACAAGAGAAGTGCTTTTAGAAAGTGCTTTCACATTTTCTAAATGTAGATGGGTGGAACTTCTGGTCCTCCTTGACTTTTTCTTTGGATCCATTCTAACCTACAATCCATTGTGTGTCTAGAAGTTCTGTGAATTCATTGTAAATACCAGCCCCACAGTAGAGAATGTTCAGTACCCAAATATGCATACAAAATTAAGTATTATAAATCAAGTCTGATTAAAACATTTCTCTCTTCATCAGCAGTCCATATGTTCTAATGCAAATAGGTTTATGTATATTATCAGTCCAATAATGTTATAATGAGGACTTGGAAGTGGAAGTTTGCTTGCAGTTAGCAGCTGGAAATCTACCCTTGGATGGTTCCTATCAAATCTCAGCTCCCAGTAAACATCTCTCTCATTTCTTCAGTAATTAAATCCTGCATTATTTAAAACGAACAGAATGCAATTTCAATGATATAATTTAGAATAAAATGAAATCTCAGGTCCCTCTGGTTCTATGCTTAGATCTAATTTCCTTTACATTTAACCCTTTGAAAAACAGCAAAGCAGAGGTTAGAAAATATACCTCAGAGTATGAAAGAGAGCAGAGTAGTATAGGGCACAACAGTCAGGTTCCAAAAATCCCACTAATTATTTCCCATAGGGTAAGTGATTATCAACGATAACTTTTAAACCTAAATTACTGTATACAGACCTACAATGAGCTGTGAGGTTGTTAATAAATACAGTATATGTTCTGCTGAAGCCATCAGTTCATTTTATCTCTTTTTTTATCTAGTTTAATAGCAAAATTCCTGGTGAATAACTAAACTATCCATAATGCTAAAGAGAAGACATCCACCAATCAGAGAATCGCGGACAACAATGCATGCCAAAAGAGCTCTGCAGTGACCTAATAAATTTAGTCTCCCTACATTGTCAAGCTATTTATATATTTGCCTAAGATCTGAATATCTATAGCTATACTAGATCTATACTTATAATCGCCAACTTGAAATAAATAGTTGTATATTTTTCTATTGTAATTTATTTAAATACAAAATTTGATTATGTTCATGAAATACATTTGGTTCACAGTCCTCTACCAATATAGTTTTGCTACATTTTCAAAGATTTAAAAAAAAGAACTCCAAATAAAACAAAACACAGGGAACCAGGCACAGAACATGACAACATGTGAAGACTGACAAAGAACCCAAGGGGAAAAAGGGCTTAAATGCACAAGGGCAAACAAGGAAACGAGGAACACCTGTTGAAAACAACCACAGGAAAACCAATACAAAACAAACAGGAACAGGGAACTAAACAAGAATTCCAAAATAAAAGTCTAAGAACAAAAACAGGGATTACGTGACAGGTTTACATCATAACTTAGAGCTCTATTATGAAAACCCAAAAGTGAAAATTAAAGTGAAAAATACTTCCAGACCCAAGATGGCTGAAAAAGTGGTTGGGAACGTTTGCGCTCTATTGGCTGCATGGTTCAAGATGAGTGTCCTTCAGCTCCCAGCTACTGTAAGTGATACATTTCATTTGCTATTTTATCATTAAACTGACACTTTGATCTAAATACATTTACTGCACACTTATTATAGGCACAGTCCCCATCCGATAACATGGGGTTAAATGCCTTGCTCAAGGGCAGGATGGTTCATGGGTCACCTCCAGTTGGATGTGAACCTACAACCTTTCAGTAACTAGTCCAGATCATTAACCACAAGGCTTTTGCTAATTTCTCTGTCCATTCACTTTGTTGGCATCCCTGTGATGCTAATTTAACACAAAGGAAACCAGACACTGTGCTGTAAGATATCCTAACAGAAACGACCAAACAGCTGCCAAGGTTTACATAAAGAGTGAGGAAGGAAAATTAGTTGTGATTTCCCAGAGTGCTCTGCTAATGTGCTAATGAAGAGTGAATTTCAAATGGCATTTTTGCATCCTCGAAGGGCACTGCTGTTTCCAAAAAATTTAATAATTTCACAAAGAGCCAACATGTACCCACCATGATGACTTTAAGGAAGTCATTTAGCTATTTATGATTATGTGATTCCATGCAATTAATTTTAAAACCTTGGTTAAATTATTTAACTATGAGTAAGAGAGACACAGTTACTAGTTACCTAGTTTCCATCCACTTTTTGCGCTGTTTTGTTATCGACAAAGTGAAAATGCATAAAGAAATATTTATAAAGATTTGCTGTCTTCTGCCTATTTCCATTCAAATGGCCTTTTATTTATACAAATGGTGTGCATGATGACATCATGGTTAAAAAAACACTTTGTTGTTTTGGTTTATCGCAAAAGAAATAAAACAGTTTATCCAGCTTCCTGTCATTTTAATTTCACAAATAATTGCAATCAATAGGGAGCTGTTGCCCTTCTGATAGGCCAGTAATATTGGTCCTGATGTTATGCCTATCGCAGGTTGCCACCGGTTCCAACTCGAATGTGAATCGACATGGCCCTTTTCAAGCTGGCAACCTGCACCAAGTAGTAGGGAAAACCTTTGGTCTTAGAATAAGGATCATTCATCGATGTGTATATGCTGTGTGCACAGCTATTAACGAAAAATTGATGCAGTGTAATATCAGGGTTTACATATACAGTTCAAGTCAGAAGTTTACATACACTTAGGTTGAAATCATTAAAACTCATTTTTTATCCACTCCACAGATTTAATATTAGCAAACTAAAGTATTTGAAAGTCATTTAGGACACCTACTTTGTGCATTTCACAAGTACTTTTTCCAATAATTGTTTACAGACAGATTGTTTCACTTTTAATTGACTATATCACAATTCCAGTGAGTCAGACATTTACATTAAGTTAAACTGTGCATTTAAGAAGCTTAGAAAATTCCAGAAAGGAAGGAAACAGGTAGACAAGTATCTATATCGACATAACCTGAAAGGCTGCTCAACAAGGAAGAAGTCACTGCTCCAAAACCACCATAAAAAAGCCAGACTACAGTTTGCAAGTGCACATGGTACAAATAACTTTTTGGAGAAATGTCCTCTGGCCTAATGAAACAAAATTGAAAACAAAAACTGTTTGGCCATAATGACCATTGTTATTTTCAGAGGAAAAGGTTGAGGCTTGCAAGCCGAAGAACTCCATCCCAACCATGAAGCATGGGGGTGTCAGCATCATGTTGTTGGGTGCTTTGCTGCAGGAGGGACTGTTGCACTTCACAAAATAGATGGCATCATGAGGAAGGAATGTCATGTGGATATATTGAACCAACATCTCAAGACATCAGCAAATCGATTGCAAATGGGTCTTCCAAATGGACAATGACCACAAGCATATCTCCAAAGTTGTGGCAAAATGGCTTAAGGACAACAAAGTTGGCCATCACAAAGCCCTGACCTCAATCCGTTAGAACATTTGTGGGCAGAACTGAAAAAGTGTGTGCAACCAAGGAGGCCTACAAACCTGACTTGGTTACAGCAGTTCTGTCTGGAGGAATGGGCCAAAACCTTTTGTGAGAAGCTTGTGGAACCCAAAAAGTTTTAGCCAAGTTAAACAATTTAGAGGCAATGTTACCAAATACTAACAAAGTATATGTACATTTCTGACCCACTGGGAATGTGATGAAAGAAATAAAAGCTGCAATAAATAATTCTCTCTGCTATTATTCTGTTATTTCACATTCTTAAATAAAGTAGTGTGCCGAACTGACCTAAGACAGAGAATTATTTTTACGATTAAATGACAGGATTTTTTAAAAACTGAGTTTAAATGTATTTGGCTAAGGCGTATGTAAACTTCTGACTTCAGCTGTATAATACATTCCCAGATATTCAATAGACTTTATTTTGAACAATCATCTAATCTAAACCATTGCCATCACAACTGCATCATGCCCCGCATATTTGTCCAGCAACTTTTAATGACCAACTGAACTTGATTGTCAACTAAAATTATTTTTAGCATCATAATGCATTTTACATTTTCTGAAGAAGCTCAGCAAATGCAATCCAAGGTAAAGAGGGTTTGATTTAAAGGCTTTAAAAGTTTTAAAATGTTCAAAAGCTAGTTTTCTGAAAGTGAACTCCGCATTGGACAAATAATTCTGATAGTTTATAGTCTTGAAAAAAGTGTAGAACATTCTGAGAATGTCATTCAGCCGACTTTTTTCATCTCCAAAACAGGGCAAGGCTAATTTAAGTTTGCGTAAACAAAAGGTAATTATATAGGCCTAACAATATTATTTATTTTTATTCGTTTGGTAATTTATTCATTTTATTTAATGCTTTATTTGTTTGGTAATTTATTTTATTTAATACATGGAATTTTGCTGGCATTCTTTAAAAAGTATGCCAAATTTTATAGAATTGGGCTACAGTATATGTTAATGTTCCAAAAATGCACACTGATGCTTTTCTCCTAGTATTGTGTATTTATTTTTAATTTAAAACAATTTTGTGCATATTTATTTTATTTTTTTGCTAATTCCATGACTGCCCTCTATTATTTTGAATGGTGTGGAAAATAAATAAATAAACGGATGGCTACTGCAATGACATTAATCTCAAAGAGTGGCCATTCATTTGCCCTCCATGCACTTGTTGATGACAGGTGCATGATACAAGATATTTGTGTTGGCACTCCTGGAAGTGTCATGACGCAGATGTGTTTGCTGCATCAGATCTGTGCAGGTATGCCGTTAAGACCAATCCATAACAGTGCGAGTAATGCTTCACGTATAATAAGTTGGCTTTCAAGGATGTATACTTGTCGTCATGATTAACACAGGCTAACAACTGGAGTAAATTCTGTCATGTGACACTACATTTATGCGTGAATGCCAATTTTCTCAACAAAAGGTTTTCCAAACCAGTTTTTCTCAACATTTGAAGTATTGACATAGAGTTTATGTGCTAGAGTTAAATGGGAAAATATTTTGTCAACAATTTTACCAATACTTTGCATTTCCATCAGCTATATCAGTAAACATTTTGATGCGCTACACTTTGTCGCAAAAAAAACCCTTGGATGGAAACGTAGTTATACTGTAGTTTAGTCACTTTTCAGGGAAATCATCATGCATATTAAAATGGAATAGGAGAAAGTTGTTTTATAACATTAAAAAATAACACACAGCCCCACAATTTGAATTAAACAAGACATAAAGAATCAATACTTCATCAAACTTACCAGCTGTAAACAAGATTTTTGTTCAATTTGCAGCTTGATGTTTTCACATGCAAATGAGCTTGTGATTCACAGCAAATGTTTTGCCAGACGTTTACAGCTCTTCACCGGTAGTGATGAACCTCCGACAAACCTTTGTCAACAATGGACAATTTGCCGAAAAGATTATTTGCATGTGAAAATGATCTGTGGCAAATTGTGAACTCTCCATTTTTGTAATTGACTTCTGCTTGGTCACATAAGCACAGGTATGCCATTGATAACATCTAATTGCAATAGCCTATCATTTTTTCCAATTCATCATAAAATATGGTTCCATCAAGAAAATTCAATTCTTTAAACTCTCCAACAGAGATACTAAAAATGTATTCACAGGCATGAATGCAACATAGGCTAAGCTATGTGCCTCGGCCCTAGCCAGTTTTAACTTATCAGGTTCTGCTATTTCAAGATTTTGATGAACTTGCACTTACCTCATTTTAAGATTTTTTTGTATTATTATTATTATGTATTTATTTTTATTCAGATAAAGGTCTTTCTGTGGGAACAAATCTGTTTGATCAACAAATATTTTAGATTCCACTTTTCACTGGGTGTTGCAATCAATCAATGAAAAATTTGATTCCATCAAATCTGTTCTCAACAAATTGCTCATATAACAGTTTTTCCTCCTGTGAGGCATCAATTTGCCTGACCTGTTGTTACACAAGCCAAACAAGACTGATAAGAAAAAATATTTAAGCCTGATAAATTATTTTGTTTAACCTTTCTATACTATACTGTACTGTACTGTACTGTACTGCAGATTGTGAAAACAATTAGTTACACCTGATGCTTTGCTGCCATCATGTGGTTATACATTGATATGGTTTGTTTATGAACAATGATTTTCAATGATGATCTTGCTTTTAAAAGATCAAACCATCTTGTGTTTGTTTACATTCTCTTCTTCATTATAATCAGCTTCTTCTTCTTCTTCTTCTTCTTCTTCTTCTTCTTCTTCTTATAATAATAATAATAATAATTAATAATAATAATAATAATAATAATAATAATAATTATTATTATTATTATTATTATTATTATTATTAGTATTATTATTAGTATTAGTATTATTATTACAGTGCAGATACACCAGACTTGTGCAATGTCCCACACAAACCTGACCAACTGAACAGGCAAGTTAAATGACATCCACCTTCCTCTAGGCGGCGATACAGTAAGCTTATTTATGGTTTTAACTCTATCTGGGCAACTGTATGGGCTACAATAAAAATGATTTTGATTCCTTGAGTTCTCCTAAATCATGTACCCTGATGGCACAAGTGCATCACCCAGATGTCAATTTGATGTGTGTTTTTACAACTGTAAGATGTATTTTTTTAGGTTGTTTGCTCATTTGCGATACATCTAGAAGACGTTTCCTCTCGGATGTCAATAAGACATTTAGCAGATTTCTTTGTGCTCTTTAAGATTTAGAATGCTTGTAAATCTGATATTTTTAAGATGTTAAGCACATGTTAATTAGAATGTGATGCTTTACATATAAAACACTCTTAAACAGACATCTCTGAGATGTACGTGTGCTATCTGGGTAGCTATTTTGTTCACCATTGCTGACTGGTGTACTGACAAATTGTTTGATATCTCCTTAATGTTATTTAGAGATTCATAAAAAATGTAATAAAATTTTGCCAATAGGGGATAAAACATGTATGAAAAAATAGTGCTGTAACTGAAAACTGCTAATAGCTTTTTCCTTGAGATTCACTTGTAATATTAGTAAAGCTTTTGCACAAAACACAATCAAACATTTGTAAAATATGATCAAATTGCACCCTCATTCTGACCCTGTGTCAGTTTTGGTGCTGCTTCTCCGGCTTTAAGACATGACAGTAAATGCCCACTGTTATGATTGGCTCTCTGCTCTTGACTGACCTGTTGTTTAAATTAATTACATTAAATTTGTGTTTGTTATTTTATCTTTAAATATCTTACAGTATTAACCTGGTAGAAACATTTGGTTGGTATGAATTTTGAGAGTATGACCTGCCATACAGCTCGCCGCTTAATCGAAAATTACAGTATGTTTTTATAGTACAATGACCTCTTATATGTTAAAAGATCAATAAAAATGTGATCCCTCGTGTCATGACCCCTTTAAGTGCTTATTACTTGCTTCTTAATATCTGGTGAAAACTCAGTTAGCATTATGCTACTACTTTTGAATGGCCAACAGTGAAGAAAGATGCTGTTTGTCAGCAGAATGGTGTAGTTGCAGAATGTTGAAGTTGTGTCATTCCTTGACCGCTTGGCTATATGAGTTAACATTTCTTATAATATCATTATCAATTTCAATAAATAAAATTTTGGGCAGATCAATAGCCAATTATTTAAATTAAAAACTGCTAGCAATAATGAAATTGGGCACACATGTGGTTGGTTTGCAAGATATTACCCGCCAAATTTTTGGTTTGTGTCCAGTATTGACACATAAGAGGCCTGTATCTTATGAACGCAAAGTCCTCTTTCATAAATCTGTAACCATTTCGCAACACTCAATTGAAAGCTAGCCTATATTCCATTCATACAAATTTGGAAAATGTTGTCATTTTCATGTTTGGACCCCAAACAAATTTTGTAAACATATTTGATGCAAAGTAGGCTAATGTCAAATAAATAAGGAGAAACAAAGTTACATAATTTGACCTAAAACTTAATCCACTTAACCCAAGACAACCTGTCCTACACCGCGATTAAATTACAGAAACATTTATAAAGAATTGTTTGCGAAGAAGAACGTTATGCATTAATTAGCAAAATGCTCAAGAGATACTAACGTGTGTGTCATTTCAGTGGCACAACATGAACACAATGGAAAGCATTAACCTTCTTGTGTTCTTTCTCTAGCATATCTGGAAAACAGAAAATGATCAAAGTGTGCACAAAGGTCCAGCACCTGGACAGATCAATGCAGAGATTAGTTGCGGAATTGCAGAGCAGAGATAGTGACATTTGCTTTGCCGCTGCTGCCTTTCCAATAAATGAGAATTCCCAGATAACAGTCTACCTGTTGAGGAGAATTGATCGCCTGAGTTTGCTGAGGCAATCCTTATTGATTTCATTCCATCATCGTGCATGCAGAAGTTTTACAGGCTAAGATGACAGATTCAGTGAAGTCCACACAGCCAATTACCATTTCGATTTTGTTAGTGTGTGTGTGTGTGTGTGTGTGTGTGTGTGTGTGTGTGTGTGTGTGTGTGTGTGTGTGTGTGTGTTTCCATGCTATATTCTTGTTAAAAGCTGAAGAAAGGTGGAGGCAAACACACACCAACATGACCAACTGCACTAAATCACAGATTCCATTGCCAATACATGTTGATATCTGGTACTCTGAAGTAGAAAGAACTGAACCAGATCTTAGGGCAAGTTTTAAATAGCAACATAACATAGTAACAGTTGGGAATTGAAAGTGATCTTCATTCCAAAGGCATTAACAAACATATATATATATATTTAATTATTTAATACATTTTAGGCTAACAACATAATTTGGACAGAAATCATAAGGAGTGACTGAAACTTGTTGGACTGGAACTTGGAGATCTTGTTTGCACAAGCATGTGAAAGATCCACCTAAACTACTCCACCTTTTTATGATATTATGTATCAAAAATGTACACACCCTTACTGAAGTTGCAGCATTTAAGCTGCAGCTTAGTTTTTGTTGAAAAGCCTGAAATCATGACAAGTGATGTAAGACATTTCAGATAGCTTTAATATGAGTCTGTGACAAACGACTTCTGCTATTAAAAAGATTTCAATATATAAAAAGTTGTGCGCAATTTCATAAATTTTTTTGCAAGATAAATCTTTCTTGAACTATATTCTGAAATAGAATTAAGTAATGTTGGATCATAGATGTTCTTCATATTTAAAGAAGTACTTTCACAGAGGGAACCCCTTTAGAACCTACATTCTTAAAAAATTAAGTTCCAGAGTGACTTTTATGGCCTGATGCCATGTGAGAACATTTCGATGCACCACAATGAAACTTTTCATTCTCTAATACCTATTCGTTCATCTATATCTACCTACAGCTAATACAAGAACCACATACACTCACCTAAAGGATTATTAGGAACACCATACTAATAGTGTTTTTGACCCCCTTTCACCTTAATTCTACGTGGCATTGATTCAACAAGGTGCTGAAAGCATTCTTTAGAAATGTTGGCCCATATTGATAGGATAGCATCTTGCAGTTGATGGAGATTTGAGGGATGCACATCCAGGGCATGAAGCTCCCGTTCCACCACATCCCAAAGATGCTCTATTGGGTTGAGATCTGGTGACTGTGGGGGCCATTTTAGTACAGTGAACTCATTGTCATGTTCAAGAAACCAATTTGAAATGATTCGAGCTTTGTGACATGGTGCATTATCCTGCTGGAAGTAGCCATCAGAGGATGGGTACATGGTGGCCATAAAGGGATGGATATGGTCAGAAACAATGCTCAGGTAGGCCGTGGCATTTAAACGATGCCCAATTGGGACTAAGGGGCCTAAAGTGTGCCAAGAAAACATCCCCCACACCATTACACCACCACCACCAGCCTGCACAGTGGTAACAAGGCATGATGGATCCATGTTCTCATTCTGATTACGCCAAATTCTGACTCTACCATCTGAATGTCTCAACAGAAATCGAGACTCATCAGACCAGGCAACATTTTTCCAGTCTTCAACTGTCCAATTTTGGTGAGCTCTTGCAAATTGTAGCCTCTTTTTCCTATTTGTAGTGGAGATGAGTGGTACCCGGTGGGGTCTTCTGCTGTTGTAGCCCATCCACCTCAAGGTTGTGCATGTTGTGGCTTCACAAATGCTTTGCTGCATACCTCGGTTGTAATGAGTGGTTATTTCAGGCAAAGTTGCTCTTCTATCAGCTTGAATCAGTCGGCCCATTCTCCTCTGACCTCTAGCATCAACAAGGCATTTTCGCCCACAGGACTGCCGCATACTGGATGTTTTTCCTTTTCACACCATTCTTTGTAAACCCTAGAAATGTTTGTGCGTGAAAATCCCAGTAACTGAGCAGATTGTGAAATACTCAGACCGGCCCGTCTGGCACCAACAACCATGCCACGCTCAAAATTGCTTAAATCACCTTTCTTTCCCATTCTGACATTCAGTTTGGAGTTCAGGAGATTGTCTTGACCAGGACCACACCCCTAAATGCATTGAAGCAACTGCCATGTGATTGGTTGATTAGATAATTGCATTAATGAGAAATTGAACAGGTGTTCCTAATAATCCTTTAGGTGAGTGTATAGTGTTCTTTATCAACCATCAATAATATTATCAAAAATAAATACAAAGAGAACACACTGATACTGTTTTTTTTTTTTTTTTTTTTGCATTTGGTTTTTCTATTATCGATGATACACTGTCACAAGAGGGTTTTGCTGTAACAGCTGCATAGCAATATTATTTGCAATATGAATTGTGACTCTTGCATTAATCATGTTTCTGTGGAGATGATCTCAATGAGTGTAATAATAATAAAATTAATTTAGAGGTACATAAAATCCTCTTGCAATGCATGCTACTGGATTGACAGCCTCACCTAAACACTGAACAAATTAATTTGTAGCAGACATTATACCACGTGCAATGTGATCTTCTGCCCTGATCTTGTTCTGAAGAGGCCCCCTTACAATTGCTGACTGGAGACAAACATGAGAACCTGCTACCTTGCTGTCTGAGCATTGTTGCTTCAAGGAGAATTATATTAAATATTAATATTTTGCCTTGGATTTGAGCATGACGATGAGATCACCAGGCAATCAGATTACAATCAGACACTTTATGATATAAATAAAAAAAATTATCTTATGCAAATGTGGAACTCTTAAAAATGCACAAATTGAAGGTGCAATATGTAACAATTTTCACGTAATATTGTGAATATGTGTGAATGGCTTATAACAAAACTTAAAAAATGAGCCCTTCCCGGACTTCCTAGGTTGTCTATTAAAGCCTGTAGACTGTTTTTAATGCGAAGGGAGCGGGTCGCTTTTGCCGGAAAAGCACATAGGATGTGACATTTATGCGCGCTCCTGAGAGCCTTGCCTTAGACCAGGGGTGTCAGACTCAGTACCTGGAGGGCTGCAGCACTGCAGAGTTTAGCTCCAGCCCTGCTCCAAAATGCTTCCTTGTAATCTTCAAGCACTCCTCAAGACCTTGATTAGCTGCTTCAGATGTGTTTAATTAGGGTTGGAGCTAAACTCTGCTGGACTGTGGCTCTCCAGGAACGGAGTTTGACACCCCTGCCTTGGACAGTAATAAATTCTCTTCCGCTATTCAACAGCGACAACAAATTGCAACCCGTAACATTATCTTAGAGATGGAATCCAACAAATTCTGGCTCCCAGCACAACTCCGACTCCTACACAGACTCAGAGTATGCCAAATATTTTTTAAATGTACTTACCAAATCCCGTCTGGCTAAGCAGAAACGTGATTGTGGTCGAGCAAAAACTAGAATGAATGCAATACTCCAAATACTTTTTTAGCCAGTGATTTGTAAAAGAACGTTTGGTAAAGAGAAAAAATAAAAATAAAGACAAGAAAATATGACCGTGGGGTTAAAAATGTGAATTGGTCTGAAAATGATGCAGAAAGGGGGTTTTGTGTGGAATGAGTATTTACTTATATTAATAACCACAATAACATTTGTCTGCCAAATATATTCATTAACCTAATGGTAGGCTCAACTTGGCACGTAAATATATAATAATGTGCGTTTACAGGTGTGTGTTTAGTCATTTTACAATGACTTTGAAAGCTCATTTGAATTTAGAGTCATAACTATATATTTATTATTATTATTATTATTATTATTGTCCAATAGATGCTAGGCCAAATAGTTGATTTACTGTTTGTTATGTTATGTAATTATACATTGTGTGCAAATATTAAATTTTTATCACAAGAATCACTCAAAAAGTCTCAAATATGGCAGAGTAACATATACTGGCTCATGCAAAGTTTTAATCAGAAGCAGTTTTGTACTGTCGTGTATGGCGTTTCTCTCTCTCTCTCTCAATCTCTCTCTCTCTCTCTCTCTCTCTCTTTCTCTCTCATTCCCTCTTACCACTGAATGAAGAAATGATATATAATGATTGAAGAAATGAAAACAAATTATAGTTTGGCTGATAACATGCTCATCATAGTCCAAGGAAGCATTGCATACAAAACGTCAATCAGTTAACACCAACATATGGCATGGGCTCCTGCAACTTTCGTTGAAATTGACAGCGCATCACGTGAATCATTCAGTACATACTGTCATGAACAATATCTCTAAACAGAAAAATAACATGTCCATTCAAGTCTACACTAAGTATGCATATAAATGATCTACTATACTCTTACAACACAAAGAAGCAAAAAATCTATATTTAAAAAATAAATGAACCAGGGTTTCCTTTTTAATGCCACAAATGTACACACTGTACTTTTTTTTGTTTGTTTTTTTGTTTTTTGTACACACTGTGCTTTCTTTGAGTATCAACCACTGATCTACAGATACAACATACAGTATGACGGAGTGAATAAGCCCCGCCCCTATGCTCAACCTTTTAAAGACTGAGAGACAGTGCTAGAGTTACACTTGAGATTGATTAAGGGTTCGTTTCAGATGGCTGTGATTTGTACTATTCATAGCTTATTCTTTTTAGCACTTCTTTGACATTGAGCACATTTCTACATTTCAAGTTTGTGGGAAATCCATTTCAGCGTATCTAGCATTGACAGAGGTGAGTCGAGAACTTCATTCTGCATTTTTTAACACTGAAGACCAACTATCTATTATTTGTAAACAGTATAGCTATTGAAATAACTTATCTACTGCTACTACTACTTCTACTAATAATTATTTTGTTCCTTCATAGACATTTCACCCTCTGCAATCTGTTTGGGATCAACAAAAAATGAGCAACACAAAGTAAGTTGACTAGTTCTCTGCACAACATAACTCCTGTGATATTTCAGAAAAGTTAAATTCTTGTTTTTATATGTATGTATAAATATATATATGTATGTATGTATGTATGTATGTATGTGTGAATGCATTTTCTATATTAAAATTGTCTAATTTAGTCTTCTCAATATGATTTTACAGACTATATGGATTTAATAGCTATACTCTACCTGACCTTGTGATGCCAGTGGACCTCACCATGCATATGCAGAAAAGCCCACCAGTGTCTCAGCTGCTTGGGATGTCCACACTTAGATCCTTTCCACCCAAGGACATGAGTGTGTCCTCACAGGAGCTTCATCTAGCCAGATCTTTAACTCCATCACCTACAACTTCCCTGTCCTCATACAGCTCCGGCAGTTCTCTCTCCTCGTATTCTTCTCACAGAAACACACCACGCAAGAAGAAGAATGTAGTGTTTGCTGATGCTAAGGGTCTCCCTCTCACATCCGTACGCATCTTCATCACTGACCCTTTAGAGACTGAAATGGAAGATCTTCCACAGCCTGAGGAGATGTTGAAGGTCCGGTCATCCAAGCAGAGTGGGAGACTGCGACTGAAGCTTGGATTTCCACAGCCAATTGTTGACCGTCAAAGCTTGCAGGAAACTCTAGTGCAACTAGAGAGCTGTATTGTGACTGAGAGGGCTCTGAGTGGTATGGTACGGGTATGCAACCTTAACATTGATAAGGCTGTCTTTGTTCGCATAACTTTTAACTCATGGCGGAGCCATCAAGATATACCCTGCAAGTGTGTGAGAGAACCACATGCAGCTTTGGAGACGGATTTATTTGCCTTTAATGTGTCCCTACCATCCGTGCTGGACCCAAAAGAGCGTCTGGAGTTCTTTGTGGTATTCCGACCTGGAAATAGCAACTTGCAGCTCCTGGATAACAACAGAGGTAAAAACTACCAGATCTATGTTGAACCTCATGTTGAACCTCAGTTGGTGCATACAGCAAACAGACATAACTTTGTTTCACCAAGTCCACAACGGCCTGCAGTCAGAGGTCATAATGTACCTAGGATAAACTATTTAGCATGCAAAAGTCCCTCCACCTTAAATAGAACCTGGGGAAGAATGGTGAATGTAGCTCCATTGTGTTGAGATGTGCAGTCCACATATCTACTTGAACTCTTTTAGCACGCACTGTAGTAGTTACAGATTCAACAAAGAACATGGAGAATGGCTGAAAAATACATCCCAAAGCTGCACTTGAATTTACTTGAATTAACTATGAATGGACTGACGCTATCTTCTCATCTTGTGTTTGATAGTTTGCACATACTGTTGAAGAAGTAAAATGTGAATGTTTACTATGATATTTATATTATGATAAATATTTGTAAGTCAGTTTTAATTTGCACATTTGACATTTCTTTTGTAATTACAGTTTTTCTCAATCGCTTTGGCTCATTTGTTGAAAAAGTCTTAACATTCTCTAAACTGTAAGTGCAATTGTCAACACATTTGTGGGGAAAAAACAACTCTGTTGCATGTCTGCAAAATGTAGTAACTCACCCAAAACATTTATTTCATGCTTCAAAACCTTGTTATGTGTGCCAATGGCACCAAAACTGAATGTTTTTTCACCATGGCAGTCAACCTGGAAATATTTGTTCTATACAAATTTCAAAAAACTTTTTTGTTGACTGACTGCTTACTGTACTATACAAGAAAGTCAGTTTTGTCTAGCTGAATGCTATTGTGCATTACACTGAGCTTTTTAGATACCAATTTCAACAGTGGGTAAAGGTTAACTGGGAAAAGTCCATACTGTACAATACTGTAGTACACAGAAAAGGATTTGTATGTATAGAGTACATTTATTTTTGTATCAATGTATTACATGTAAACAGAAATTGCACATTTGCACCTCCATTTATACACATTTCTTACATGTTAAGTCAGATATAGTGAACAGAAAATATGTATGTCTGACAGATTTTGATAATTGAATAAGTTTACTTACACTTGCAATTTGCTTAAATGAATAAGAAATTCAAATCTGGTGTGAAAAGAATCTAATTGTTCAGAGATTTGAACTTATTGTTTTGAAAAGCATTATTCTCATTCAAGAATAGAGCCAAAGCGATTGAGAAAAACTGTAATTGTGTTCAACTGTAAGAATGCAAATATTGCATTTTTGGGGGGAAACACTGGCTTGCTTCCCTTATTTTCACCTGCACACACTCCCTTTAATTTGTCTGAAGAGATTCATTGGTGAGTAAAAGTGATGTAAAGACATGTAAAGGATAAGTGTTTGTGAAATCCTTTGTATATACTGTATATATAGTTATGTATTTATTTTTGAACTCTCATTAAATAAGAAAAGAACAAGAACAACGTTTGTATGATTTATATTACTTCCTTGCAAAAAAATAAACATGTGCAGGAACTATGTAGGTCTAGGTTATGCTTTCATTTAAGTGCAATTGTGTAACATTGTAGCAAAACAGTAGTTGAGCATAAGCTTCTGTACATGCCTTAACAGGTCTCAAACCTGTATTAAGTCAAGACACTCCTCAAGTCTATTATCTAGATGAAACCACACCTATCAACCAGCGAGAAAGATTTGTGTAGAAGAATGTTGCAGATGTTCTCTTGGAATAGAACATGTCATTCCCACCGGTATGAAAGCTTTGAGGATGACAACACCCAAATACACATTTTTAACATTTTGAATAAGTGACAACAATTAACATCTCAGATATCCACTTTTATCTCTTCTCTCTCACCAAAACACAATTTATTGTCAGAAGTTAACATACACCTTAGCCAAATCCATTTAAAACAGAGGTGGGTAGAGTAGCCAAAAACTGTACTCAAGTAAAAGAACAATTACTTAAAAAAAGAATTACTCAAGTAGAAGTAAAAGTAGTATCTGTAGTATATGCAGTGAATGGTTCTGACCAGCACACCCCTATAGTTCATGTAGTTGGTATGACCCACTGTTGTATGGCTTGTGGCCAATCTGGTGAGGTGTTCTAAAAGATGCAAGTAAAGAAGCTGGGCATTATAACTCCTGCATGTACGTGTCTTAATGTTAACTAAGGATTAATGAAGACGACAACATGGTGTCAGAAGTCAGATACATCTCCTGAATAACACCGCGCACATCAACTTGTGACTGAAGATCACCGTGGCGCGGGTAACTTAAAAAACAAAACAAAAACAGTGTCGAACTGCAGCACCGTTGGATTATCCTAACGAGCCCTACGAGCTAACAAGACAACGAGACGGACAAAATGGAAATGCTTCGTCCGCCATCACCTTTGTCACTGACGGGGAACTTGGCTGAAAATTGGCGTAAGTGGGAACAAAGATTTAACTTGTATCTTACTGCCTCAGCTTTAGTGGATAAATCTGAGACAAATCGCTGTACTGCTGCATAGCATAGGAGAAGAGGCGCTAGACATTTATAACTCGCTCGAGATCGAATACGAGGATCCACGAGATAAAAAATTATCAGAGGTCCTCGCAGCACTGCGAAAATACTGTGCTCCGCGGAAGAATACTGTCTTTGAACGACATCAGTTCTGGGCTCACACATTCTCTGAGCAAGCAGGCATAGATACATTTCTCACAGAGCTAAGAAACAAAGCACGCACATGTGAATTTGGAGAAACTGAAGATCTCATGATACGAGACAAAATTGTTTTCAGCATAACAGACTCTGGCCTTCGTGAACGACTGCTGTCTATATCTGAGTTAACCCTGTCAAAAGCCATTGACATGTGCAGCGCTAAAGAAGTCACGAGGGCGCAAGTCACAGCTATGGCAGCATCATCAGAAACGCAATTTGTGCATGCTGTCGGCAAAAATGGTTCTCAGCCTAAATGGAGATCAAACAAATCAGCAGTGCACAAACAAGTGACAGCGCCAACTAGGGCACATTCAAAAAATTGTGGCAAATGCGGACGCATTCACATGCCAAGGCAGTGCCCTGCCTATAATGAAGTGTGCAAAAAATGTGGCAAAAAGAACCACTTCGCACTTGTGTGCAAATCTAAAGCCAAAATGGACACGCTCGATATAGATGCCGAAATTTCTGGGATAGACACACTGTTTGTGGGTACGGTAGTTCACTCAAACACGTCAGATACAGGCTGGCACACAAAGCTGAGTATGGCAGGCATTGTTGTAAACTTCAAGCTTGACACAGGTGCTGAAGCAAACGTCATTCCAAAGAAAATCATTGATCAGCTTCAGGTTCCTGTGAACATCCAAAAAACAAACACAGTGCTCGTGTCGTACGGAGGCACCCGCATCAAACCAGAAGGTGTTGTTAAACTCCATGTGCAGGCTAAAAATAAAACAACTGACATGATGTTCTTTGTGACTACAGCATCAGATATAGCCCTACTGGGGAGACAGGCATGTGTGCAGTTGGACCTTATAAGAAAAGTAGACGCTCTCACACCGTCATCACCCGCCACAAAAACTGAGCTCCTCAGCCGCTATGCATCAGTATTTCAAGGTTTGGGACAGTTTCCTGGATTGCACCATATTCACACTGACCCTTCCATTCCTCCAGTAATACACGGCTGCAGGAAGATACCGTATGCAGTTCATGACCGACTGAAAGAGACACTTGATGATTTTGAAAAAAGGTGTGTCATAAGCAAAGTATCTAAACCTACTGCATGGGTTAGCAGTCTCTGCATTACAGAAAAAACAAAACGGTGCACTGAGAGTCTGCCTGGATCCCAGAGACCTAAACAAGGCCATACTCTGCCAGCACTACAATATTCCCACTCTGGAGGACATACGGAGTAAGCTAGCTGGCAAAAAGTTGTTCACCATCCTGGATGAGAAGGATGGCTACTGGCAGATTCAACTAGATGAGGAGTCAGCAGATCTCTGTGCTTTCAACACGCCGTGGGGCAGATACCGTTTCCATCGCATGCCTTTTGGTATAAAGTCAGCGAGTGAGGTATTTCAGTGCTTGAACTCAGAAAGCTTTGGGGACATTGAAGGTGTTTTCACGGTGGCTGACGACATGATCATAGCGGCATCCACCAAAGCGGAGCATGATGACATCCTAGAGAAAGTGATGAACAGAGCGCTGAGTCTAAATGTGAAATTCAACAAAGACAAATTGCAGTATATGGTCAATGAGGTGACTTACCTAGGCCACGTTATCACCGCTGAGGGAGTGAAGCCTGATGAATCGAAGGTTTCGGCAATATTGCAATTTTCCCTCCCACTGACAGAAAAGCCCTTCAGCGTCTGCTAGGTATGACACGCTACCTGTCACAATACATTCCCAATGAAGCCACCCTCACTGCACCTCTTAGGCTGTTGCTAAGGAAAGACATAGACTGGCAATGGCATCCTGAACAGCAGTTAGCACTTGAAAAACTCAGAACAGCCATAGCAACTGCACCTGTTCTTGGACATTTTGACCCAAAGCAGCCTATTGAAGTGCAGGCAGATGCCTCAAAAGATGGCTTGGGGGCTGCTCTAATGCAGAAACAGCAACCAATTGCATATGCTTCGAGAGCTTATCTGCGGCTGAAAAGAACTATGCCCAGATAGAAAAAGAGCTACTGGCCATAGTGTTTGCTCTGAGAAAATTCCACCAGCATGTTTACGGTGTGCCTGTTAGGGTTCAGTCTGATCACAAACCACTTGAGGCGATATTCTCCAAACCCATAGGCGCAGCACCAGCACGCCTTCAAAGAATGCTGCTCCAGCTGCAAAGGTATGACATCCACATTGTTTACACTCCAGGCAACCAGATGCATATCGCCGACGCGCTGTCCAGAGCATACATTCAGTCTGATACAACAGAGAGTCTAGACCTGAGCGAAGAGAAAGTCATCTATGCAATGAATGGAGAATCACTTGGTGGTAACATCATGCACATGATCCAACAAGCCACACAGTCAGATGCTGAGATTCAACTGATACGGCAGTTACATGAGCGAGGATGGCCGGACAGAAAGAAAAATGTCCCACTGGCTGCTCAAGCTTACTGGCCAGTCAGACACACTATTAGCATAGATGATGAGCTACTCTTGAAAGATGATCGCATCATTATCCCTCGTGCACTGCGACAAGAAGTGCTGAAACGACTTCATGCGGCACATCAGGGTATACAGCGGTCTCTAGCACACGCCAGATCATGTTTTTACTGGCCAGGACTCACTGAAGCCGTACGTCACATGGTAGAAGTCTGTAGTTTCTGTCAAGAGAGTCGCCCTGAAAATCAAAAGGAGCCACTTATCTCACATCCAGTTCCAAAGGGACCCTGGCAGAAGATAGCTGCTGACATTTTTGACTTTCAAGGACGTTCATTTCTTCTGATTGTGGACTATTTTTCTAAATACCCAGAAGTCTTACAGCTGCCAGACAAAACGTCAGCCTCACTAATAGCACAGTTCAAAGCAGTGTTTGCAAGACATGGTGTGCCTGAGATCCTGACTGCAGATCATGTACCCTTTGCCAATGCTGAAATGGCTCGATTTGCTCATGACTGGGGTTTCAACATCACACACTCCAGCCCCAATTTCCCTCAGTCCAACGGCATGGCAGAGCGAGCCGTAAAGACTGTCAAATCTATGCTGAAAGCTGCTGCTCAGTCTGGCACTGACCCTCATCTGGCTTTATTGACTCTCCGCAACACTCCTGTCACTGGTCTCCAGCACTCCCCAGCCCAGATCCTTATGGGCAGAGTCTTACGTTCTACTTTACCGGCCAGCAAAACTGTTCTGCAACCTTCTATACCTAAACACATCCAGGAAGCGCTGCAGCATCTTCAATCACAGCAAAAAAGATGGTACGATAGAACAGCAGCCCCACTTCCAGCCTTCAAGGGGGGACAGAGAGTATATATGAGAATCAGAAATACATGGAAACCAGCTACAGTTGTCAGTGCCCGAGAAGAGCCCCGTTCATACGATGTTGTCACACCAGCGGGCACAGTCTACCGCAGGAACAGACGTCATCTCAGGCCTGACAGGTCAAGCAAACATGGCTCAAAACCTGACTGTTCCATGGACACTGACAATGATTTGAGCAAAGACACTGTTTCAAATCCTGTTCCAAATGAGCCTCCTCAAGATGTGGAAAGAAGTGTGCGGCGACCAGAATGCACAAGAGCCGGACGTATCGTCAGACAACCGGCACGGTTCGAGGATTATGTGCTTACTTAAGTATGCTAGATTAGTGTAACTATTGCTTGTTCATAGCAAACGTTTATTTCATACACTGGTGATGTTGTCAGCATACTGTCCTTGTTTTATGTCTGATTAATACTCTGTTTAAAAGCTTAAGAAGGGGGATGTAGTATATGCAGTGAATGGTTCTGACCAGCACACCCCTATAGTTCATGTAGTTGGTATGACCCACTGTTGTATGGCTTGTGGCCAATCTGGTGAGGTGTTCTAAAAGATGCAAGTAAAGAAGCTGGGCATTATAACTCCTGCATGTACGTGTCTTAATGTTAACTAAGGATTAATGAAGACGACAACAGTATCATAAATAATTACTTCATCTTCAGTAATTGGAAAGTATCCAATTAAAAGTGTACTCAAGTAGTGAATAACTCATTACTTTCACAGATGACATTATAGACTTTAACTCCCTATATTCCATTACATAATAGACATTAAGCATGTATTACAGAATTCTTATTATTATTGGAAATTCTGTCATCATTCACCATCATGTTGTTCCAAACCCATATGACTTTCTTTCTTCCATGCAACACAAAAAGGAGATGTTAGACAGAATGTTTTCCTGAGTTTTTTTATATATATTTATATATATTTTGAAAGTGAATGGTGACCGAGCCTGTCAGTCCCTAACATTCTGTCTAACATGTTTTGTGTTCCACATAATACAAAGGGTCACATGGGTTTGGAACAACATGAGGGTATGGAAATGATGACAGAATATTAAATTATGGCTGAGCAATCACTTTAATGGTATAGTTCACTTTTAACTCATGGCGGAGCCATCAAGATATACCCTGAAAGTGTGTGAGAGAACCACATGCAGCTTTGGAGACAGACTTATTTGCCTTTAATGTGTCCCTACCATCCGTGCTGGACCCAAAAGAGCGTCTGGAGTTCTTTGTGGTATTCCGACCTGGAAATAGCAACTTGCAGCTCCTGGATAACAACAGAGGTAAAAACTACCAGATCTATGTTGAACCTCATGTTGAACCTCAGTTGGTGCATACAGCAAACAGACGTAACTTTGTTTCACCAAGTCCACAACGGCCTGCAGTCAGAGGTCATAATGTACCTAGGATAAACTATTTAGCATGCAAAAGTCCCTCCACCTTAAATAGAACCTGGGGAAGAATGGTGAATGTAGCTCCATTGTGTTGAGATGTGCAGTCCACATATCTACTTGAACTCTTTTAGCACGCACTGTAGTAGTTACAGATTCAACAAAGAACATGGAGAATGGCTGAAAAATACATCCCAAAGCTGCACTTGAATTTACTTGAATTAACTATGAATGGACTGACACTATCTTCTCATCTTGTGTTTGATAGTTTGCACATACTGTTGAAGAAGTAAAATGTGAATGTTTACTATGATATTTATATTATGATAAATATTTGTAAGTCAGTTTTAATTTGCACATTTGACATTTCTTTTGTAATTACAGTTTTTCTCAATCGCTTTGGCTCATTTGTTGAAAAAGTCTTAACATTCTCTAAACTGTAAGTGCAATTGTCAACACATTTGTGGGGAAAAACAACTCTGTTGCATGTCTGCAAAATGTAGTAACTCACCCAAAACATTTATTTCATGCTTCAAAACCTTGTTATGTGTGCCAATGGCACCAAAACTGAATGTTTTTTCACCATGGCAGTCAACCTGGAAATATTTGTTCTATACAAATTTCAAAAAACTTTTTGTTGACTGACTGCTTACTGTACTATACAAGAAAGTCAGTTTTGTCTAGCTGAATGCTATTGTGCATTACACTGAGCTTTTTAGATACCAATTTCAACAGTGGGTAAAGGTTAACTGGGAAAAGTCCATACTGTACAATACTGTAGTACACAGAAAAGGATTTGTATGTATAGAGTACATTTATTTTTGTATCAATGTATTACATGTAAACAGAAATTGCACATTTGCACCTCCATTTATACACATTTCTTACATGTTAAGTCAGATATAGTGAACAGAAAATATGTATGTCTGACAGATTTTGATAATTGAATAAGTGTACTTACACTTGCAATTTGCTTAAATGAATAAGAAATTCAAATCTGGTGTGAAAAGAATCTAATTGTTCAGAGATTTGAACTTATTGTTTTGAAAAGCATTATTCTCATTCAAGAATAGAGCCAAAGCGATTGAGAAAAACTGTAATTGTGTTCAACTGTAAGAATGCAAATATTACATTTTTGGGGGGAAACACTGGCTTGCTTCCCTTATTTTCACCTGCACACACTCCCTTTAATTTGTCTGAAGAGATTCATTGGAGAGTAAAAGTGATGTAAAGACATGTAAAGGATAAGTGTTTGTGAAATCCTTTGTATATACTGTATATATAGTTATGTATTTATTTTTGAACTCTCATTAAATAAGAAAAGAACAAGAACAACTTTTGTATGATTTATATTACTTCCTTGCAAAAAAATAAACATGTGCAGGAACTATGTAGGTCTAGGTTATGCTTTCATTTAAGTGCAATTGTGTAACATTGTAGCAAAACAGTAGTTGAGCATAAGCTTCTGTACATGCCTAAGGCTTTACATGCCTTAACAGGTCTCAAACCTGTATTAAGTCAAGACACTCCTCAAGTCTATTATCTAGATGAAACCACACCTATCAACCAGCGAGAAAGATTTGTGTAGAAGAATGTTGCAGATGTTCTCTTGGAATAGAACATGTCATTCCCACCGGTATGAAAGCTTTGAGGATGACAACACCCAAATACACATTTTTAACATTTTGAATAAGTGACAACAATTAACATCTCAGATATCCACTTTTATCTCTTCTCTCTCACCAAAACACAATTTATTGTCAGAAGTTAACATACACCTTAGCCAAATCCATTTAAAACAGAGGTGGGTAGAGTAGCCAAAAACTGTACTCAAGTAAAAGAACAATTACTTAAAAAAGAATTACTCAAGTAGAAGTAAAAGTAGTATCATAAATAATTACTTCATCTTCAGTAATTGATGAGGGTATGGAAATGATGACAGAATATTAAATTATGGCTGAGCAATCACTTTAATGGTATAGTTCACCAAAAAATGTAAATTCTCTCATCATTTACTAACCCTCATTCCACCCCAGATGTGTATGATTTCCTTTCTTCTGCAGAACACAAATAAGAATTTTAAGACATAAAGGCAGCATAAAAGTCATACACATCTGGGGTGGGATGAGTGTGAGTAAATAATGAGAATTTAAATTTTTGTGTGAACTATCCCTTTAAGGGCTCTTGTCAGATCTGGATGAATTTGTCAATAAGAAGAGAGGTTTGGAAACATTTTTAGTAATTATTACGGTGAAAACATGAAAATGTCCCACAAGCACAGAATATAATGCTGAAATATAAACCAAAGCTAGATTATGCTTTATTAATGCTTACTTTTGATATATCATAGCTTTTAATGTACTGTGTTGATTCTTATTTCAGTATAGTTACAGTTTTCAGTGTCGAACGAATTAGATCATTAGTTCTTTACAGCAGTACTGCCGCTCTCTAAATGCATAGTACGCAGCCTCACGAGTAGGGCACCAACCCCAGTCGTGGAACACTCGCTGTGTCTGAAACTTTCCCCTATCCACTATATAGTGCACCATTTCGAGTATCTGCCATTTTGTAGTAGTGTCTGAATTTTGACGGAGACACTCAATCCCTACTTTTGTTCACTCATTCTTACCCACAATACACTCTAATTACATGTGTATATTTGATGTGCACTCAACGATGGTTAATTGCCTACAATCCACACAGGGAAGATGTACGAGCTGGTAGTTTACTGCTTCCTACACTCCTGCAATTTTTATTTCATACTGAATGTATTAAATTACTTTTTGACAAATAATTACTTAATTTGATAAAATGTGTTTACTCTTTATATTAACAGTATATATCAAAAATGACAAACAGAATTAAGATTTATTGTATTAATATATTATTTAATAATAAGAATAACATGTAAGGTCCAAGTATTTTAAAAGTTCATATGTGATGATGTTTCTGCGACAGCCCCAGAGCTCCGATACTCGGTGTAAACGGCAATGTCCAAATTCACTCACTTATTTAGTTCACTCACTGCCTTTCACTCTATAGGAAATAGTGAATAATTTCATATCTCTTCGCCATAAGATCACCTCGCTCCTGCACATCTCTCAGGCTCATGCCTCGTGTACCTCGCTGTGCACGTGAAGAAATGCTGTCTGTTCGCACTCAACGACGTGAACGGCAGAGCAAAAGGCATTTACATTTAACTTGGATAGTTACCTGGATTTATGTATACAGTTAATCCACCCAAAGTAGCTTCAATAGGTTCCAGTAAATGTGTTAAATACTGCTCCTGACATGTGGGACATGGGACAAAGCGTGCTGATATATTGCTGCACTGATTTAAAAATGTTGATGGGTAACGCTTTAGATTACAGCCCGCAATTTACAGCATAGGTACACAGAATATATAGCGTACCTTTTTGTAATAATAGTGTACCTATAAATTACTTGCGTGTAGGTATAAGGGAACAATATGCAAAGTTTGAGGAATAAAGGGGTAACAACCTGGAAAATTACAAATAATTTATACAGTAAGTATTTTATAACTAAGGGGTAACTATTCTAATATTATGTGGTATGTATGACCTATAATGCTAAACAACAATCTTACGTTTGCGAGCAATTTAGCAAGAACATACCTTTTTGTAATAATTGATATAATATATTATATGTTATATATATATATATAGGCCTAGGAATCTTTTAATAGCGGGGTACATATTCTATTATTACAGAATACATGATGGAAATCACTGAACAACAACACTTGAAATCTAGGGAAATGAGTTAATGAGTTTCTGCTATGATTTTATTTAGAATTTTCAGTGTAGGCTACTTACCTTATGAAAGTGTATTGCATAAAGTCCATCTCAGCTGTGAGATACCACAGTAACTGAGTGATCTCTGTTTCTGGACACTGAAAACTCAGTTTCCCCTTCTGTCGCTCTCTCCACATTGTGTCGGAGAAGCGACACTAGGGGTCTCTCTTGAGCGCCGATATATACCTCTGTTCTATGAAAAAAGGCCAATGAGAAGTTGGCAGACGGTATTTGCATATTTCCAGCCGCCCCCCGCATTACTCCTTCTTCCCACGGGATTGAGGACGATGCGGTTGGCGATGGAGGCGATTTGGGGATGGCAGCTGGTGCAGCTTCACCGGGTACGCCCCCTCAGACCACCCGCCCCCCGGCACGCTCGTTGACTCCCATCCGTGCTCGAGGTAACAGCGGCTCACCTCACAGCCAGACTGCCTATCCTCTTGAGACCGAAGTGCATCAGCGAGCGCGGTATCTGATGCCGAGGAATCCCCTGGGCTGCCGCTTTCGGGCCTGTATGCCCAGGCTGAGGCCGACGTGCAGATGACCGACATGCTTTCCCGGGCCGCCGTTAGCATGGGCTTGGATTGGAACCCTCCATCCTCCCCACAGCCATCACGGCTGGACGACTGGTTCCTGGGGTGGCCCTGATCCCGACACGCTGCAGGAACTGCGCTCAGCGACCGACCTCGCCCTGAGAGCGACGAAGGTCACAGCGCAGGCACTAGGGCAGGCGATGGCCACGCTCGTGGTCCAGGAACATCAACTGTGGCTGAACCTGGTCGAGATGCGTGAAGCCGACAAGACTCGCTTCCTCAACGCCCCGTCTACCAGTTTGGCCTCTTCGGCGACACTGTCGAGGACTTCACCCAACAGTTCTCCATGGTGAAGAAGCAGACGGAGGCCATCTCTCACATCGTGCCCCGGCGTCCCCCTGCGGCTAAGAAACACTCTGCTCTGCCTCAACCCGGGCCCAGCTCTCAGCCCCAGCGTCGAGCACCCCGTGGGAAGCGCACGCCCCCTGTCTCACGGACCCCCTCGAGGACCCGGAAGGCTCCCAGGCGCTCCTGAGACAGTCCACCCAGAGTCCAAGACTTTAGGTCCGGAGGTGGTAAGACCACTCCGTCCCCCGGTGGAGGGCCGAGAGGAGAATCTTGTGTTTTTTCATTTGCCGCACCCCCTAACAAGGGCTGTGGTACCCAAATTCTCAATAAAAGAGCTATTTCCTTTGTCTCTGGGTCACCTGGCCCGCAAATGCCGTTCTCACGGCTAAGTTGTGAGTAAAAAAAACAATTGCAGTGTTGCCAGATCTCGTAATAGAAACAAGCTCCTGCTCTGGAAAAACAGGCTCAAAATAAGACACTTGCCTCATCAAAATAAGTGAAAATAAGCAATATTTTCCTGTGTGGTGGATTTATCAGCAAAGAAATCATATAGCAAGCATACAGTTAATTCACAGTTAAGTATAATTTTAAATACAGATCTGCTTCTCAGTCAGCAGAATTAATGATTGCATCATATCTAACAATAATTCAGTGAAGACTTGGAAACAAATGAGAAATTTGTGTTTTTTCCTCTAAAAATGTTTTTCTATCTGTCTAAATTATTCATGATAGATAGATAGATAGATAGATAGATAGATAGATAGATAGATAGATAGATAGATAGATAGATAGATAGATAGATAGATAGATAGATAGATAGAATTGAAGGAATCCATTCTCCACCTCTCACAACTCTAGTCTTTGTGAATAGTTCAGCCCAGTGTAGTGAGTAAAACCAACTGGAATGTGCTTGTAGGTGTGACAGTCTCATTAAAATCTGTCCCTTTTATATCAGAGTGTCTACCGTCTCATGGAAACCTGAGCAACCTACATACACCACCTAATTCCACTCCTAAACACATGAGCACACACACTACATAGCAATCCTTTTAATGGTATATGAAGGAGATTTTCTGTTCAACCTTCACGTTCCTCTCATGAAATTGCCCCTGGGCACTTTTTATGGTATATCAGCGATTTCCAAATGTAATGTTTATGCCCCTGAAATGCACTGCAGAATGGCAACACTAAATGCAGGGTCATACCAAATGAGATTGAGCAATGGAATTCCTTAAAGGTCCCTCCTAGTCAGGTGGTACAAATAGGAACAATGTAGACTGATATCAATTCCATGAATGTCATGGGCCAGAATTTACGCAATGACCCAGATCATGGCCCACCGGCCTGCCGTGAACCTTCTGGTGTATGAGGACATAAAGAACCCATTTGCGTTTGCAGAACAGCTCCGTGACACCTGCAGGAAGTGGCTGCTGGCGGAGGAGCTCGATGCTGAGGGAGTTATGTTTCTGGTGGTGCTGGAGCAGTTCATCCCTTGTCTGCTGATCGGAACAGAAGAATGGGTTCAGTGACACCGCCCAGTGTCACTGGAAGAGGCCGTCCAGCTGGCTGAGAACCAAATGGTGGTGCTCCCAGGGGCAGAGCAGCCCTCGTTTTCTCTCTTCTCACTCTCTCTCTCTCTCTCTCTCTCTCTCTCTTCAGTCTCCCTCCCTCCCTCTCTCTCGCTCCCTCTGTACCAATGCTCCGTGATGGAACTGGTAGTATTGGTCTGGCTCCCGACACCCTACGGGCCACCCCCAATCGAGCTGGAACTAATCGCATAGCTGTGAGTATTACTAGGGGGATACTGGTTGTAATCAAACCACTATACTCCAATGTTTGGTTCAAGACGAGGCTTTGGGCACAAGAAAAAAGTGGCATGAGAAGAATTGGATGCAATGGAGATGGGATTTATAGAAGGATCCCACAGTGACTGGTCCAGCCCGGCAGTGGTGGTTCCTAAGAGCGACGGGTCGGTCCAGTTCTGTGTGGATTATCGAAAGGTAAATGCAGTGTCTACACTTTATGCATATCCAATGCCTCATATTGATGAACTGCTCAATCCATTAGGCACAGCTCGTTTTTATTCGACACTGGATTTGACAAAGTGCTATTGGCAAACACCCTTAGCCCCAATATCCCGTGAGAAAACGGCCTTCTCCACATTGTTTGGCTTACACAAATTCGTGATGCTTCTGTTTGGTTTGATTGGCGCTCCGGCTACGCTCCAGCAACTCATGGACCAAGTCCTCAAACCGCATGTTGCTTATGCCTGCAACATCTGAGGGCTGTACTGAGGTCATTGAGGTGAGTGGGCTAACGGCAAACCCAAAGAAGTGTGCATTGGAGGTATTTGGATGCATGGAGGTACGTTATCTGGGCTTCCATTTCAGCCATGGGCAGGTGGGGCCCCAAATTGATAAAACAGCAGCAATTGCAGCCTCCCTGAGCCCTAAGACAAAAAAAACGGGGGTAAGACAGTTCCTGGGACTGGCTGGCAACTATCGTAGGTTTGTGCTTAATTATTCGGCCGTCACCAGCTCGCTGACTGATCTTACTAAAAAGGCAGCACCAGATCCAGTCCAGTGGATGGAGCAGGTGAAAGCTGTACTTTGTGGTGGGCCGATTTTACATACACCTGTCTACTCTCTCCCTTTCATTTTACAGAAGGATGCTTCATACAGTTTGTTGGGGGCAGTGCTCAAGCAGGAGGTGGAGGGGGAGGAACTGCCAGTGATGTACATTAGTCAAAAACGCTCTTTAAGAGAGTCTAAGTACAGTACCATGGAGAAGGAATGCTTTATTACAATAAATCTCCACTTGTTTTTTGGTGAATATTACAACCTACTGGTCGGTGCTGTTCAAAGATGGAGATTTGTAGTAAAAAAGGACTTAAAAATGTATTTGTTTATCACCCACACCTATCATATAACTTCTGAAAACATTGATTTAACCACTGAAGTAGTATAGATTACCTTTGTGATGCCTTTATATGCTTTTTAGAGCTTCAAAGTTTTGGCCACATTCACTTGCATTGTGAGGACCTACAGTGCTGAAATATTCTTCTAAAAATATGTTTTCTGCAGAAGACAGAAAGTCATACCCATCTGGGATGGAATGAGGGTGAGTAAATGATGAGAGATATTGGGTGAACTATCCTTTTAAAATGTGTTTAAGAGAACCTGAAATACCTTTCAAATGAGTCTTCCCTCTTTCGTTCTTTCCTCTCCCAAATGCGCTAAGAATGCGACGGGGGATGATTGTGAGGGCCGAACCACCTGGGATGAAGCAATATTGAGTAAATAGATACCACAGGCAGTAGTAAAAGGTTTCATGCTTGGATGGTGTGAATCGAATTTTAGGTGGGTAGCACGCAGGGAAAGCCTCTTGAACTCTACACTTGATTTCACAACAGATTTTCATGAAATATGCACCCAAGGGGAGTAAGACGAACAGACTAGCATGTTCTTCTATCTGTGGGAAGTTGTTATTCATACCTCTCCCACATACTTGTCATCTTAAGTGATTTATGTAAACTACAGGTCAAAAGTTTTGAAAAACTTGAGTGAAATGTTTCTCATGATCTTAATACTATTTTGATCTGAAGGCTTATGCTTAAATGTTTTAAATTAATTTTGTAGGCGAAAATAAAATTGGGCCACCACATTCAATTATTTAATTATAAAACTAAAATGTAATAAAAATTCATTAGAATTTTTTTTAAATTGATGACTTGGACCAAATAATAAAGAAAAGCAGCCAATAAGTGCCCAGCATAGATGGAAACTCCTTCAATATTGCTTAAAAAGCATCCCAGGGTGATACCTCAAGAAGTTGGTTGAATACACATCTGCCGTTGAACGTCCTTTTCAGGACACATCTTTATAAACATACCCTTCCGCCCCTGTGTAGTTCCTGGATGCGGTCGATTTCTCTCTGCTTCTGACGGACATAAGAGCTACCTCGCGAGCCTGGGCTGCGATCACACGCAGGGAGTGTTTTATGGTTCATGTTCTACAGTGCGAGAACATAACCATGGCAAGCTTTCTTTCCTTCACCTCTCGACCAGTCTGTTTACTCCCTCAGAGCCCACGAGCTTGATTATGATTTCGCTGCCGCATCGGAGAGTGTCACAACGGTGTCTGATGCTGATGACTCGACTGGGCTGCCACCTCCGGGTCTGCTCGTCCAGTCTGAGCCTGATACGCAGATGTCCACTATGCTTGCCTGGGCTGCCGTGAATGAAAACATAATTCCCATAGTTCCATTTATGGGGGGCCTCACGGCTAGACGATTGGTTGTCCGGGTCAGGGCGCCGCTCACAGCCACCCCCCTCCGGTTCCTTTCTTCCCGGAGGTGTATAACGAGTTGACGAAGGCATAGAGGGCAACTTTTACTGCCCGAAACCGGCATCCTCGCTCCTCCGCTCTCACTACCCTCGACGGCGGAGCGGCCCCAAGCTGTCTCTGCCCTGCATGCCATGGCCTCCCTGCAAATCCACCAGGCCAAAACATTTAAAGATCTGCACTTGGGTAGTCCTGATCCTGATGTGCTGCAGGAACAGCACTCGACGACCAATCGCACCACCCGGGGTCACGAAGGTCACAGCAACGGCACTCCCTGGCGAATTCCCCTGAGGAAGGACCCTCTGGCATCCGCGCCCAGACCCAAGGCTGTCCCCCTCCGCCTTGAACGTTTACATAGCCGCCATATCAGCTCACCACGATGCAGTGGACGGCAAGTCCCTAGGGAAGCACGATCTGATTATCAGGTTTCTTAGAGGCACCCGGAGGCTGAACCCTCCCAGGCCATGCCTGTTCCCCTCATGGGATCTCTCCGTGGTCCTTTCAGGCCTTCAGAGACCCCCCTTCAAGCCGCTAAAATTAGTCGAGCTCAAAGCCCTCTCCTTCGAGACCCATCCACAAAGTGCCTTTCCCCTCCACTGAGGTGATCACATGTGTTCATTTTCCCAGGAGAGTCCACTAGATTCACGCTCCCTGGATGTTCTTCCTCCCAAGCCCTCTGGTCCGCGAATTCAGTCGAGGAATTCCCCGACCAGACCCACTACGTGTACTAAAAGTACTCTGTACTGGAATAGGTGCTCCACAGGATGGGTCCTTGTGGATTAATCCCCCTGTGTGTATTTTCCACGGTACGGTCCCCCTACTGGTGGGCCCGCGTCCCTCTTGGGCAGTCCCCGCTAGTAGGTAGGATCTACAGCCGCGCCATTCCCACATGTGGCCTGAAAACCCTTGTGACGTATTTCGACACTCTTTACCTCCCCCAAGCCTGGGCAGGTGGTGGTCTCCACAGAGTCGTTTCCCTCTGAAAGAATAGAAGTTGGAAAAGAATGCCTTCCCCGATGTGTGTGATAGTGTTATGATGACCCCAGCCACTTTAACTCTATGTGAAAAACATAGAGAAAGAAAAGACGTGGCTGGCACGGCCTGCTCCCATGCCTGGCACTTCGCTTTGTTCCCACCTTCGGGGTGCTGGGAACCTAAAAATGTTATGATGATTTAATGTGGCATTGGGGAAGGGTACATGCAGTCCGACGCAGCCTGTCGCTTTGGCACGCAACTGCCTGCCCGCACCTGCATAAGCAGTGCACATACACGGTTCAGCTCATGGGGTGATGGAATAGGGACTCCTAGTGTTGCTTCACTCGACACAACGTCGAAGTGAGCGACAGACGGGGAACGTCTAGGTTATTGTTTTAACCTCCGTTCCCTGATGGAGGGAACGAGACGTTGTGTCCCCCTGGCACGACGCCAAACCTTATTCTTGGCTCCTCAGTGCAAAACCTGAATGGACAGATGCATGATTCCCTCCTTTTATACA
This sequence comes from Xyrauchen texanus, assembly GCF_025860055.1. Lineage (NCBI taxonomy): Eukaryota > Metazoa > Chordata > Actinopteri > Cypriniformes > Catostomidae > Xyrauchen > Xyrauchen texanus. The sequence continues at coordinate 12,472,951 of NC_068318.1, read as the reverse complement.
CGTATGTTCGGTGTAGGGACATGCTAATTCTTTCTGCCAATTTCTCATTGGCCTTTTCTCAAGTTCAGATGTAATCGAGGCCTTCAAAGAAGTCCCCTAGTGTTCACTCGACACAACGACTTGTTCCCTCCATCAGGGAATGGATGTTACAACAGTAACCTAGACGTTTTGATTTATTTTGATTTTGTTTAGCCACAACATAATTCCCATAGTTTCATTTATGTTATTCCATAGTTTTGATGACTTTACTATTATTCTAAATGTGAAAAAAAAAAAATTATAATAAAGAATGAGTACGTGTTTCAAAACTTTTGTCCAGTAATGTAAGAGCAGCATAGTTCTAGTGGGAAGACTAGCAGCTGTACATCATCACCCCATTAGCTGGGTACTCCCTAGCCAATCACATGTAAGCCATTGGTTTATAAGTCTGCTCACAATCTATCACATTGCTGTTTCAGTGTGCTAACATGGAAACCTCCACCATCCCACCACCACCAGTCGAGTCCCGTCCTGCACGGGAGTAGGCTTCTCGCCTCTCCCTCCTATCTCTGGCAGGATATGACAGTTCTGAGTACAACTTCCTTGGACCACCAGACGGGGCCTAAGCCAAAGAGAGACATTACCTTTCTGTAGTATATTCATCAAATAAATGTCATCTTACATGTCTCTCAAGTCTGCGAGTCTTCCTGATTGAATTGTATTTCTGAGGTGTCTCCTCTCCAGAGAAGTTTATATTTTATAATGAAGTCAGAGGCTAACTTATTGTAGCGACCTCAGACCTGCATTCGCCACCTTATTACACTCCTAAACACACATGCACACTACATAGCAGGCCTTGGGAGTTTCTACAACTAGGCACTTTTGGTTCTGAAAATATTATTATTATTTTTTTTTTTTACTTTTTAACTTTGTTAAAACATACTTTTTACACTCTCACTAGTTTGTCCAACAATGTCCAGTTGCCTATTTACAGGTATTTCTTTACCTATGGGCACTTACAATTGTCAAGGGCAATTTAATTTGTATTAAAACATGCAGATTTAAACTTTTTTTTTTTTTTTTATAATATGAAGGTCACATTCAAATTTGGAAACATTTGACCAGGCCTTCATTATTTTTTATTTTTGTTTTCAAATAACTTTTATATACAGATTTTTTAAATTACATTTGAAATTTTGTTTTAAATAAAATGGAAGACACCATTTTATGTATCCCAAATGCACACAATCAAATTATATTTTCTGATTGTTTGCATAAAACATAAGAACAATACAAAATAAAATGTTAATTGTTGTGGCAAAATTGCAATGATGTCTCAACTGAGACAAAATAGTAATTTCTATAAACATTTATATAAATCATTTTACCCAAGAAATGAAATGGTTGAAATGGTTTATACATGTTTTAATGTTACCTTCATATAGCAAAAAAAAAAAAGAAAGAAAGAATGAAAAGAAAGATAAAAAGGCTGAAATCTGATTAAAATCAGCTCTCTTGACCACAAAAGTGCCAGTAGTTGAAGAAACAAAGTAGATTAGTCAAACACTGTCTGTTTTACCTCCTTCCTCTCATGCTAAGCCTCTCATAGTTAAGTATGATGTGACTCATTTTTATATGATGATGTCTTAGAACCAGCAGGTCTTAATGCCTGTCAGCACATAATGCATTCCTACCTACAAACACCTTGTCTACTCTTATTGTGTCTAACTGAGTTCTAAGACAGTCTTAGTAATCATCATACTAGGTATCAGGCCTCAAGAAACATTACATAATGTCTTCCTAAAGCAAAGAACATTGTTTAAATGAAATGATGCAGAATACATCTCAGGTATATTCAAACTGAACTTTATCACATTTAACTGCTCAAGTTTCTACAACCTTCAACTCCTAGATATCCTAGAAAATGAGACCACCCATTGTGCAGAGTCTTGTTCTGGAGACAAAGAGAAGATTGTTTTGTCTTGGCCTTATAGAGCAAGAAGAGGTCAGAATGGTAATGAGTTCCATCAGGTAAAGATGAATCCAACCACTTAAGTACTTTTTCACTAGAAGGAGCTCTTTATGCTGCAACTTTACTCTGGTATCTATAAGTATCCAATGTAACTGTTCCAGGACTGGAAAGATGTAAGCTGGCTCTGTTCTAGTGAAGACTCTGACAGTGCTCTGTTGAAGTACCTGAAGCTTCAATAACAGCATTGCAATAGTTGAAACGATAACACAAATGCACGATTTTCATCTTCACTAAAATTGTTTTAGTGAAGATGAACGTAATTTTCACACTGTGTATCAGCACTCTGTAAACACTCTTTGGCTAATCAGATTTGAGAACCAGTATTGAACTATTGTATAATGGGAAGAATAACGTAATTTTCACACTACCCCAACAAACACCCACAGGGTTAATACAGTCCAACAAACCCCAAAAAAAACATTGGAAGTTGGTGTTTGTTGCCATTTATTAGAGTTGTTAGGGCAGTGTGAACTAGCCTGCACAGAGTGCAGGCTAGTTCACACTGCCCTAACAACTTTAATTCACGGACACTTTACTGTTTGCATGACGACTCTAATGTTTGCGATAGTCCAAACCTGAGTTTGTAAGTAGTGCAGATAGCTGGAGACGTAGGGTTTGATTCAAATTTGGCTCAAATCTTTTGAAACCAACAAAAACATGAATTCAGATTAATTTACTGATTTGTTTGGTGGCCTTTTCTGTGCATTACTTCTTCACGCAAGCAGATGGCAAGAAATTAGCGTCTTTTATGTGTTATCGATGGTTCACTCAAACTGATTTTTTTAAAACACTAAGTCATTCACTACCGAAACAACAGAAGTAAACGAGAATGATCTGTTCACTTTTTTCTGTATTGCTTAAGATATTGCTTAAAAAAATCCAACATTAGAATGTTTGGAATGTTGGTTGCCATTTGTTGTGGCAGTATGAATGCTGTGATTTCAGCTACAGGCAGGTGAAAGGTGAGCAAAGCCTTTCTCTGTTCTCCACCTCCCTTAACATTTTTGTGATTAATTCAGCCCAGTGGAATTAAGCCAGCAGACTGTCCTGATATACATGGGAGAATTCCATTCATACCTCTCACTTTTCATCTAAGGTGATTAATGTATTTCCAAGGTGTCTCTCCTCCTAACTAGTTTACTTTTTTTAATGATGTCAGAACGTAGTATGTTCTGAGTGGGCTGCATCAATGACCTAATTGAATATATGACTCATATGTAATGATGATGTCTTTGTGGCAGCTGGTCTTGCAGCATAGTACACATTCTTACCTATAAGCATCTTGTCTCTCATAATATGTAATAAAGTTCATAGTTTGATAACATTCTAACATCATTTTTTTCAGTTATTTGGGGTGCTGTAAAAAACGTAAGCCATTCTGGAACTTCTGCCAGCCTTAAAGGAATATTATGAGTTCAGTACAAGTTAAGTTTAATCGACAGCATAATGTTAATTACTACAAATATTTATTTTGATGACTGCCTCCTTTTCTTTAAAAGAAAAGTACAAACTGAGGTTACAGTGAGGCGCTTATATTGCAAGTGTATGTAGCCAAATTCTGCAGTGTTTAACGGCAGAAATGTGAAGTTTATCATTTTATTAAAGCACTTACATTAATTATTCTGTTAAATAAATGTGTATTATTTGAGCTGTGAATTTGTTTAAATTGTCTTTTTAGGGTTTATTGACATTACATCATCATGGCAACAAAGTTGTAAAATTGGCTATAACTTTACTCAGAAAAGGTTAGTAAGCACTTTTATCACACTAACATCATGTTTACATGCATTTTGTTTATGTTTTGTGGCTATACTTTTGAAAAGGTGAGTATTTTAACATTCAAAAATTGGCCCCCATTCACTTCAATTGTAAGTGCCAAACTGTAACCTCGATTTATGCTTTTTAAAGAAAAGTAGGGGCAATTCAAAATTTAATTTGGTAGTAATCAACTTTATGCCACAAATGCTGTCAATTGAGTTTAACTTGTACTGAAAGCAGAATATTCCTTTAAGGGCTGTTTGTATGGGAAGAGGTTTTGTGTCCGTTTTCCCACTTGTTTTTCTATGTAAACATTCGCTAGTCTTTGGCCGTTGTGACATGTCTTGTGTCATGAGCGAAGTGTTTTTAATACGCCATGTGTAGTCAAAAGAACTTCAACTTTTTAAATACATCTTGACACCCCCATCTGCAGACAAACACTGTTTTTGCATTTCAAAGCCAGCAAAACACCATTCTCGCATGTCAAACTAACAACTAAAAACTGCTTAGGAAGCTGCATAAATGGCTTTAAAATCATTTGAATGATCTGCTTCAACTATCACTTTATCAGCTTCCAGATCCCCACATATAAACTGCTCAGAGCCTATGAACATGCAAAATGATTGACAGGCAGAAAGTGCTTCAAAGCCTTCAGATTGGCTACACAAAGAATCTGGCCATGGCCCCGAAGTCACATTTTCTTTACTTTTCCGATGCCTAGGGCTGTCAGAGACATTTGTGATATTTCAGAACACTTAGTTCGATGATATCTGTGTATCACTGAATTAAGGTAATAGGGACATTTTATGCATCTACACCATGATATCTTTCAGGTAGAACTATTCTTTAGACTACCAAAGATAGCTTTACTAATAATCTTCCAGATTTATCTCATATACTTAGTATGCCAAAATATCTAGAAGAACTTGAAGTAATAACAGAAATATAAATACAGTCTTCTCTAGCACTTTTGATAGTGTCACCCCCCTTAGATTAAAGAAAATTAAATATAAAAGCTTACAATAATATAATGATCACACTCATGCTCTCAAGAGATCAGCTCAGAAAATGGAGCACAAGTGGAAGGATATAAAATTTGAGGTATTTCACAGTGCATGGAAGGATGTAGCTACAGACAGGCACTAAAAACTGCCAGGTCAGAATATTTTAGCAAACTCATAGAAAATAAACACAACAATCCTAAGTATTTACTCAGTACTGTGCTTAATGGGTTAGGAATAAAGTCTCGACTGAACCAAATATTCCGTCGCAGTACAACAGTAAGAGAATAGCATAGAATTTATAGACAACTAGTGTTTTTGGGGTTGACCTGCTAAATAGATACAGACTCCATCTCTCCAGGGAAGGTGCAGCTCTCCTCTGTAGTAATTTGGCTCATAGACTTAATAATGATAGTATATGACTAACTGGGGCCCAGGTCTGGAAGCAGACAAACTGGTTTATCCAAACGTCTGCAAGCTGCCTTGAGACATCACACAAATTACAACACATAGAGACTGTATCACCTAGATATCACATAGAGACTGTGCCTATTAACCAAACTACCAAACACAAAACTCTCAATAAATAATTTAGAAAAAATGTGATTATGGTCAAACTTAAACAAACAAAAAACAATTAAAGATAAACATCATTTGAAGTTAGAGCTACTAAACATTAGATCTCTTACTGCCAAATCACTAATTGTAAATGAAATTATTACAGATTATAGTTTGGATGTGCTCTGTTTGACTGAAACCTGGCTTAAACAGATGAATATATTAGTTTTAATGAATCTACTCCCCCAGGTTATTGTTATAAACATGAGCCTCATCTGAAGGGTCAAGGAGGAGGTGTTGCTACAATTGACAGTGTTTTTGGTGTTACTCAGAGGACAGGAAATAAGTTTAAGTCTTTTGAACTAATAATGCTTAATGTGACACCATCAGATATAAATAAAAAAACTATTTTGCACATGCTACAGTATATAGATCACCCGGGCCTTATTCTGATTTCCTTGGTGAATTTGCAAATGTTTTTATTAGATCTTATAGTTACTATAGATAGAGCTTTAATTGTTGGTGACTTCAACATTCACATAGATAATGAAAATGACACATTGGAATTAGCATTTATCGATATTCTCAACTCTCTTTGAGTCAGACCAAATGTGACAGGACCAACTCATCACCATAATCATATGCTAGATTTAATTCTGCTATATGGAGTTGATACTATTGAAATTGTACCGCAGAGCGATGACATCTCAGATCATTACCACGTCTCTTGTGTGCTGCGATCAGCTAATGTTACTCAATCTACACCACGCTATCGTCCAGGTAGAACTTTTCTTTTGACCACTAAAGATCACTAAGCTTCACTAATAACCTTCTAGAGCTATCTCATTCACTCAGTAAGCCCCAAAGCCTAGAAGAACTTGATAAAATAACTTGATAGTGATAGTGTCGCCCCCCTTCGATTAAAGAAAATTTAAGAAAAAAGTCCTGCACCATGGTACAATGATCACACTCATGCAGTGTTGTCAAGGGAGCAGCTCGGAAAATGTGAAAATGAGAGCAAGTGGAAGAATACAAAATTAGAGGTATTTCGCGGTGCATGGAAGGATAGTGTCTGTAGCTACAGACAGACATTAAAAGCTGCCAGGTCAGCATATTTGAGCAAACTCATAGAAAATAACCACAGCAATCCTAGGTGTGTGTTCAGTACTGTGGCAAAATTGGTTAGGAATAAAGCCACAACTGAACCAGATATTCCGTCACAGCACAAGAGTAATGATTTCATGAATTTCTTTAATGATAAAATTTAAATAATCAGAAATAAAATTGGAATTATGCAATCATCTGTCACAGTACCTCAGAAATCTCATAACTTTCCTCACATGCAACTTCAATCTTTTGCTGTCATAGTTCATGAAGAGCTAACAAAACTTATAGAAACATCAAAAGCCACAACATGCATGTTAGATCCAATAACAACCAAGCTCATAAAAGAGGTATTCCCTGTAATCTCAGAACCTGTTCTTAATATTATTAACTCCTCGATATCCTTAGTACATATCCCAAGAAACTTTAAAATGGCAGTTATCAAACTACTTATTAAGAAGCCACAACAAGATCCTGGAGAACTGGCTAATTATAGACAGATATCAAATCTCCCATTTATGTCAAAAATACTAAAAAAGGTAGTATCCTCCCAACTATGTTAATTTCTACAGAGAAATAGTATATATGAACAATTTCAGTTCGGATCACAGTACAGAGACTGCACTTATCAGAGTTACAAATGACTTGCTCGTATCATCTGATCGTGGCTGCATTTCACTTCTAGTGATTTTAGATCTTAGTGCTGCATTCAACACGATAGATCACAACATTCTCTTGAATAGGCTAGAGAATTATTTTGCATTTGTGGAGTTGCATTAGCATGGTTTAGGTCCTATTTAGCTATGTAAATGAGGAATTGTCAAACCAAACAAAAGTAAAGTATGCAGTGCAACAGGGATCAGTTTTAGGGCCTCTACTTATCTCCTTGTATATGCTTCCCCTGGGAGATATTATCAGGAATCGTGGAATACGTTTCCACTGTTATGCAGACAGGGTTGGGAGGGTTACTTTTGAAATGTATTCCACTACAGATTACAGAATACATGCTGTAAAATGTCATTTGTATCATATTTCATTAGATTACTCAAGGTCAGTAACGTATTCTAAATACTTTTAATTACTTTTTCAGCATTGTAGATTTTTTCACTTGTTTTGACTATGAAAACTCTGACAAAATACATAAATGTTAAAAACACATTCTCTGAAAAACCGATACCCAACTTTATATTTCTGTAAAACCCCACAAAATTTCACAATTCTCCAAATTAGCAGAGTGTATCAATGAAATCAAAGATCAGATGGCCAGAATTATTCTTCTACTCAATTCCGACAAAGCAGAGGTGTAAAAAGGGGTAAAACCAAACTATTGGTCTGATGCTGGACTCCAATCGAATGGCCTCTGAAGGTTTCTGCAGTGTTCTGTCTTTTCTGAGCGCTGAACCAAAAACACATATTAATTTGTACTTTATCAATTCCCTCTGTTATTAACATTATCTGACTCCAATTTTATATGAATCTAACTCCAATTTAAATTGAACCTCTAATTTAGATTTAAGATCTAATTGATTTCGGAATTTTTAGCCTCGGCTGATGTAATCATTAGATGCACCTGAGGCCAGGCTATAAATGGATACGTCACCAGGTGTCGTCAGATACTTCTTTTTGAAGAGCAGTCCTGGGACGTCCCTGTGCGGCAAAGCAGCGCAACATCTCGTTCCGCTTTTTTCAGGGAACAAGGGTTACACATGTAACCCGAGACGTTCCCTTTACAAAAAGCTTCACTACATTGTTGCGCTGCTAAGTGCTACGGGGAACACAATACCCACGCCGCCGCACTTGGGGCTGTCCGGACCCCTACGGTTGTGCAGTGTACTCACAAAAACGCAAGAGGTCTCAGACATGAGCTTCAGATGTCGACTCAAGGGCATAAGAGCCCGGAGTAGCATAAACATCTAAACCATTAAATTTTGATGAATGTGTGCGGAGAGGACCAGCCTGCCGCATCACAAACTTGTTCAGGCATGAGCTGAGATGTCGACTCAAGGGCATAAGAGCCCGGAGTAGCAAAGCATCTAACCCATAAAGTTCGATGAATGTGTGCGAAGAGAACCCTATCGCACCACAAATTTGTCATAAAAACTGATGAATGTGAGCGGAGAGGACCAGCCTGCCGCATCACAAACTTGTTCAGGCATGAGCTGAGATGTCGACTCAAGGGCATAAGAGCCCGGAGTGCAGAACATCCAAACTAAAAAGTCCAATGAATGTTTGAGGAGAGGACAACCTGCCGCATCACAATCTTGTTTAGGCATGGGCTGAGATGTCGACTCAAGGACATAAGAGTCCGGAGTAGCAAAGCATCTAGCCCATAAAGTTCGATTAATTTGTGCGAAGAGAACCCTATCGCAACACAAACTTGTCATAAAAACTGATGAATGTGAGCGGAGAGGACCAGCCTGCCGCATCACAAACTTGTCCAGACATGAGCTTGAGATGTCGACTCAAGGGCATAAGAGCCCGGAGTGGCAAAACATCCAAACTATAAAAATCTAATGAATGTGTGCGGAGAGGACAACCTGCCGCATCACAAACTTGCTGCAGAGGGAGACCTCTAGCCAAGGTTTTAGAGGAGGAGAGCCCTCTGGTAGAGTGCGCCCTGAAACCTACTGGCGAAGCTTCACCGCGCCTCGTAGGCCCGGGCAATAATGAGGATGCCTCTTTGAGGGCACCCCAAGGGGGCTGGGTGATTTCAGGGAGAAGTAGAGGAGACATTGCGCTATCCATAGAGGCGAAGAGGTCCTCTTCTGCCCTAAGATCTCACCCAAACTTGTTCCAAGTGGAAAAAGCCTGGCATTTAAAAAGGTCTCGATAACCTCAGGAGAAAGCCCTGTGTCCCTCAGTTGGTACCCTTAGGGGCCAAACATGAAAGATTCCACAATTCGGGGCAGGGATGAAATATTGCCCTGTGCCTGAGATAGAAGATCCTTCCTGTTCGGAATCGCCCAAGGCGAGTCGTCGAGGGAAGAGATTAGCTCCGAGAACCAAGCCCTGTTCGGCCAGCGCGGTGCTATCAGTAAGAGGCAAAAACCCTTGCTGATGAACTCTAGGCAACTACTACCTTAGGGTGGAGTTCCTAACTCCCCCGTTGGTATTTCCTGTCTGGACCGTAAATCTGCTCCCGTATACGGGCATCCAGGGATATAACTGACCTGAGTGACAGGAGCTTACCCTGGGCCCTAAGGAGAATCCGACGTGTCAGAAATACAGCTGACAAGAACGTGGGTCTCCTTGAAGAATTATGTAAGAGGCTACCACTGTATTGTCCACCCGCACCAAGACATGGCAGCCTCAGGAGGAGGTATTTCAGGGCCAGAAATACAGCCATCAACCCGAGACAGTGACTGTGACAACCGAGCTGACGACCCTCCTATCCCCTTAACTCTTTTCCCGCCAAACACGGAATTTTCCGTGTTTTATGAAAAAACGCTTCCCCGCCAAACACGGAATTTTCCGGGTTTCCGTGTTTTAGGTGTTATACGGTAAGGAAGACCCCTCCGCATGTTTTGAAAGAGTACGCAACTCTTTGATCAAAGAAACAGACTGCGATCGTCTCAAACATGAAGAAGTGGAGTATTGAGAAGCTCAAAATATCAGACATAAACATGCCTTTTTATCAGCTTTTTGTCTGAAATGTTGTTTTTTGACAAAACCTACCTCTGTTCAAGTCGCAATAAAAAAAGAACAAATGAAGATAAAACAAAATCGTTTTTTTTTTCCTAAAAGCAGAGGCTCAGATCTTTATTGTGATATATAGCATCTTCATATATTCATGGAAGAAAATATTCTGCGGGCCATTAAAGTTTAGCGAAAATCGTCAAAAACCCTGGCGGTGGCTGGCAACTTTTTTTAAAAAACGCTGGCGGGGAAAGAGTTAAGCTGGACGACCACTTAAGGCCGCTACCCCGCCCGTCAGGGAGGCGTCTGTCGTTAGCAGTCTGCGACAACAAGACGCACCTAGAGTGGGACCCAAGGCAGAGAACCGGGGTCTGAACCACATAGAAAGGGAACGAAACCTGACGCGCGTTACCCTATTTAGCCCAGGGGTTTTGGCCCTTGGAAGAAATCCCCTGGCTTTTGGCCACAACAAAAACGGTCTCATGAGCAGAAGGTCCAGAGGGATCACCGTGGACGCGTTCGCCCTGAGACCTGGAAATCGTTGATACTGATAACAGTGCAACCTTGACCTAGCCTGACTTTGCTCAGGGTGATCTGAATGGACTCAATCCTAGCGGGAGACAGTTGTGCCCGCATTGTGATTGAACTCCATACGATGCCCCGATAGACAGTGTTCTGAGTGGGAGAGAGGACGCTTTTCTTGGCGCTGAGCCTCAACCCCAGAGAAACAGATGAGCTAAGACGATGTCCCTGTGCTGAACTGCCAGTTCCTGGAACTGCGCTAGGATCAGCCAGTCGCCTACGTAATTCAGAATGCAGATGCCCCGAGTCGCAAGGAGCCAGCGCTACATCATGCATTGTGAATGTGTGGGTAAAAAGGGCTAGGCTGAGTGAAAGAACCTGACCCTGGAAGACTTCGCCCCGAAGTGAACCTCAGGAACTTTCCATGTTGTGGCAGAACTTCTAAATGAAGTATAGAAGTGCGTCATAAGATCGATGGTGACCAGCCAAACGAGTTGTAGGGCTTGAGACACGACCGTCTTGACAGGCATCATCTTGGACTTGAACACCCACGGGTAGTTCAAGCTTAAGATCTAAGCCAGACGCCACCCCTCACCCTCCATGGGAAACGGGAAGTATTTAGTGTAATAACCTAACTCTCTCTCTGGAAGGGGAACACATACCATGACCCCTTTAACCAGGAGATTGAGTTTTTTTGTTTTTACATAAAAAAGAAATCCGGTTTACGGTAGTGAGAACACGCCGTTGAAACACGGAAAACCGGCGAGAGAATTAAATCCTGATGCCCTTATAAGACCCACAGAAAAGAATATATCCGGCAGAAGTTTCCACGCTGCCAGGATCTCTGAGATGGGTATTATATTTTAACACTTTCTGTTGAGGGGTTGTCGGGTGTTTCGCGTCCTGAATAAAATGCAGGAAAAGCGAAAACACCCAATTTTGACGGAAGCCTCTGCAACCCGAAACACCAAGAGGTGGCAGGAATGGAGGGGCTTCGAGGGGGTACCGGGAGGGGTGAAGTGAAGCACGCGCCCCGTCCCGAGGGGAGCTACCCCCTAATCTAGGCGCAAGACCGTGAGGGTTTTCTCTTACTAGAATTTATAGTCCTGAGGTCTTGCTTCGAGAATTTATAGTCCTGAGGTCTTGCTGGCGAGGGCGGCGAGACTGTCCCCAATCCCTGGGAGGAGGAGCACGACTCGCCACGCTTTGCTTTTGAGCCTCCCTTCAGTCAGGACCGAGGTGGGTCTGAGGCTTGCTCGTCAAGCGCAGAACCCACACTCAGGTCGTCCAGGAGGTCAGCCTGGTAGGCCTGAAAAACAGCATAGTGTGCAGAGCAGCACCAGCCTGACCTGCTGCTTGATAAGCCCTTCCCACTAAAGTGGAGGTTGTCCTACAAGGCTTTGAGGGGAGAGAGGGCTTCTTAAGTGACGATGCCGAGCCCGGCGAGAGATAGCCCGCAAGCGTCTCTTCGACCGGCGGCATCACTGGATACCCCCGTGCCTCAGCACCCACGATAGTCGAATATAATGACATCGAGGGTATGTGAACACGGGAAGAAAATATATATATATTTTTTATATATATATATATTTTTTTAGGGGTTCTCCATGAGCGAAAAAGCTCTTCATGGAGATTATCAAAGAAAGGGAAGGGACCCATGAGGCGTTCCCTTTCTTAGACTGGAAGATAAAATCTATGCCCTAATTTGGAGCGTTTGGGGGTCTCTTTTTCGCGTGGCCAGTCTAATCTGGCAACCGCACGAGTAACAACATCGAGCAATTCCTCCGTAGATTTTTTATCGCGGACGGAAAGCTCGGAGGCGGGAACAGAATCGCGATCCGCCTCATGATCCGAAGAAGCGTCGGAACGCGCTTCGAGATCATGTGAAGGACCAGCTGGGTTTGGGGAGAGAGTGAGAGAAATGGGTCAACCCGTCTCTTGCTCCTCAGCCAAATCCATGCACGAGCCCCACGAACGATCTTTTCGTGAGTGCTGACTCCCGGAAGCAAGCGAGGTGAGCACGACGCACTCTGCCTGTTAAAGCAAATCGCAGTGCTCGCACCCGCCCTGCTGCAACGCGAGAGCAGCGTGCTCTTACCCCCAAACAAACAGCAAAAACTGATGTGTGCCGTCTTCAGCTATAGAGCGAGAAGAGGGGAACACGCACCGTTTGCGGTTTTCAGTCATTCTCTTTTTTTTTTTTTTTTTTTAGAAATATATATATATAATATTTTATAAACAGAAGAGAAAAATAGAACAACGTTCACTGCACACTGCCTAACTGATTCTATCTCCTAACAAAGGAAAGAAAGTTTTGACAGGGTGTGTGAAACACAGAAACAGAATCGCTCTGAAAAAAGAGTTTCTGACGACACCTGGTGACGTATCCATTTATAGCCTGGCCTCAGGTGCATCTAATGATTACATCAGCCGAGGCTACAAATTCCGGTCAATGTTCATTGACGTGTTCCACACATTATTCAGCTCGGCTCACAGCTAGAGCTGTTCCCCGTAGCGCTTAGCAGCGCAACATCGTAGTGAAGCTTTTTGTAAAGGGAACTACACAGCAATTGTGTGGGATATCTGCCTACAGACTCCCCGAGCTCCACTGTTATCTCTCCTTAAGTACCAAATGATTCTATTGTTATTTCAGATGTGTTTGTTTGATGTTATCCAGGATTTGGTTTACAATTTAGGGAGTTGTAAGTAGACCTTCAAAACTTGTGATTGAGTAGGTTGTTTGATGTTTACATAGAATGCACCTAAACTGGTGGTTCCAGTGAGAGATCTGGGAGGGGGTCATGTCCCTGATAGATTATAGCATTTTGAAATCTTACTTGTGATTTGACTTAAAAGGAATTTAGACCATTTTTCCAGCTGCACTGAGACCTCTTGAATGATACCAAACATGTATGATCAGAAAACCTTTTACATTACAGAACAGTCATAAATTATTTTTTGGTGACCCGAAAGTGACCTGAGGTGAGAGAGGGGGCAGATGTGAGTGAGATTTGCGTTTTATGGTCCTTAATCAGTAGGGTGTGTTGTCTCAGGTGGAGATGCTCTTCTTTGTGAGAGTTTTATGACGTTGGCTCTCACAGAGCCTTTTGGGTGTTGACATCCCAGTGCCAGCCTTTCAGAGATACAAATTATTGGACAAAAATAAGACGATAAAATATAATTTGTCTCTCGATGGATGTACTGTTACATCATCTTCTACAGCGATGAATTTAGGTGCTATATTTGATAACAATCTGTCCTTTGAAAATCTAATGTCCAGTACTGCTAAGTTACGACACATGCTCTCTGTTGCTGAAGCCGGAAAAAAAAATTAAGTTTTCATGACCTCAAGACTAGATTATTGTAATGCATTACTGGGAGGATGTCCTGCAAGTTCAATAAATAATCTTTAATTGGTTCAAAATGCAGCAGCCAGAGTGCTGACTAGAACCAAGAAATATGATCTTATTTGCCCCATTTTATCGTCATTACAATGGCTTCCGGTTAAAATAATTATATTATTTTATAATTTTGTTAACTATGTACAAAGCTTTGAATGGTCTAGCTCTGCAGTACTTAAGTGACCTTCTACCATGCTATATTCCATCACGTTCATTGCGATTGAAAAATTCTGACCTGTTAATAGATCCTAGGATATCAAAATTCACAAAAGTAGGTAGATCCTTTTCCTTTTTGGCTCCTAAACTATGGAATAGTCTCCCTAACACTGTTCGTGAATCCTGAGCTTACCAGAGCCAGCCAGATCCAGCTCCATTCCTGCGACAGGACTCCACTGCTACGTGTCTCTGAGAGATGATGACTAAATGCAGCTGATGCGAGCCAGACATCAGTTCAGTCTATTATGATGGACTTCAGATGAGGAATTGATACCGACTCCAACCATAAGTCATGATACTTCATATGCAACTTCCACCTTGGACATAGGATAGAACTCACCAAAATGACATGCCGGTTAAACTGCGATGCATCACCTTGGTCTAATGATGGACTACTCTCTTAAAATGGAATACATACACTTGCAATTAACTATCAACAAATCCTTAATCAGCCAACTAACAAGGACAATTGCATCTATGTGAACTTCTGAAGTTAATCAGTGATGGACTTCAAAGACATTAGTCATTAATCTTACAGTTCACACAAAATCTTTGTTTAAACACTGACCCTTAACATTTACTATGTTTACTAAATTTAAACCATGACTTGCACTATACATAAGTAATATTGGCATTATATTCATGATGTTAGTCAGAGGGGAACTGGCCCCCACAGTGAGCCTGGTTTCTCTCAGGCCACAGTTGCCTTCGGCTTGCTCACTGGGGTTCTAAATACAATTATTATTTAATAATTTAATTATTTATTGTTATCCACAATTTGCAATAATTTTAATCAATCTAAACAATGATGACTCTTAGACTTTATAGATATTACACTTTCGTTTTCTGTTAATGCATGATTTTCTGTAAAGCTGCTTTGAAACGATGTGTGTTGTGAAAAGCACTATACAAATAAAAATGACTTGATGACTTGTCTAGATGATATCTCTGGTGTTTTCAAAAGAACATGGGCACATGTCGTTCCAGAGTTTTGTTCAATTCCCCAAAGCTCTTCTGGCATTATGCCAAAATGTTTTTTGTTCTTGGCACACAAGATTCCCTGAATGAGGCTTCTCTGTGTTCTATGAAAAGACAAGACATTCTCATGTTTTGAGACTCACGTTTTGAATAACATGATAACACAAGAGAATTGGGGGCTTTGTTGTAGTGGACACAAACAGAAAAGGAGTGAAGCAAGAGAACTTAACAGAGAAAGCAAGTTTTTTTATATTTATTTGAAGATGTAAATACATTAAAGGGATAGTTTAAGAAAAATTAAAAGAATGATATGGAAAATTCTAGCAATAAATGCACATTTTGTCATCATTTAATCACTTCATTTGTTTGTTTCAAACCCCTATGACATATTATCTTTCATATTAGGCAGAATCACAATTCACTTTTATTGCATCAGTTTTAAATGTAATGAAAGTAAAGTCATTCTGTATCACAGAAAAGAAAGTCATATGGGTTTGGAACAACATGACGGTAGTGAGAACATGACAACACAATTTTAATTTCTGGGTGAGCTATCCCTTTAATGTAAAAATATGTTGGAATACAACCTTTTCTCTTTTGGTCTATATTTTCAAAGTAGCAGGTTTGAAGAGTTTATTAGAGTCGGTTAAAATCATTATTGATTTCACTCATTCATGCTTGAACACATTGAATCAACAAAAGCAAGGATCTTTGTCATGCTTGCCCATGGCCAAACTTAGAAGAGTTACAGTGAGTCAGAGACTGTTGCTTGGGAACATATTTTTCATCTGTTATATTTTGTTTGCCTCACCTTCTCCTTTGTTATGGGGTGGTATCAATTCTATTTTCTGTCTGTTTTCAGAAAAAAAGGCATCTTCTCTACCTTTTTACACTAGACATCTAAAAGCCTAATAAATTGGTTCATTATTAAACTCAAGAATTTAATGCTTAATTAGATAAACACCTAAAGAATGTCTTATAACAATCATTTTCAATCAGTTTTACTTTATTTGTAAAACCATAACATTCAAGAATTGCATATATATATATATATATATATATATATATATATATATATATATATATATATATATATATATATATGAATATACTTGTTAATGAACTCTTGTGACCTACAAGATTATAATTTGGGTAATAATGTTTTTACACATGCATGTACATGACAACACAAACAAACCTTTTTGAATCATTGACTGTTCAAAGATTAGCACTTGTCAATTAAAGTTAATTATAGCGTCTCCTATTGGTGGACATTTTAATTACAACACAATTGAAGGAACTTCAGAGCATGTAAACATTGTTCACAAAGAACCTCAAAATATATCATATATACCTCTATCCCAAAAGACAGCAAAAACATCTCAATTAAAATCTAATTGTGAATTGTATTCTCTGATATCTAGCATTTGGTAGACATACAGTTCAACCAGAGGAAAAAATTATAATTAGACCTATTTACATGATTGTATAGCTATAAAGATAAAGGAGTGGATATAAATCTACCTGCATTAAATGTGACTCACAATTGTTTACATTTACAATGTGTACTTGGCAGACACAGTTTCTTCTGCAGAACTGACCTATAAAACAGAGGAACTGAACAGCACAAATGAAACATCAATTATAAGCATGAAAACAAAATTTTGAAGGTTCAGGAATCCAAACATTTGTGCTGATAGTAAGTTCTGTAGTTGCCGCTGCTCTAGAACATTTTCAGACAAGTTCTGCATGTCTGTGTGGTCACATTATAATGAGGAAATTGCTTAAAATGTGTGCAGAAGACCTAAATCCAGTTTGGGTCAATGAGTTTAAAACATGAGCCAAATTCTTTGAAATGTAATCTTAGTGTTCTTTTTGGTTTCAGTATTTTTCTTTAATGTTTACCATTTACAAAATAAATAAATACATAAATTAAAGACTCTTAAAAAATGCATTCTTCTTGGCAAAATATGTATTTATTTATTTTACAAATAGCCTATCATACATTTTTGAATTGTAAAAATTAAAAAAAAATAAAATACTAACTATGCCTTTTAAAATCTGATGCCATCTGATATACTTTAATATGGCAGACACATTTTTTTAAACAAAACCAAGAAAAAAATAATAAAAGATTATGCCAAACAAATTCTTGAAAAAAGTTTTTTTTTTCAAGAATTTCATCCTTTAATAACACTGTTTTTATTTTGTATCTCCAGACAGTGACAACATAATTATTTCTGACTTTAAAACCCAAAACTCCAATCAAAAAGAATTTTAATTCAGAAGTTGAAAGCATAGTCATCATTGTGGCTGATCGACAATCCCCACCCTCTTGTCATCTTCGCCCCACCTCTAAGGGCCGTCCTTCAGGCAGGCTCATAATGGGAGAGGGCAGGAGAGAGAAGAGGCCCATAGTTAGTAAGCCTCAATTGGGCAGAGGGGTGGAACGATACACACCTGATCAACATTTGGTGGTCAAATATTGATTTAGCTTTTTAAGCTTACTGAACTTTGTATGATATTAATTGATAATTGAAAAATATTTATGGAATTGTTTTTGAAGACATTTTCATTATGCAACATTTTTCACAAGTTCCTAAAACTTTTGCACAGTTCTGTATATACTGAAAGCTTTGAGTAAGACTCATGCAGCTGATATGGCTCAATTAGACACTTATAGGGGCCCCCTTGTGGCCAAGGAGGGAAAAGAAGAATGTAACTACAAGTAGTGAGTTGTAGCTAGATGTGCAAACAGGGGCTCTGTGCTTTTCTGCATGTATGTAGGTTGGACTGGAAGTCGTCTGGTTCACTGGGTCCCACAATTTTTTGTATTCTGTCTAAATCCTCCAGTGGATTAGCAAAATAAATATCTACTTTAAAATGGGGGATGAAAATGCCTCCCATAGCTTTTTTGTTGATGTCAAATGCATGTCCAAATCAAACTTCATGGTATTTTAGCACAAATGTATTTGTCATTTGGTAATATGACCAGTGACTATTTTATATGCAATGCAGGTAAACAGTTCTGTTACTGTGTTGTGTCAGCAGGCATGCTCATTGTATGATTTTAAACAAACTGTAGTTCAACATAAAGAGTGGGAATATGTAAGTATGTGAGTATATAATTACTGTGAATATTATCCAAACAAACATTCCTTTCTATATTGCTATGGGGAACACACTCATACCTATAGGTTACATTTGATACATAGCAGTTAGATTCTCATCTTTGACAATAGTTTTATGCTACTATGGTGTTTTTTGCAATTTGCAAATTGTATTGATCCATTTTCAAAATAATATAATATAAACATTGTAAAAGTATGAAAGTAATGAAACAAAACTGAGACATAGAGACAAGATCATTAGTCCATAAGAGCTTAATACACACTAATTTTGTATGCGATAACTTCATTCCATCACAAAATATGGGGAGATAACCTTGGAGGAGCTTAGTGAGAGAGTGGAGTTTTCAGACTCCGGGGTCAGATGGCTTTGCCACTGAATTTGTTAGATCTTATGCTACAGAACTGGCTCCACTTTTGCTAGAACTTTAAACAGAATCATTAAAGAATGGAAAGCTACTGCCAACCATGACACAAGCCCAGATCAGTCTGATTCTTAAAAAGGACAAAGATCCAAGCGAGTGTAAGAGTTAACGTCCAATTTCCCTTATCCAGCTAGACGTTAAAATATTGTCCAAAATTTTGGCTAACCGATTAATTACATTTATGACATCTCTAATACATATAGATCAGGTGGTGTTTATTCGGGGCCGCAGCTCTTCTGATAACATTAGGCGTTTCATCAATATCATGTGGTCAGTGGTGAATGATCAGACTCCGGTCACTGCCATCTCACTTGATGCCAAAAAGGCATTTGACATGGTAGGATGGGATTATCTTTTTAAGATTTTGGAAAGGTACGGGTTCAGGAATACTTTTATTGGATTCATTAAATTACTTTATAGACTCCCGGTAGCGGCAGTACAAACAAATTGATTCATTTCACATTATTTTACTCTGGATAGGGGCGCCCGGCAGGGTTGCCCTCTTTCCCCGTTATTGTTCTATCTTGCCCTGGAACCATTACCAGCCACGATAAGAAAGGAGGATTATTTTCAAGGGGTGATGGCAGGAGGTGTGGCGCATAAGCTTTTGCATTATGCAGATTATATTTTATTATTCGTCTCCGACCCCACTAGATCTATGCCTTGCCTCCACAGAATTATAAATTCCTTTTCTAAATTCTAGGTTAATTGGACTAAATCCAAAGCTTTGGCTCTGACAGCATACTACCCAGTAATGGCTTTTCAGCCGGGCACATTCCAGTGGCCCAGACAGGGCATTAGGTATTTGGGTATTTTATTCCCAGCAAAGTTGTGTGATTTAGTTAGAGATAATTTTGACCCTTCAATAAAACGTTTTTCGAGCGATGTGGGCAGGTGGCGTCATTACATTTATCTATGATTTGGAAGGATAATGTTAGTAAAATGTATTGTATTTTAAAATTCATAGCATAGCGAAGTCCTTCATTTTGAATGGTAAACGTCCCAGATTACATTTCAGTAAGTTGCATAGGCCGATTGACAAAGGTGGGCTAGGCCTATATTGTATTGAACAGGAAGTTCTTGCCCCTATTTCGCCATTCTATCAAACTAACCGGGGTTAGTTAAGTTACACCACGTTATCTCGCATTTGCACTCGGTATGGACAAAAGTGTCCAGAGTGGTTATTTGGACATTTATTTAAATGTAGCCTTGAGCATATGACAGAACCCAAATTTATGTATTAATAAGTCCCCTTTCTGCTGGAAAGAGTGGATTGAGAGGAAGGGTAATATGCTCGGTGACCTATATGAGAGTGGAATGTTGAGATCCTTTGAAAATATGGTTCAACATTTTGGGATTTCCAGATCTCAGTTATTTAGGTATTTACAGCTGCGCCACCTGCTCTGTACTATTTTTGGGGGCATACACTCCCCTAAAGTGGCAGATACTATGAGAGTGGTGATTACTGCTTTTGGAAATGATCATGAGGCATCAGTGTATTACTCCCTGCTAATTCAGAGTATGGGGGACAGAGCTTCGGCTTCTCTAAACAGATTATGAGAGAAAGATCTAAATTTGGTATCGAGGAAGAAGTGTGGACTAGGATTCTAAAAAAACGTCAAGTCTGCATCTAGAGATGTAAGGGTGCGACTTGTGCAATTTAATATTTTACATAGATTCTATTTGACCCCCTAAAGATTGTATAGGCTTGGTCAGAAAGACACACCCACCTGCTGGCGATGCCAATCAGAAGATGGGGACACAACCCATGTTTTTTGTTGGTGTGCTAAGATCCAATCATTTTGGTTGAGGGTTCAGAGTTTTATGTGTGATGTATTGGGCACTCAAATTTAATTTTGCCCCAGACTCTGTATTTTGGCAATGAGGCAGTCATAAATATAGGGGATAAATATATTAAAAAATTGGGTCCTAGACAGTGTTATGATCGGCAGACAGGTTGTTCTTAGGGGATGGAAGTCAGAGAGTGGTGCACAGAGATGGGGAGGGTGGCGGCATTCGAGGAAATGTAACGTAGAAGGCTAGGCAATTTAGATTAATTTAATAAAACAATGGGACTACTTGGCCTTCTTGGAGGGCTCTCTGGGACGGGCAGTGGAGAGAGAAGTGTAGTTTTAAATTTATTTTTATATATTTTTATTTTTTCTTTCTTTTTTTTTGTGTATATATTCAAGTGTGACCACAGGGATATTTGTTGAGGGTCAGGGTTGGGTTGGGGATTGGAAGGGGGGAAGGGAATAATGGGGGTTTAAATGTTGATTCTTTGTCGGACATGGTGTATGGGTTGTCAAGGATGGGCCAGCATTTATCATGCTGCATTGGATCACTGTAGCACTTGTCATGAACTTGGCAGCAACTGTGAAGGACCAAGATAAAATCTTAGCATGCTTATTAACCAGTTTATGTACAACCAGATTAAGTCTAATACTTAGAAGACAACATGATTCTGATAAAAAAAAAAAAAAAGAAAAGTTCATATATTATCATGGAGCCACTGTTCCTATGATAACTGATCTAAATATGGCCCTTTTTAAAAATGTATTCAGAATGGTACTCTGACCGATCCAAGCCATCCACAGGTTTGCCAAATCCACCCAATCCACAATAACAACCGCAGTTACCATAGTCCAGAACAGGCCAGCTGTCAGGAACAGTGCAGAGGATCATGTCCCTGAACTGCCAATTGGCTTTATGACAAGGAAGAGCCTGAGCTGAAATAGAATAAGCCAACAAATCATTATTAGCAAGGTATACTGTGCATACATATAGTCATCGTAAATCAGAGTGTAAAAGAGAAAACCTGTGCTTCAGTTAATGTCCTCTATTCAACTGCTGGTGTGCAACCCAAAAGTCTGTTCTGATAGGGAAGCAGATAGCAAGGATAAAACAATGCGTAATTAAAATAAAACATTTTAGTAACCATAAAATCATGTATACAGTAGTTAGATAGTAAAATAAATAGGCTTGTCAACTTAAAAAAAAAAAAAATTTAAAAAAGAAAGCTAAAAAAGAAAGCCCCATTTTAATTTTTTTAATTTTTCAAATCCAAGGTCATACATCCAATCAAACTGTTTTTGGCATAAATTCAAATTGGAAAAAGCTAGCCAAATTAGATTGATGCACATATGCCCATAGGTTAAGAACCAGTCTACATTAAATATGGGTTCACTTGCGGCAAGAATAAACATGGTTTGTCGACTACAAAGTGTTTTGTGCTGTGAATTATTGGCAGTGGAGCATGAAACCTTTGAAATTCAATAGACACTTATTAACGAAAACACATTTCTGTGTTTGATTTGAAGTAGGTTTTTTGTAGTTTTCATACACTGAACTATTTGAAACTGCATTCTGGGTCCTGAAGAGATGCCAATTGAGAACCACTGCATAAAATTTTCTCCTAAATAAATAATTACAAATAATATATATATATATATATATATATATATATATATATATATATATATATATATATATATATATATATACACACTCACCTAAAGGATTATTAGGAACACCATACTAATACTGTGTTTGACCCACTTTCGCCTTCAGAACTGCCTTAATTCTACGTGGCATTGATTCAACAAGGTGCCGAAAGCATTCTTTAGAAATGTTGGCCCATATTGATAGGATAGCATCTTGCAGTTGATGGAGATTTGTGGGATGCACATCCAGGGCACGAAACTCCCGTTCCACCACATCCCAAAGATGCTCTATTGGGTTGAGATCTGGTGACTGTGGGGCCCATTTTAGTACAGTGAACTCATTGTCATGTTCAAGAAACCAATTTGAAATGATTCGAGCTTTGTGACATGGTGCATTATCCTGCTGGAAGTAGCCATCAGAGGATGGGTACATGGTGGCCATAAAGGGATGGACATGGTCAGAAACAATGCTCAGGTAGGCCGTGGCTTTTAAACGATGCCCAATTGGCACTAAGGGGCCTAAAGTGTGCCAAGAAAACATCCCCCACACCATTACACCACCACCGCCAGCCTGCACAGTGGTAACAAGGCATGATGGATCCATGTTCTCATTCTGTTTACACCAAATTCTGACTCTACCATCTGAATGTCTCAACAGAAATCGAGACTCATCAGACCAGGCAACATTTTTCCAGTCTTCAACTGTCCAATTTTGGAGAGCTCTTGCAAATTGTAGCCTCTTTTTCCTATTTGTAGTGGAGATGAGTGGTACCCGGTGGGGTCTTCTGCTGTTGTAGCCCATCCGCCTCAAGGTTGTGCGTGTTGTGGCTTCACAAATGCTTTGCTGCATACCTCGGTTGTAACGAGTGGTTATTTCAGGCAAAGTTGATCTTCTATCAGCTTGAATCAGTCGGCCCATTCTCCTCTGACCTCTAGCATCAACAGGACTGCCGCATACTGGATGTTTTTCCCTTTCCACACCATTCTTTGTAAACCCTAGAAATGGTTGTGCGTGAAAATCCCAGTAACTGAGCAGATTGTGAAATACTCAGACCGGCCCGTCTGGTACCAACAACCATGCCACGCTCAAAATTGCTTAAATCACCTTTCTTTCCCATTCTGACATTCAGTTTGGAGTTCAGGAGATTGTCTTGACCAGGACCACACCCCTAAATGCATTGAAGCAACTGCCATGTGATGGTTGATTAGATAATTGCATTAATGAGAAATTGAACAGGTGTTCCTAATAATCCTTTAGGTGAGTGTGTGTATATATATATATATATAAATTATAAAGAATGCTCAAAGTTGGCTCACATTAACTGAACCAATCACAATGGAGATTTGTTTATGTAATACTTGATATGTTATAAAATGCCAATTGTCATTCAAATTAAAAAGAAATGGTAAATCTTATTCTGTAGTTGTTATTCTGAATCGGTCATAACTTAGTCTGTAACTCAAATACGCATTTTTGCCCTATTTCTCAATCTTAATACACTGCTTCTCCTTAAAGGAATGTTCTGGGTTCAATACAATTTAAGGTCAACAGCGTTTGTGGAATAATGTTGATTACCCCAAACAAATTTAATAAAATAACAAAAACGACTTCCATGCTTTTCTTTAAAAAAAAAAAAGAAAAAATCTGGGTTACTGTGAGGCACTTACAATTTAAGTGAATGGGGGCCAACTTTCAAACATTAAAATACTGTTTCAAAAGTATAGCCACAAGACAAAAAAATATCCATGCAAACATGATTTTAATGTGATAAAATTACTTTACAAACCTGTGTAAAGCTACAGACAATTTTACAGCTTTGTTACCATGACGATGCAGTCAACAACCCGTTACATGACTAGAAATGATGATTTAAACAACTTTACAGCTCAAATAATGCCCAAGTTTTAACAGTAAGGGCTTTTATCAAATAAGCTTCTGTCTTAACCATCCAAAAATTGGACACATCCACTTTCATTATACCCATTCACTTCCATTGTAAATGCCTCACTGTAACCTCGATTTAAAAAAATACATAATTAAAAAGGAGAGTTGAGTCAAAATACAATTTTGTGGTAATCACAAATTATGTTGATTGAACATAACTTATATGAACTTGGTACTTTCCTTTAAGGGGTGCCTTTAGCCTCATTGTACCCCACATATCAAAAGAGATGCTGTCATACATATCAGCGCTCAGGTGGTTTATATAGAAATCCACTAGTACAGAATAATTAATCATAATTTATCTGAAGGTCCTGATCACTTGATCACTACTCACCCACAGTAAGCCCAAAGGCTAGCAGAAGACAGTGTGGAGGGCACTCATAGTGTCTTGAGTGGAGGTCTACTCTACCATTCACCTGTAACGGCTCACCATTTATGCTCTCAATGCAGCCTTGAAATTTGTGAACATTGGAGATAAAACTGTTATGTATGAACATTTCAGTACACATGTGCAAATGTATGACAAAACCCACACTTTGCTTAACTGCATGACATGTCAATCTCATTACAAAATATACCAAATTATGAACTACACTATATACTTTTCAAGCTGCTGTATTATGGACATATGATTTCCTTGTGCATGGGAACATTAAAGAAAGCTAGCAATATCAGTCATTAAGTATTCACATCAGAAATCAAAATGTCAAGTTCAGAATGGCATAATACCATGCTACTCTAATCATTTCTGCTGTTTATACTGTAGATGTAACCAATCTTGCTCGACCCTCTTAATCCGGATTCGAACCGGTCTCACCGGCATGGGAGGCAGGCGGGCTAAAAAGCAGAATAAAGCCTATAGCCTCTAGCCTCAGTCGCTAGTGCACCTCTTGAGCCCAGGGGACTGAGGTTTACACACACCGCATAGCAAGTACCAGCTGGCTCCCGTTACACAGACATGGCAGAAAAATTTAGTGTAGTATGCTGTTCTGAACTCAGCCAAATACAGTTACTTTAAGAACCAAAATATAGGTAGCTTTTCCATGCCAGTTCACAAACCAACACAATAGCTAAAAGTGGTTGAATAATTTATTAAAACTGATGTTGTTATTGTTTTATTCCAGACAACATGACACAGAACACAAATTTAAGACAATGTTGCAACATTTATGGTTGTTATTGTTCTAAAAACAATGTAAGAATAAAAAAATAATAAAAAAAAAGAGTATACTGTATATAAGCTCTATTTACACAAATTTTCTACATCTTACCACCCTACCCTTTGCTGCATCATTTGCTTAACTCTCCTGTAACTGTACGCCATTTCTTTGTTTCTGATTAGTTTATATACCAAACACATTGGGATTTCTAAAGTGCATCTCTGTACATCTCTATTTCCAATAATACATACTATATAGACAAGGAAAACTGGACACAGCTCATATAGGGGAGCATCTAAAATTTGTCAGGTTTGTCAGACAGTGATCAGATTGGCTTGTACAGCAAGGTTGTGACATATTTCTTTTTGTAGCGGTGGGTGTCGCTGAGAACCATTACGCCATCCTGTCAGAGATGACAGAGACATCAGAACAGACTAAAAATAAATACTGGATTATTTTACAGAGATCCATAAGTTTGTTCTTACCTTAATGGACAGAGCGTACAGGTGATTTAGCATGACATGATTGGGCTCAGGAAGCAAAGCTGGATCACACTGTCAGAAAACAAGAATACATTTCCCTTAGTCAGTGCAATAACTGTAATTATTTCAGATTGATGCCAACATTATCATTGTCTTGACAGTGTAATTATGCAACTGAAACACTCCAACTAATACATTATAATCTATACACAAAGTCAAAAGTTTCATGAATCTTTATTATTACTATTTTCCACAATTCAAAATAGTAATGAAACAATAAAAATTTATATTATAAATTAAGTATAAATAAATAATATACTGTATATATAATATAATATAAAGTTATGCAGTGAAATGAAAATGCTCAAATCAAATACTTGTTGGCTTCTTTTCTTTCAGTACATTGTAAACGTCTAGGTTACGATGTAACCTCCGTTCCCTGATGGAGAGAACGAGACGTTGTGTCGAAGAAGCGACACTAGGGGACTCTCTTGAGTGCTGAATATGCCTCTGATCTGTGAAAAAAGGCCAATGGGAATTAGGCAGACAGTATTTGCATACCTCGCCCCCAGACATACGGGTGTAAAAGCTGGCAAATATGTCGAGTTCATTCAGGAATTTTCTGAGGAGCCGGAAATTGTCCTCCACTACAGTGGCTCGGCTCAGCGACGTGGCCGGGAGGACACAACGGCTCGTTCCCTCCATCAGGGAAAGGAGGTTACATCCGTAAACTTGACGTCCCCCGTCCGTCGCTCACTTCAATGTTGTATCGAAGAAGTGACACTAGGGGTTCAAATCATGCCATGCGCTGAGCCGTCTACATGTACTGCTAACACAAGAGCGGGCAGTTTTCTTACGTGCAAATGCGACCAGTTGTGTCAGACTGCACGTACCCTTCCCCAATGTCCCATAAAAAGTCGTCGGAATCCTTTTGGTTACCCTAAGAAGGGGATCAAGGCGAAGCTTGCCAACCTGGGAACGGGCCGAGCCTAGCCAGGCCTCTTTTCTCTCTATGTTTCCCGCATAGAGCCAACGGCTGGGGCCCTTACACACATCGTGGGAAGGGGGTCTTACCCAGCTGGAAAAAGACCCTGCGGAGACCACACCTGCCCAGGAATGGGGAGGTAAGTGGCAAAATACGTCACATGGGCCACTCAGGTCACATGTGGAATAAACTGCGCAGTGTTAGATCCAGCCTCAAGGAGGGGGGAGTTGCTACAGCATGGTGACCGGAGGGCAGCTGGAACTGCCTAAGGGAGACACGGGTCCATTCACAAGGGGACCGTACTGCTGAAATTACACACAAGAGTCTTCCACGCAGGAGTCCCGACCTGTGGAGCACCTACAAAGAGCTGCTTAGAATGTCTAAAATTCTGCGTGCGGTCCAAGTAGGTACGCAAAGCACGTACCGGACACAGCAACGAAGGGGCTGGGTCTGCCTCCTCCTGGGGCAGCGCTTGCAGGTTCACCACCCGACCTTCTTGATGGAGGCGAGCGCGATCAGCAGGGCAGTCTTTAGAGAGAGGGCCCTGAGTCCAACTGATTCTAGCTGCTTGAAGGGGGGTCTCTGAACGCATCTCGACCAAGTTCAGCCACAGATGACATTCCTGGACCACGAGTGTGGCCATCACCTGCCCGATGACTGCGCTGTGACCTTCGTGGCTCTGAGGGCGAGGTCGGTCACTGAGTGCAGTTCCTGCAGAACGTCGGGATCAGGGCTACCCCCGTGCAGATCTTTGAGTGCCTTGGCCTGGTGGACTTGCAGGAGGGCCATGGCATGCAAGGCGGAAGTGCCGTGTCCTGCGATGCTGTAGGCTTTGGCCGTCAGTGACGACAATGTCCTACAGGCCTTGGAGGGGAGTACAGGGCGACCCCGCCAGGTGGTAGGGTTTTCGGGGCATAGGTGGAGCGCACCAGCCCTATCCACCTGAGGAATCGACATGTACCCGTGGCCGCTCCGCCGTCGAGGGTAGCGAGAGTGGATGAGCGAATGGCTTTGTGACGTGTGGAGAGGGATGCCCTCCATGCAGACGTCAGCTCATCATGCACTTCCGGCTTTGAGCGGCGCAGAGCCCCCAGGAACCAGTCATCCAACCGCGATGGCTGTGGGGAGGACGGAGGGTTCCAGTCCAGCCCCACGCTGGCGGCGGCCCAGGTAAGCATATCGGATATCTTCGCGTCCGAAGGCGGCAGCCCAGGGGAGTCCTCAGCGTCAGACGCCGCACTCTCCGATGCAGCGGCGAGCTCATCCACCTCGAACTCTAGAGGATAGGCAGGCTGGCTGTGAGGCGAGCCGCTGTTGCCTCGAGCACAGACGGAAATCAACGAGCGTGCCGGGGTGGCGTACCCGGCGGAGCTACACCCGCTGCCATCCCCAGATCGCCTTCATCACCAGCCGCACTGTCCTCAATCCCGTGGGAAGAAGGAGCAATGCGGGAGGCGGCTGGAGTGGCGTGCTTTCTGTTGAAAGCGAGCCGCGACCGCAACGTTGCCATGGTCATGCTCTCGCAGTGAGAACATGAACCATCCACAAACGCTGCCTCGGTGTGATCGCAGCCCAGACACACGAGACAACGCCTGTGGCCGTCTGAAGCGGAGAGCACTCTACTGCATCTAGGAACTACGCAGGGGAGAAAGGGGATCTTTACAAAGACGCGTCCTGAAAAGGACGTTCAACACCAACTGCGTATTGCTCTTTTAGAGAAAATAACTCTGTTATGGAACTCCTTTAAGTTTCTTTGCGCTGTCGAAGCACCCAGAGGCAAACTGCCCTGCCGTGCAGAGAATGGAGAAAGCCACTGTAATGCGCCGTAGAATCCAACAGCAGGCAAAGCATCAGAGGAAACAGGAACAGGTGTGTGACTCGCAGCTGACTGTTATATGACCAAAGGCTCCTAAGAAAATTTTTGAATGAACTCGACGTATATACGGCCCGCTTTTATACCCGTATTTCCGGCGGGTATGCAAATACTGTCTGCCTAATTCCCATTGGCCTTTTTTCATAGATCAGAGGCATATTCGGCGCTCAAGAGAGACCCCTAGTGTTGCTTCTTTGACACAACGTCGAAGTGAGGGACAGACGGGGAACACAGTTCGATTAATAACAATAATTATGTAAAGAACTTAATAAGTATGACCAATTTAATTTATTACCATCTTCAAAAGTGTCAAAACATTTAAAAGAATGTTACATGTTCAATACAGGTTAAGCTAAATTGACAGCATTTGTGGAATAATGTTGACTACCACAAAAAAAAAAAAAAAAAGGTTAGAGTGAGGCACCTAAAATGGAAGTGAATGGGGCCAGTCCATAAACATTAAAATACACACTGTTTCAAATGTATAGCAACAAGACAAAAATATTATATGTTAACATGTATTTTTAGTGAGATTATACAGTAGTGGCCAAAAATATTGGCACCCTTGGTAAATATGATCGACATTGTTTATCCTTTTGATCTATCATTAAAATATTCACAAAAATCTAACATTTAATTGAAGTAAAACAATTGAATGAGAGGAAATATCTCATTATTAAATAAATATACAATCATTGGCACCCCTTGAAATACTTATGAGTAAAATATATCTGAAGTGTATTCCCAGTCATATTTTACATTTTTTAGTGCACCTGGGTGACTAGGAACATGAAATTGTTCAGTCATGACTTCCTGTTTCACAGGGGTATAAATATGAGGTAACACACAGGCCAAATCCCCTTAATCATCAAATCACAATGGGTTAGACTAAAGAATATAGTTCTGATGTGCGGCAAAAGGTTGTTGAGCTTCATAAAATGGGAAGTGACTATAAGAAAATAGCCAAAGAATTGAAAATACCTATTTCCACCATCTGCATCGTTCATGAGAATCTATGGAAAACACTCAAGAACATGGGCGTACCAGACCATCTGACTAGCCTCTTCAGAAATCTATATGGTCAAGAAGAAGCAACCATCCGAATGGCACATGGAAACACCGAATGGTTCAGAGTGGAACAAGGTGTCAGACAAGGCTGCATTCTGTCATCGTTCTTGTTCAACTTGTACGCTGAAACAATCTTCAGAAAAGCCGGAATGAACGAGGTCAAAGAAGGGATCAAAATTGGAGGCCGAAACGTGAACAATTTACAGTATGCAGACAACACTACCTTGATAGAGGGCACTGAAGAAGGAATGAAGAACCTACTGCGGACAGTTAAAAGAGAGAGCCAGGAAATGGGACTGTTGCTGAACTTCAAGAAGACCAAGGTGATGACCAATGAAAATTAAGATCGACGAACCCTTGACCTGGATGGAGACGAAATTGAGGTTATCAACGACTTCAGGCTACTTGGATCAATGATCAACACGAAGGCAACGACTCTCAAAGAAGTGAAATGAAGAATAGCCATGGGAAAATCAACGATGAAATCATTGGACAGAATTTTCAAAACAAAGGACATTTCTTTGCCCACAAAGACACGACTCGTTCACAGTTTCATCTTCCCCATTGTAACATATGGCAGCGAGAGCTGGACAGTCAAGAAACAAGAACAGAAAAGAATCGATGCCTTCGAAATGTGGTGCTGGAGACGAATCCTGTCATACCATGGACAGCCAGATGGACAAACAAATCTTTATTGGGGCAAATCAAACCGGACATGTCTCTCGAAGCAAGGATCACCAAACTACGACTTGCCTACTTTGGATACATCGTACGAACAGATCACTCACTGAAGAAGGACGTTATGATGGGACACATCGAAGGAACAAGAAGAAGAGGAAGACCAGCGACCGGGTTCTTATGGTCAGATGAAACAAAAAAAGAGCATTTTGGCAGTAAACACCAGAGATGAGTTTGGCACACACAGAGATGAAGTACCCAATGACCACAGTTAAATGTGGTGCTGCATCTTGAATGACGTGGGGCTGTTTTTCTGCCAGAGGTCCTGGACATCTTGTTCGGATACATGGCATCACAAACTCTATCAAATACCGCAGATAAAAAATCTAAATCTGACTGCCTCTGCCAGAAAGCTTACAATGGGCCTTGATTGGATCTTCCAGCAGGACAATGATAAAAAAATAAAAACATCAAAATCAACACAAAAACGGTTCACTGACCACAAAATCAAGGTTCTGCCATGGCCATCCTAGTCCCCTGACCTGACCCCCATAGAACATTTGTGGGGTGAACTGAATAGCAGAGTCCACCAACATGGACCTCTGAATTTGAAGGATCTGAAAAAAATCTGAATGAAGGAATGATGTCAGATCCCGTGCTCCAACCTCATTAGGCATTATAAGAGAAGACTCAGAGCTGTTATCTGAGGTCCAGAGTGCTCTGGAGCAGGTTTTCATCAAGGATGTCTCTGTACATTGTTGCATTCATCTTTCCCTCGATCCTGACTAGTCTCCCAGTTCCTGCTGCTGAAAAACATCCCCACAGCATGATGCTGCCACCACCATGCTTCACTGTAGGCATGGTATTGGCCAGGTGATGAGCGATGCCTGGTTTCCTCCAGACATGACGCTTGCCATTCAGGCCAAAGAGTTCAATCTTTGTTTCATCAGACCAGAGAATTTTGTTTCTCATGGTCTGAGAGTCCTTCAGGTGCCTTTTGGCAAACACCAGGTGGGCTGTCATGTCCCGTTTACTGAAGAGTGGCTTCCGTCTGGCCACTCTACCATACAGGCCTGATTGGTGGAGTGCTGCAGAGATGGTGGTTCTTCTGGAAGGTTCTCCTCTCTCCACAGAGAAATGCTGGAGCTCTGTCAGAGTGGCCATCGGGTTCTTGGCCACCTCCCTGACTAAGGCCCTTCTCCCCCGATCGCTCCATTTGGCCAGGTGGACAGCCCTAGGAAGTGTCCTGGTGGTTCCAAACTTCTTCCATTTATGGATGATGGAGGCCACTGTGCTCATTGGGACCTTCAATGCTGCAGAAATGTTTCTGTACCCTTCCCCAGATCTGTGCCTCGATACAATCCTGTCTCGCCGGTCTACAGACAATTCCTTGGACTTCATGGCTTGGTTTGTGCTTTGACATGCACTGTTAAACATTTAACATTTGTAGAAACTGTTAACTGTGGGACCTTATATAGACTGGTGTGTGCCTTTCCAAATCATGGCCAATCAACTGAATTTACCACAGGTGGACTCCAATCAAGTTGTAGAAACATCAAGGCTGATCAGTGGAAACAGGATGCACCTGAGCTCAATTTTGAGTGTAAAAATTTTTAATTTTTAATAACTTTGCAAAGATTTCAAACAAATTTCATGTTGTCATTATGGAAAATTTAAGGAAAATAATTAATTGAATCAATTTTGGAATAAGGCTGTAACATAACTAAATGTTGAAAAAGTGAAGCGCTGTGAATCCTTTACAGATGCAATGTATATAGGGCTGGGCAATATCTAATTACATCATCAACTCCCCAAAAGTTGGTAAATATTTTTGCTTTATTGATTTTGCTTTAAAAATGTAGTTCATTCATTGGAACACAAACAAATTCAACAAAATACATTTCTTAATTAAAAATGCGCTTTACACAAACTGATAAAAACAATAAAATAACAAAGTTGCCAAAAAAATATTATACAACCACCTCCCCAAATCCAAACATTTAACGTCTTATTTTGTAATTGTATATTGTGAGCAAGCCGAAGGTGACTGTGGCAAGGAACACAATACTACATAAGATGTTGGTTAATGGAGAAAAATAACCTTGGGAGAAACCAGGCTCACTGAGGGGGCCAGTTCCCCTCTGACTAACATCATGAATATAATGCCAATATTACTTATGTATAGTGCAAGTCATGGTTTCAAATTATTCAACTAAGTAAGTGTTAAGGGTCAGTGTTTAAACAAAGATTTTGAATGAACTGAAAGATTAATGACTAATGTCTTTGAAGTCCATCCTGGATTAACTGCAGAAGTTCACATAGATTAAATTGTCCTTGTTAGTTGGCTGATGAAGGGTTTTGTTGGCAATTAATTTATAGTCTATGTATTCTATTTCAAGAGTGTAGTCCATCATTAGACTGAGGTGATACAGGCAGAGATCGATTAAGTGCATCGCAGTTCAAACTGGCCGGTAATTTCAGTGAGGTCTATCCTAAATCCAAGGTTCAAGGCAATGGTGTATGAAGTATCCCATGTCTTATTTGAGTTGGCATCAGTTCATCCTCAGAAGTCCATCGTAATAGACTAAAGTGATGTTTGGCTGCTATTAGTCATCATCACTCAGCGACACATAGCAGTGGAGTCCAACATGAAGCAAGAATAGAGCTGGATCCAGTCGGTTCTGGTGACCTTGAGACAGGGAAACAAATAGAATAATATTAGCACAGATGCCATTCAATCTATTGCAGAATTATAGATCACGATCAATGTTTCTGTTTCTGGTAGACCTAAATATAGCAGCCTAATTGTGAGTTAAATAGATGAGTCTTTAGTCTTGACTTAAACTGAGTGAGTGTCTCTGCATCTTGAACAGTGTTAGGGAGACTATTCCATAGGTTAGGAGCCAAATATGAAAAGGATCTTTTTGATATTCTAGGAACTATTTGCAGGCCAGAATTTTGCGATCATAATGAACGTGATGGAATACTGCAGAGCTAGACCATTCACAGCTTTGTACGTAGTTAACGGAATTTTAAAATGAATACGAAATTTAACAGGTAGCCTATGTAACAATGATACAATGGGGCTACTATGATCATATTTCTTGGTTCTAGTCAGCACTCCTGCTGCTGCATTTTGAACCAATTTAAGTTTATTTATTGATCTTGCTGGACATCCTCCTAGTAATGCATTACAATAATCTAGTCTTGAGGTCATGAATGCATTAATTAGTTTTTCGGCATCAGCAATAGAGAGCATGTGTCGTAATTTATCAATATTTCTTAGGTGGAAGAATGCTGTTCTACAATCACTGGTAATTTGATTATCAAAGGACAGATTGGTATCAAATATAACATAATTTCTTGGCTGTTGAAGATGATGTAACAGTACATTCATCGAGAGTCCAATTATATTTTAGCGGCTAGTTTTTAGAGGTTTTTGGTCCAATAATTAGTACCTCTGTTTTGTTGGAATTGAGCAGAAGAACATTTCTGGCCAATTTTTTATTTCATTGATACACTGCTAATTTGGTGAATTGAAGAAAAATCAAGTTGGTATCGTCAGCATTACAGTGGAAACTTATTCCACGATTCCTGATAATATCTCCCAGGGGAAGCATATACAAGGAGAAAAGCAGAGGCCCTATAACTTATCCCTGTGGCATTCCATACTTTACTTTTGTTTGGTTTGATAATTCCTCATTTACATAGCAGACCTCTACCACTTGGTCTAAATAAGAATTAAACCACGATGATGCAACACCACAAATACCAACATAATTCTCTAGCCTATTCAAGAGAATGTCATGATCAATCGTGTCGAATGCAGCACTAAGATCTAAAAGCACTAGAAGTGAAATGCAGCTGCGATCAGATGATAAGAGCAAGTAATTTGAAACTCTGATAAGTGCAGTCTCTGTACAATGATGGGGCCTAAATCCTGACTGAAATTGTTCAAATATACTATTTCTCTGTAGAAATAAACATATTTGGGAGGATACTACCTTTTCTAGTACATTCGATATAAATGGGAGATTTGAAATCGGTCTATAATTAGACAGTTCTCTAGGAACTATATCAAGTTGTAGCTTCTTAATAAGTGGTTTTATAACTGCCATTTTAAAGTTTCTTGGGACATGTCCTAAGGATAGCAAGGAGTTAAAGGAATAGTTCACCCAAAAATGAAAATTTGCTGATAATTTACACACCCTCAGGCCATCCAAGATGTATCTGAGTTTCTTTCTTCATCAAAACAGCATTTAAGATTAAGACATTTCAGGCCTCCTCCTTTAAACAATGCAAGTAAATGTACTCATTTTTTTGACGGTCCAAAATACATATTTAGAGTGCATCAAAATAATCCACATGACTCCAGTCAATAAATAAAGTTCTTCTGAACCCAAACAATTGATTAGTTTAGAAACAAAACAATAATTAAATTACTTTTCAACAACACTTGTTCACTTCCGTACATCTCTGTGAAGCGCGCTAATAAGAGGGATGACGTAAGCTTGTTGGTAAGGTCACGTGTCATGTGGAGGAGGCAGCAGGAAGCATGTCATTATTTACAAGAGAAACTTGCACAGACCACAGACCAAACAAAGTTCACAAACCAAAACAGTCCAAAATAATTTCAAAACACTATCAAATTAAATAAAAATGATAATTTCCAAATAATAATAAAAAAACATTAATGCAGTAAATAAACATCTTTATTTTTGAGCAATGCTGTTGCATTATCTGCTTGTGCTTTTTCTTTAGCAGAAATATATAGGCCATATGACTGTCAGGAATTCAAGCCACACAAATTGTAGTTCGTGAAACCAACTGCGAGAGCGTTTACTGAGATTCACGGGATTTACACAGTGAGATCAATGTTATAGGTGATATCACACAGAAAATAAATTTCACAAATTGAAGCGAGAACTGAAAGAACTGAGTGCAGGTGCGGTGAACTACAAATCGAGTGATGAGGAGCGGAGCACTGAGGTAGGTGCAGAGCCCGAGGGAGGCGTAACAATGACAGTTTTCACACATATCAGAGTTCGCTGGAAAAAAAGCATGGGAACAGACAATAAATTCAGATATCAACCCTTTGTTTCTTTCGATGGTCTGAAATCCTCAGGGGTAAAATGTTCAATGGACACCATCCAATATGAGAGAGAATGTGGGGTGTACTGATTTCCAGGTTCAGCACGATAAGCCAGAGCTTCAATCGCTCATGATCATGTATAGGCAATCGATGAAATGTTAATATTTTTCCCGGCATGCATCTTCTTTGGGATTCTGAAGGTTGAAGCATCCAGGTTACACACACTAAATTACCATTTTGAACAATATTCTTATACAAATCTACAGCAAAGACAATTAAACTTTTGTACAGTGCCTCTTCTCTTGTAAACAATGACACGCTTCCTGCCTCCTCCTTCACATGACACATGACCTTGCCAACGAGCTTACATCATCCCTCTCATGAGCACGCATCACAGAGATGTACAGAAGTGAACATTTGTAGTTAAAAGGTATATAAGTATTGTTTTGTTTCTAAAAATAATCAATCGTTTGGGTTCAGAAGAACTTTATTTATCGACTGGAGTAGTGTGGATTATTTTGATCGTAAATATGCATTTTGTATATTCACTTGCATTGTTTAAAGGAGGAGGCCTGAAATGAATACCTAAAAATCTTTAATTCTGTTTTGATGAAGAAAGAAACTCAAATACATAGTAAATTATCAGCACATTCTCATTTTTGTGTGAACTATTCCTTTAATAATATTAAGAAACGGTTCCGAGATTACAGGGAATACCTCTTTTAAGAGCTTGGTTGGTACTGGATCTAACATGCATGTTGTGGCTTTTGATGTTTCGAAGATTTGTTAAATCTTCATGACCTATGACAGTGAAGGATTGAAGTTGCACATGAGGAAAATTACGAGACAATGTTTTCTGAGGTACTGTGACAGATGATTACATAATTCCAATTTTATTTCTGAGTATTTCAATATCTGGTTCTGTTGAGGCTTTATTCCTAACCAAATTAGCCACAGATCTGAATAAACACCTAGGATTGTTGTTGTTATTTTATATGGGTTTGCTAAAATATGTTGACCTGGCATCTTGGTTGCTACAGACACTATCCTTCCATGCACCATGAAATACCTCTAATTTTGTATTCTTCCACTTACGCTCCATTTTCCGAGTGTGATCATTGTACTATGGTGCAGGACTTTTTTTCTTTAATTTTCTTTAATGGAGTGGGGCGACACTATCAAGAGTGCTAGAGAAGACTGTATTTATATTTTCTGTTATTTCATCAAGTTCTTCTAGGCTTTGGGATTTACAGAGTACATGAGATAGATCTGGAAAATAATTAGCGAAGCTATCTTTAGTGGTTGAAAGAACAGTTCTACCTAAACGATAGCATGGTGTAGATTGAGAAACATTAGCTGATCGTAACATACAAGAGACCAGGTAATGATCCAAGATGTCATCGCTCTGCGGCAAAATGTCTATAGTATCAACATCAACTCCATATGATAGAATTCAATCTAGCATATGATTATGGTGATGAGTTGGTCCGGATACATTTTGTCTGACTCCAAGAGAGTTGAGAATATTGCTAAATGCTAATCCCAATGTGTCATTTTCATGATCTACAGTGAGGGGAAAAAAAGTATTTGATCCCCTGCTGATTTTGTACGTTTGCCCACTGAAAAAGAATTGATCAGTCTATAATTTTAATGGTAGGTTAATTTGAACAGTGACAGACAGAATAACAACAAAAAAATCCATAACAACGCATGTAAAAATTGAATTGCATTTAATGAGGGAAATAAGTATTCGACCCCCTCTCAATCAGAGATTTCTGGCTCCAAGATCTCTTTTATACAGGTAATGAGCTGAGATTAGGAGCACGCTCTTAAAGGGACAGCTCCTAATCTCAGTGTGTTACCTGTATAAAAGACACCGGTTCACAGAAGCAATCATTCAATCCGATTCTAAACTCTCCACCATGGCCAAGACCAAAGAGCTGTTCAAGGATGTCAGGGACAAGATTGTAGAGCTACACAAGGCTGGAATGGGCTACAAGACCATCGCCAAGCAGCTTGGTGAGAAGGTGACAACAGTTGGTGCGATTATTCGCAAATGGAAGAAACACAAAAGAACTGTCAATCTCACTCAGTCTGGGGCTTCATGCAAGATCTCACCACGTGGAGTTGCGATGATCATTAGAACGGTGAGGAATCAGCCCAGAACTACACGGGAGGATCTTGTCAATGATCTCAAAGCAGCTGGGACCACAGTCACCAAGAAAACAATTGGTAACACACTACGCCGTGAAGGACTGAATTCCTGAGAAAATTAAAGCACACGTACAGGCCCGTCTGAAGTTTGCCAATGAACATCTGAATGATTCAAAAGAGAACTGGGTGAAAGTGTTGTGGTCAGATGAGACCAAAATCGAGCTTTTGGCATCAATTTACTCGCCGTGCATAGACGCAGTCAATCGCTGCTCTCAGGTGTTGCCTCGTTGCACAAGGAAGTAACGTGCAACTTGAAACTGCGGCCATACAATCTCCATCTTGCTGGACGAGTTGAGATTACACTGTGTTCCAACGAACACTTTAAGGGATCCGAAGGAAACCGCCGAGCAATCCGCATCTTCATCTGTTTGCCTGCAGAAGTGAAGAAAGAAGGATCCCCTCCCCTCTTCTATCAAGTTAACGTCGCTGATTTCTACGCCAGCCATTGAGAATTAGCAGCTGCCTGCCAACAGAGTGAGAAAACGGCCTCCCGTCATCACCCGAGCCTCGAGGAACAGAGTCATCTGTCAAACGACGGATGAACACACGTTCTAAGTAAGAGGTTACGTCTGGGCAGGATATTTAGGTGTGTTATTCTTGTGGATCAAGTTTATTGTTTGTACAGTTTACGGACTGCGGAGTCCGCTCATTTGTTGCTAATAATACTCAAGCTATTGATGTAACAAACTGTTGTCACAAACGAGAGTTTGCTGTGTTGTAATCCAACCACGTTGGACTGTTGTGTATTTACGCCATCGCTGCACACTGTGTTGTGTATTTACGCCATCGCGGCACACTGTGTTGTGTATTTACGCCATCGCGGCACACTGTGTTTATCCATAACAGTTGCCTTTCCTCCCACGATCACGATCGCGAAACCAGCTTTGGCGCCGCCATTTTCTCTCTCTCTCTGTCTTACTAACCACACACACACACACACACACACACGTCGTACAAGCGAAAGACATGCCGCACACGGGCAGACGCCATTAACTGGCTTCTCTCCGCCCACATTCGCGGCCACACTCTCTGGCCGGAAATCTCACGTAACGTACTCTCCACAAGAGTCACGTCCGCAATTTTCGTGCGCGTCACTCCTCTCTCTCTCACTCACTCACTCACTCACACTCACACACACACACACACACACACACACACACACACACACACACACACACACACACACACACACACACACACACACATACCGTCCTCTCAAGTGTTATAGGCTTATTTTGGTTACCATATCTATTCACGTCACTGTTTAGTTTGTAGTTGAATGTCGGATGTTTATTGACTGCATTGTATTGATTATTAATTTATATTATATTTTCAATAAACTTCGTTATAATTAAAAGAGAAGTGTTTTGGTTTGTTTTGCATACACATGTGTCAAAGGCTGGCAGGGGATGCCAGTGCTCGAATTCAATCCTTCGTTGTTCCCTTTTTAATCTTGATGATCTACGGACATCAATTTCCTAAGAGAACAATCTAATATTGAGACTGTTATACTGTCTCAATATTGAGACTGTGCCCCGTCGACATTAATCCTAATTAATATTCTATTGATTTTGATAACTGACAATTATCTTTGATGATTGTTGAATTTGAAGGATCAATAAACTAGTGTTAAGTCTAATCAATGTTTAATTAATTTTAATAATTAATTATTATCTTTGATAATAATTAATCTTCTATTGAATTTGATGAAGCTAACATTGATTCTAATCAATGTTCTATTGATTTAAATAATTAATAATTATCTATGATAATTATTAATTATTGCTAATAACCAAACCCGCTCCTAAACTGTGAGCCCTACATCTATATACTATAGCTAGGGTAAAAGATGACAGTGTTTTTTTATTTATATCTGACAGAGTCACATTAGCATTATTAGTTCAAAAGACTTAAATTGATATCCTGTCCTCAGAGTAACACCAAAAACATAACTGTAAATTGTAGCAACACTTCCTCCTCAACCTTTCAGACGAGGCTCACAATAACCTGGAGGAGTAGATTCATTTAAACTAATATTCATCCGGTTTAAGCCAGGTTTCAGTCAAACAGTGCGCATCCAATCTATAAACTATAATCTGTACCGTAATTTCAGGACTATAAGCCGCAACTTTTTTCCCAAGCTTTGAACCTCGCGGCTTATACAATGACGCGGCTAATATATGGATTTTTCCCGCTTTCAAATTTTATAAAAAAAAGTTTTTTGGCGGTGTGAAGCTTTCATTAGACCAATGAAATTGCCGAACGGGTTAAGGTCAAAACAACTTTTTTTGTTTACTGTTTAGATTAAATCGAGCGCGCTCAAACTTCCCATCATTCTGATTATGGTAGTAAAGTCACCCTCACCATGGCAAAGACATGGAGAAACGCATATGATGCTGCTTTCAAGTTGAAGGTGATTGATCTGGCTGTTGGAAAAGGAAATAGAGCTGCTGAATGGGAGCTTGGTCTTAATGAGTCGATGATAAGACGTTGGAAACAGCAGCGTGAGGAATTGACTCAGTGCAAAAAGACAACTAAAGCTGGCTATTCAACTCCGACACCGAAGGAGATGACTTCAGTGATTTCAGTGCACAGGATGAGGAAGATAGTGACCAATGACT
The DNA here is from genome assembly GCF_025860055.1 of Xyrauchen texanus. Classification (NCBI taxonomy): domain Eukaryota; kingdom Metazoa; phylum Chordata; class Actinopteri; order Cypriniformes; family Catostomidae; genus Xyrauchen; species Xyrauchen texanus. The sequence continues at coordinate 12,432,652 of NC_068318.1, read as the reverse complement.
TTCTTGGTAGGCTACTGTTTACTGCAAATGTTTTATTACAAGCCGTGTGTGGCAGTGGGGGCGTGGTCAAGCGCCCGTCCGGGAGAGAAAAGCTGTAAGGGCGCTTACGCCTGCGCTAAATTATGTCTAACACCGGTGTCTAATTTCAAGTGCCCTGCTTCACGTGTCCTTCTTGGGAAAACTGTCACACGGGCACCAGTGTGACAGTTTTCAGCAGGGCACTTGACATTCCAGGTAAGGCTTTTAATGGCCACAGCAATGTTTACAATCAATTTTATAAAGTTTCTCAATTCTTCTATGCGCCAACACTAGGGCTGGGGCGGTATGGATTTTTTCTAACCGCGGTTGAAAAGCAAGATATTCCCGCGGTATAGCGGTAAACCGCATTAAATACATTACATTGGATCAGAGAAGTCCCCCGACAGACTTTGAGCACACATCAGAAGTCGCTTTTGATAGACAGACTTTAAATATTGTCACCTACATCCGAAGAAAAAAACGAGCACAATTTTAAATAGTCAAATTTTCATCAAGCAGTAATTTGGCATGAACTAATCACTGTATAGATTTCCTTATTTAAGATTATTCTCAGATACATTCGCATTGAAGATGGGTCAGACATGATTTTGACCACTTTATTAAGTTTTGTTTTGTAGAAAGCCTTTCTTTAACTTAAAATTTCGTTTTGTATAAATTGTATCTTAATTTTAATCACTGTTTCATTAACTAATTGCCTAGAATTAATAAATAAGAAGCAAATATAGCAGACATATAATCAGCAGCAGGACGTGGAAGCGCTGATGCGATCTCTTGCGCGTGAGCTCTCTCATAAATGAACCGAAACTCGGCGGCTAGGCCTACTGCCTCACAGACATGAGAAATAAATAGAAATCTTAAAATGCATTTTAAACAAAATTCAAAACAAAATGATACAATTTTAGGCTACAGTAGCCTAGTAGTCAGGTTTGCCGATGTGCGTTACTATTTATTTATTTATTTTTATCCCTGTGCGCCAATCGGAAACGGACTTCACTGCTGATATTCTGGGGGTACAACATAGCCAATAGGCTATAACCTACTAGGGACTTTAGCCTTTAAAATATCTTTGCTGCATTGGATCAGTCTCCTTTCTAGAACAGCCAAGAGCTTTCTAGCCTCGCGGCAGCAGCGCCTTGCATCGCTCAGACCTTAAAACAGTCAGCGCCGCGGATGCGGTTTTGAAAATTTATCAAAAAACGTTGGTGCGGACAGATGAGTTTTGTGATGCGGTTGCGGATTAAATAATAATAATAGCTCATCCGCGCATCTCTAATACAAATGGAATGTTATTATGTGTCATGGAACATTGCGCTCCCCAACTCGCGAAAGGTCGGATTTGCTCCATATTTTGATAAGTTTTGTTTAGAAAAGCTTGAATCCATGTAGGCTAATATCATTAGACATAATCCATATCATTAGAATCAATGAATCCATGTCATTAGACACAACGTGCACACATGTGCAGGCCAATGTTTTTTTTGTTTTTGTTTTTTTGCGGTGACGACGGTGACAAGCTCAGACCCGCGGTTGGAGTCACGTGACCGCGGTATTGCGGTAATGCGGTAACCGTCCCAGCCCTAGCCAACACTAGACTGACGTGTGTCACTCTCTCAGCTCTGTGGCTGCTGTCTTTTTATGCTGCTCTCCCCATGCTTACTGAAATTAGACACCGGTGTTAGACATAAATTATCTCAGGTGTAAGCGCCCTTACCGCTTTTCTCTCCCGGACGGGTGCTTGACCACGCCCCCGCTGCCACACCGTGTTTCGTTAAAGCCTATTTATTTTTGTTACAAGCCATGTTTCGTTAAAGCCTGAGTAAAGTTCATTTGTTTCAATGTAACGGTAGGCACCTGCGGCTTATCCTCAACCTTTCAGACGAGGCTCACAATAACCTGGAGGAGTAGATTCATTTAAACTAATATTCATCCGGTTTAAGCCAGGTTTCATAAATAAGGTGCGGCTTATTTATGTTCAAAATAAAATTTTATTTAAAAATCAGTGGGTGCGGCTTATATTCACGTGCGCTCAATAGTCCGGAAATTACGGTAATCATTTCATTTACAATTATTGCTTTGGTAGAACGAGATCTAATGTTCTTAGATTTTTTTGTTTTTGTTTAAGTTTGACATAAGTTTGACACAATTTTTTTTCACGTTTTTGTTTGGTAATTCAGGGAACAGACGTGTGATGTCTCAAGGCAGCTAGCAGACGTTCAGATTAACCACTTTGTCTGCTTCCTGACCTGGGCCCCATTAGATGAGCAGGGAGGCGGCCAGAGCATATTACAGTATATGACATTTGTTTTATATTACATACAGTAATTCACACACCTCTTTAACATTATCTCTAGTGATTTCCAACTGGTGAATCTGGACATTGTTAGTGCTGACTTAAATAACAATTTTAGAAAATCTATGTTTAGCATTAGCCAGCACATGTAAATTTGATCTGATGTCAGACACTCTGGCACCGAAATGCATTTAACAATAGTGGTTAGAGTCTCTATTTCCACATTCCTTACAATATAATCACCAATTATTAGGGCTCTTTCAACATAATTCCCAGTGGGTGCATCACTGAGCGGGGAGAATAGATTGGAAACCCTAACAGGAATGGGAGTGTGGTGTCACTTTGCTGAGCGAGTATGCCACCGAGACGTCACCCAAACGCCCTGCTGTGGGGGCTCTACAGCCGGAACCAAAGTGTGTGTGTGTTGCTGTCTGTACTGCCCTCATCCAAAACAGTATCTACCGGCTTCTCTTCTCACTGACCTCCACTAGCGTTCTGATGCGTGTCTCTAAATCATTAACCTTCTAAATCAGCCTCACTAATTCCTTACATTTATCACATGTGAATCCCTCACTGCTGACGGAAGAAGCTGTTATGGACATGTGACATGCAATGCAGGAAGAAATAACATGAGTGGATGCCAAGACTTACCGCAACTGATTGTTGTTGATGTTCCTGATTGGTGAGGGTTTGAAATCGATGTGAATCCCTCACGCAATTGTTTGTTGTTATGGTTGTTCTTGATATGAAATGCTTTAAGATCAATGCAATAATCCATGTAACACAGAGGAGAAAAATGGGTGCGCGCTGTAAAATGCATGCAGTTTAAACGTGATAAAAATAGGAAGCAGATGCACATGAAAAATGAATGCAGTTGAATCATGATAAGAGAATAATCTGAAAAAGATGTTAAGAATTATAAGTTGAAAACTATTTAATTAGCTATAAAAAGCTAGCAAGCTACAAACAAAGACTCAAGCTAGGCGCCTGCAGCAACAGGTAAATACACACAGATGAAACAGTAGAAAAGTGGAAAAAAACGAAACATGCGATAAAACGACAAGCGTATGAGTATGAGAATAAGAATACATTTACATTTACATTTATGCATTTGGCCGACGCTTTTATCCAAAGCGACTTACAGTGCACTTATTAAAGGGACAATACCCCCGAAGCAACCTGGATTAAGTGTCTTGCTCAAGGACACAATGGTGGTGGCTGTGGGGATCGAACCAGCGACCTTCTGATTACCAGTTATGTGCTTTAGTCCACTACACCACCACCACTCCAGAATAAGCAATGCTAAGCAGGCTAACAGGCTACAAACACTTGTGCAGCATGCAGTCAACAACAGGAAGTCCAGTAAGAAAAATTCTACTTATTTAAAAACTACATGCTCTGAAAAAGCCTAAATATCTTATGCAGAAGAGCTTCTCAAGTAAATTTATTTTAAGGATTTATTCGATTTTTATTTTACAAATTCGGAGCAATATTTTTTCATTAAATATTTGCACTAATATAAAAGGTCTTACTAGAGGGGAAAAAGATCAAACATGGATTTTCTTGATAGAATGAATTATAAAATATAATTGCAACTGGTAACATGGTGCATCTATTAGCTAGAATTACTATTGTTCCTTGAAATAATGCTAAATGCTCATGGCAATTTACACAAGGAACTATTTCTGATGCTCCAAACCCCAGAGAGTGTACACAACAACATCTTCCGATAATTTGTGGATTCTGTTCATAGAATGAGGCAGAAAATCTATTCTTTGTAGCTGTATATGATATGAGATGCTACAGGCTACATTGGTTAGTTGGTTAGTTATTGTTGTAAAAATACCCAAACCACATAAAAAAAAATTACAAACTATTTAGCCTTGTAATAATGTGTGTTAATTAGATTTTTATTTAATTTAGTGTCTCTAACTGTTTTATTGTTGCTATAGATTTGCAGCCTTTATATTTAATCCCCTTTTCTCCCAATTTGGAATGCTTAATTCCCACTACTTAGTAGGTCCTCGCTGTGGTGCGGTTACTCTTCTCAATCCGGGTGGTGGAAGACAAGTCTCAGTTGCCTCCACTTCTGAGACAGTCAATCCACACAACTTACCATGTGTCCCATTGAGAGTGAGAACCACTAATCGCTATCACGAGGAGGATACCCCACGTGACTCTAACCTCCCTAGCAACTGAGCCAAATTGGTTGTTTAGGAGACCTGGCTGGAGACACTCAGCACAACCTGGATTCCCTGAACTCGTGACTGGGCTACCTAGGCCCCATTGCTATAGATTAGTGAAGTCTAGTTCATGAACAAATCATTCTTTTGAACCAGATCGGTTTAGTGAACGAGTTGAACCAGTTCACTAAATCGGACTGAATCATTTGAAACCGTTTGCGTCTCAAGTCAACACTGATCCACAAGTTACTCTATCTTAAAGGAACAATATTTCAAATTTATTTCACATGTTTAAAATGGGTACTGCAGTCCAAATCTCCCCCACCCCCTCCTTCACATACTCAAAACTGATGCGGGTTGCCAGGTTGAGGACACACTACAGGAATGAGCAAACTGACAATGGCAAGTGACGAGCCTTACAATGTAAGTTGATCAGCTAATGTAATTGCAATGTTTTAATTGTTTGCAAATTATAAACCAGCTCAACTGGATTTTTTATAACTCTGTCAATCAGTACTCTGACTAATTACTAGATGTATTGCTGGCTTCCATGGCTGCAGGGTGCTGCTGTGTTTGCCTGCTAACTTGTTTCAAATTTGACAACACGGGATTGTGAAATACTATAGGGAAATAGGCAGTGGGCGGGATCACACAGGCCAAAACACAAACAGAAATTCTGTTTCTGCAGCAGCTCTCGAATCAACAGAACATTGATTCAGGGACAGCAGCTCTTGAGTCAACAGTAGGGATGGGCATTTTGGTAATTTTGTCTACTCAAGAAACTCTGGCTAATTACTCGTGGAGTACTCCAGGGGCAATTACATGTTCATAACGTCTAGGTATGGATGTAACCGCCGTTCCCTGATGGAGGGAACGAGACGTTGTGTCGAAGAAGTGACACTAGGGGTCTCTCGAGTGCCGAATATGCCTCTGATCTATGAAAAAAGGCCAATGAGAAGTTAACAGAGAGTATTTGCATACCCCGCCCCCGGACATACGGGTATAAAGCGAGGAAATATGACGAGTTCATTCAGGATTTTTCTGAGGAGCCGGAAATTGTCCGGCCACTACAGTGGCTCGGCTCAGCGACGTGGCCGGGAGGACACAACGTCTCATTCCCTCCATCAGGGAATGGAGGTTACATCCATAACCTAGACATCCCCGTCTGTCGCTCACTTTGACGTTGTGTCGAAGAAGCGACACTAGGGGTCCCATTTAAATCACGCCATGAGCTGAGCCGTGTACGTGTACTGCTGACACAGGAGCGGACAGGTACTTGACGTGCCAAAATGACCAGCTGTATCAGACTGCACGTACCCTTCCCCCAATGCCCCATAAAGTCGTCGGAATGACATACACCACATGGGCTTTTAGGTAACGTGTGGGAAGAGGCGCGGTGGTAGATCCCGCCTCTTCGGAGGGAGGAGTTGCTACAGACACGGCGACCGGGGGTCAGTGGGAACTGCCCAAGGGAGATGCGGGTCCGCTCGTAAGGGGAACGTACCGGAGAAAATACACACAGGGGGGAAGTCCACATAGGAGCCCTGACATGTGGAGCACCTATTCCAGTACAGGGTAGATCTGAGTACTCGCAGTGGATTGGGTCGGCGAAATCCTCCGCTGAATTGTTGGTTGATGGTGTCTAAAACGGCAGGTGGTAGATCAGCTAGATCTTCCGCGTCCCTTCCAGGGGACAGACGTGGAGGTTCCAGAAGTCAGGGTGCGGATGCCAGAGCGTGCCCCGTCTCTGAGAAAGAAGGTCTTTACTCAGGGGAATTTGCCAGGGAATTTGTCACGAGGAGTACGAGGTCCGAGAACCAAGCCCGGGTGGGCCAATAGGGAGCCACTAGAGTGACTTGTTCCTTGTCCTCCCTGACCTTGCACAGCACCTGTGCAAGGCGGCTCACTGGGGGAAATGCGTACTTGCGCAGCCCTGCGGGCCAGCTGTGTGCCAGTGTGTCTGCCCCGAGGGGAGCCTCTGTTCGGGCATACCAGAGCGGGCAGTGGGATGTCTCTTGGAAGGCGAACAGGTCTACCTGAGCCTTGCCAAACCATTCCCAAATCAGCTGGACCGACTGGGGGTGAAGCCTCCACTCTCCACTGGGCAAGCGTTGTCGTGATCCGCCACCAGCGATTTAAGCTCCAAAGGAGGAGACGATGGGCGAGTTGTGACATGTGGCGGGAGCGTACACCGCCTTGGCATTTGTGTTTTTGCCCTGAACCAGCGTGAGAAACCTCCGCAGGGCAAAGAATACCGTCAACAACACTAGGCAGTTGATGTTCCAGCGCAGCGGAGCCCCTTTCAAACGGCCCGTGGCTTCGTGCCCATTGCATATGGGCCCCAACCCAATTTGAAGGTGTCGTGACCAGGACGCGTCGGGACACCTGCTACAAGGGGACTCCTGCCTGCAGAAAGCAGAGGTCTGTCCAGGGTTTGAATGTTATGTGGCAGGCGGGGGTGACCATCACACGGTGCGTGCCACAGCGCCATGCTCGTCTCGGGACTCGAGTCTGGAGCCAGTGCTGAAGCGGTCTCATATGCATCAACCCCAGCGGTGCGACTGCCGCGGAGGACGCCCTATGCCCCAGGAGCCTCTGGAAAAGTTTTAAAGGGACCGCCGTGCCTGGCCTGAAGGCGGCGAGGCATTCCAGCCCTGACTGCTCACGCTCGTTGGTGAGGCGAGGGTGTCCTCCTTCGGCTAAAACACGTGCAACTCAGCCTCATCCTGGGCCCAGCTCTCAGCCCCCGCATTGAGCGCCCTGCAGAAAGCGCACGCCCCCTGTCTCACTGACCCCCTCGAGGACCCGGAAGGCTCCAAGGCGCTCCTGAGACGATCGACCCTGAGACCGAAACGTTCGCCCGGAGCTGGTAAACAGACCACTCCGCCCCCTGGTGGAGGGCCGGGAGGAGGATCCTTGAGCCCGGACGGGGGAGTCAACGAGCGTGCCGGGGGGCAGGTGGTTCAAACTTTGATTCTCCTCCCGGCCCTCCACCGGGTTCCAGTCCAGCCCCATGCTGGCGACGGCCCGGGCAAGCATGTCGGACATCTGGGAATCGGCATCAGCCTGGGCGTGCTGGCTCGAAGGCGGAAGCCCAGACGAGTCACCCGTTTCAGATGCCGGACCGCTCTCCGATGCAGCGGCGAGCTCATCCAGCTTGGGAGGCTCCAGAGGATAGGCAGGCTGGCCGTGAGGCGAGCCGCTGTTGCCTCGAGTCTGGACGGGGGAATCAATGAGCGAAACCGAGCCCGCTGCCATCCCCAGATCGCCTCCATCGCCAGGGGGGTGGCTGGAGTGGCGTTCCTTCGGTTGAAGGAAAGCCGCGACCGCAACGTTGCCATGGGCATGCTCTCGCAGTGAGAACTTGAACCATCCACAAACGCTGCCTCGGTGTGATTGCAGCCCAGACACACGAGACAGCGCCTGTGGCCGTCTGAAGCGGAGAGCACTCTACCGCATTCAGGAACTACACAGGGGCGGAAAGGCATCTTTATAAAGACGCGTCCTGAAAAGTAAGTTCAACGCCGCTGTGTATTGCTCTTTTAGAGGAAAATACACTTTTTTGAGAAAATCACTCTTTTAACAAAACACTCTTTTGTTTTGTGCTGTCGAAGCACCCAGGAGCAAACTGCACTGCCATGCAGAGAAGGAGAAAGCCGCTGATGTGCGCCATAGATCCAACAGCAGTATCGCTCAGATTTAGAGGAACAGGTGTGTGGCTCGCAGCTCGCTGCATACACGACCATCGGCTCTGAAGAAAATTCCTGAATGAAACAGATGCATTTCCCCACCTTTATACCCGTATGTCCGGGGGCGGGACATGCAAATTCTGTCTGCCAACTTCTCATTGGCCTTTTTTCATAGTTCAGAGGTATATTCAGTGCTCAAGAGAGACCCCTAGTCTCGCGTCTTCGACACAACGTATATATAATAACATGTCTGACAAACGTCTATGGCTACTGCATTGCATCTTGTTGTTCCAGTGTATCGTCTATTTATTATTACAGGCTGTTATAAAATAATATGTTACAAAATCTACAAAAGATAATGCATCATATTTTGTCATTATGTTAAGATTCGCTGCCCAACTCTGAAAGAATGTGCACAATGCACATATGTCTGATCTTCCTGCGGGTTACCATAGTAATCTAAGTGCGCACCATTTTTTTTGTGACTGTCTGAACAGTATATTTTCAAATAACAGGAGATGCCATAATCATTGCGTTTTAATATGCGTGGTAAGTTGAAGTTCAGTTTTGAAGATGCTGCATTGTGTTCCATTTAACTATGCTCTGTCTAGCTGTTTGAAATACTCGCCTGCTGTACACACGCCTGGTGTTATGTGGGTGTCCAAATGTTTGCTCTTGTGAGGAAAGCCGCGATGCTCTGTATTGTTGTTGCTGTGATTCATGATGCGTCAACTCTGAGAGTCTGAATTTCCACCTTTCAACAGAAAGTGCAACGGAATGACACTTTAAATCAGATATCTAACTTGGAAACTCGAGCGGAAATCTAAATTTGTTTCGTCGAGATGCATGTGTGTGTTACCTCATGCAGGGAAGGGAGGTTTAGTCAGTGACAATCATTCACTTTTATTAAATAATATTAAATAACGAGTCAAAGTTCTTACATTAAATGATAATAAAGCCTGTTTAGCAAACGTTTTAGCAAACGTTTTACAGAAACAGGTTTTCAAAACATGGTTAATTACACTCTCTTTGTTTTGATTATTGTAACAATAGCATTGCAGCATCGTATCAGTTTGTTTGCCATAAGAAGTCTCTAATAATCAATGTAATTGATTACATTGATTATTGTAAGTCACCAAGTAATCAATTTCTCAAAGTCACCATGTAATCAATTTCAAAAATTTAAAATAAGCTCCCTCTTTGACACTTTTGCGTTTAGTTGTCAGGTAATTGTCACTGGATTTCAAATTAAGTGAAAAGTCACATCATGCGTAATCACTATCAATCATCGTTTTCATGATCGATCATTGCTGCCACGTCCGAGTACCCATGCCCATCCCTAATCAACAGTAGATTGAGTCGATCATAACAGTTCACGAGTCAACAGTACACTGAACTGAGAATCGCCTCTTTTGGATATAATACTGCTGATCAGCATGCGTGAACAGAGAACTTGAATTAGGGGCAAAACTTTTCAGTCGAGAGATGCTAATTAACTTTTGAGTATTGTGAATGCAGATTGTATTTGAAGTTGTTATGACCTGGGTCATGGTTTCTGTAAAAAGAAAAAAAAAAGGGTCAAGACTAGTTTAAACCCTTAATATGCTTTAGACATGTAGAACATTCGTGTTGTATACAGCAATCAGCACTTACATATGGCTTTATTGAATGTTTGAGCGTGTATTCTATGACGCCAGGGTACTAGCATTATGTACTGTGATGTCATTACGTGATAACTTATACGAACAGGTGAATCGTTTTTTTTAAACAAACTGCCCAAAAGAACCGGTTTACAGAAAACAACTGGACTGCCCATCACTACTATAGATACTCAATGGCATTAGATCCACCTTTTCTCTCAGAACAGTATGAGAGTGCCTCCTGTCTGCTCGTATGAAAGCAACACATCGGTTAACACATTACATTTTACCCGCTGTTCAAACGCTCTTCAGATCGCTTCATTTAAAAGCATAAATGTTTTCCAACTGAATAGACTAAATCTAAAATGAAAAAAATGACAATAAAATGATAGGTAATATCTTCAGTTTCCAATTTTATTTTTGTTGGCCCATCTGGCACCAACAATCATGCCATGCTCCAAATCACAGAGATCACATTTTTCCCTATTCTTATGGTTGATGTGAACATTAAATGAAGCTCCTGACCCGTATCTGCATGATTTTATGCACGGCACTACTGCCACATGATTGGCTAATTAGATAATTGCACGGATGATTGTTGGTGCCAGACAGGCTGGTTTGAGTAATTCTGTAACTGCTGATCTCCTGGGATTTTCACACACAACAGTCTCTAGAATTTATTCAGAATGGTGCCAAAAACTAAAAACGGCTGTGCTGTGTACGGAAATACCTTGTTGATGAGAGAGGTCAACAGAGAATGGCCAGACTGGTTCAAACTGACAAAGTCTATGGTAACTAATATAACCACTCTGTACAACCGTGGTGAGAAGAATAGCATCTCAGAATGCTACTTTGAGATGCAGGTAGTCGCTGTTTTTTGGCAGCACTTAGTGGACCTACACAATATGAGGCAGGTAGTTTTAATGTTGTGGCTAATCGGTGTACACAATCACACACATACACAGGACAAAGTAACTTTATGAATCAAATCAAAATTCAGTCTATTACCATTTTTTATGTTCACACACTCGCGCAGTACTCTGCTGATTTTTGTCAATCTCCATATGACAATTTTTTGACAATCTCCAAGAAAGTCAAAATTAGCAGATGTGTGTGTGTGTGTGTGTGTGTGTGTGTGTGTGTGTGTGTGTGTGTGTGTGTCACCCCGGCTTTCATATAAATGTTATGAGATGGATTTTTGAATGGGCTGCCCAGCGCGTTGTCGCAGAAAATAGAAACCATTCCAAAAATAGAGTGCTCGTCGCGTCAGGTTAGGAAAAACACTCTTGTTTAATGGAAAATTTACCTCGCAGCGTCGCTTCATAGTTTTCTTTCACAGATACTTTTCATCAGGATCTTCCTAATTAAAATACAGTCATCTGAAGACAAACAAAGCCTTTTTCTACAATCTAAGAGCATTAGAAAAGATTTTACACAGTATGAAAGTTCCATTGTATCCAGTTTTAACGGTGGTATTTGCAATTAGATCATAGTAACCAAAGGTAAAAGTAAAACTATGATTATATGGACAGTAATACACCGATATAATGATATAAGTTCATGGTAAATCGTTTTTAATATATGTCATTAATCTGTGAAAAATCTCTATTCAGAGAATCTATCTATATTTAATTGTAATTAGATTTTTTTTTTTTTGCTAACTGAATAATTTTACATTTTTGCTATAATTATATATAATTATTTATTGAAAAAATATGTAAATCTAAAGATTACATTGTAATGATTTAATTTAAAACAGTTTCAAGGATTCACGATATACCTTAAAATAGACTATTATCATACCGTTGACATCTACTCATTCACTCTATTGATGCAAGAATGAAGTTGAACTTTTGTAAAATCCCTATCAGTTCAAACAAGACAAAAACAGCTACATTTACACAGCATCATATGAACTTGATGTGATTAAACCAATCTCTAAATTGCCCCCAAAAAAAGCAGTTGAAGTAAGTTGTGAGGGGAATTATTTTAGGCACCATCAATGTTTCTCAGTTACCCAGTTGTAAAGTTTGTCACAAAAACATGATGACTCGAGGGGAAAACTGTGGATTATTGTGGAGCAGCAGTGTCTGGAAATTATTCTAAACAATTTTGAAGCAATTCAGGTAAATATAGGAGGACTATTTCACAATCTGTGGTAAAATATCTTGTAAACACTTCCTGTATTAAATATATGAAAATAATTAATCATGACGATTCTTATTATTTTAAAATATATTTTATTGTCACACTACATGTATTTATCACAACACAAACAACTGCAACACAATGGGCCAGTAAAGGGTGTGTTCGTATGATAAGTGTGTGCTTTGTGGAAGTCAGGAACAATCTGAAGGGAGTCTGTTGAAGCTGGTGTGGTGCAAAGCAAAGCGCAGATGATATAGTCCCCAAGATGTGGGCAGAGACTGCTGAAATTACAAAATGGCTGAATTTCCTGCTTCTTTTCTAATATTTTGCAATGCAATTTGCTGCATTTTTTGGGGTTGTTTTGCAGTAAAAACTCACAAACCGTCATTATATACCTCTGTGTTAATTACATTTTAAATGCAATTACATGTAAACATTTAATGCATAATAACTGAATATGCAGTTACTGCATATAATTTACATTTGTATATCAGTAAAAACATCTATCAGCATTCAAGTGTTCAACATATATTGCCATTTTTAGATTCGTAGCCTACTGTATTATAGCATTTAAAATTTTAATCACATTTCATTACATAACTAATGGGGATTTTAAGTGAATGCTTTGTATAAATGCGTGTTTTTGTGTCTCATTCTCAGCAGGCAGGGTGAAGATTAAACGCGAGCTGTGATGTATGTGTGTTGTCTGCAGTGTTTAGAAGGATACACCGTTAATATGTAGATAATACAAACAGTTACTCTACATTTGGAAATGTTGCGACTGCTTCAGACTTTTCAAGCATTTGTTTTGCCGCTGTCAAACATGAAGGAAAGAGATGGGATTCCAATATAACTGAATTATAACTTAATTATAACTTAACTTAATTATAACTATAATTGATAACTTCATCTCTATGTGTGCTATTGTAGGTCATGTGATATTGTCCAACAGCTGATAAAAGAGTCCGACTGAGTGGTCTAGTGGTAATTAATCCACCCATTGCAATAGAGGTTCTAATCCGTCCATATAAAACCAGGGCTCAACGCCAAGGATTTTTTCTACTGGACCGGTTTGGCCAGTGCTTCAGTGTTTTACTGGCCCTGGGAAAATTTTCACTGGCCCAACACAAAAATGACAAATAACTGTTTTTACCATCATGGATATAAAAAATATGTCCGAAGATAAATATTTTTTAAATATCTTATGTTTTTAATACAATGTTCCCCAGGGGTCTGGGTAGCTCAGCGAGTAAAGACGCTGACTACCACCCCTAAAGTAGCGAGTTCGAATCCAGGGCGTGCTGAGTGACTCTAGCCAGGTCTCCTTTGAGTTACCCTGCTGCTCACACTTTGGCAAAAAACAAAGTACGAAAAGACAAACTACTGTGCAAAGAGTAACCTTATTTATATCTGAAAAAAATGGTGATACTTATTAGTAATCATCAGGAAAGTTTTCTGATTATCGATGCATGAAAAAAAGCATTGATCCCAAGCCTAGTGTAAATACTGCAATTTTTAAATACTTGTGAATCCTTATAATTCTTACAAAAAAAGTAAACAAACTGAATATCTACTATTTTTCACAATTTCTTAAGAATTGTTACTGAATCATTGTAAAAGCAAATATTAGGACCAATATTGGTGAAAATGTCTTACTCACAGAGACACCTGTGTCCTTATTGAGGATGACCTGTAATAGATGGGGGGGCAGAATGGGGGGTGATTTGAATTTCTCCTCCTGTTTGGCTAGATAAGCATCCTGATGGTACGGCCCAGGAGGAGAGCTGGACAGGTCTGTAATCAACAATAAAAAAGTGTCACAACAGATGACTGACCATTTCTAAAATTACTGAAGCATTATGACATGTTATGCACCAAGTAATTTAAGTTTTTCTCTCTCTTTCACCGAAGACATTAGAGAAATTGTTGCTCACACCTGACATGTCAGAGCACTTCTGGGAATCAACCATGAGAGCATCGAACACCTCAAAGTCTGTCTTCTTCACCTGGATGATGTTGTTGACCGTGCCAAGCTGGTTGGTCACCACAGGCTGGGGAGACAACATTTCAAAACTATGTTGATTCATAATTTTGAAAATACAAACTATTTGGTGATAACAACTGATGTCTCAGTCACCTCTTTTGGGTCATGTGTCCATTGTCCATCCACAAAGAACTTGTACAGGTGCTCACCCTCAGGCAAATCCACAATCGCCACAAAGTTGTTTTGACTATCAAAGAAACACAGGTAAAACTTGAATGTCAAAGCCTCCTTTGGTAATTTTGCATGAGAATAAAGATTCTCTTTAATACATTTTCTGTGTGACTGTATATAAGTAGAATTCATTCTGTAGTCTTCAGGTTATCTTTACACACCTCCTAATCAAAGGAATCTTGTTGGCCCAATTGTTAAAAGAGCCAGAGACAAAGACTTCCTTCCCAGCTCCAGTCCACCTAAATACGGTGGGTCGATCCAAAGCGGCATCCTTTTCATTGGTTTCCAGGTCTGGTCTCCATTCAATGAACTCCTCTTTTTCTAACTGTGCCTAATAAAAGATTGCAGGTAGCAGATTAAATTATATCTAAATCATGATATCATCATAAAGTAAACTGATAATTGGTCAATTCATTCAAACCAATGCCAACCCACACACCTTGATGTCTTCGCCGTGAAAAATATCAGCATCCTCAGGGCTGTCCATCAGGATTTTAGGACGATCTCCCTCCTTGGTTCCTTGGCTGTCTCTTCGGTGGGCCTTGTCCTGGCCTATGCCTGCCCTCTCACTGCTTGTGTTCCCCATAGTGCTTTTAAAGAGCTTAGCCAGAGGTCACAGGGTTGAGAGACCAGCTGGATGGACCTGAATTGCTCTGAAACCACACACAACCAGGGACGTAGTGCAGGGTATACGCAGGTATAGGGCGTACACCCACTTCTTTACAAGTCTGCATTGCATATACCCAATTCTAAATCCCCTCTGATGTGCATCATTCAGTAGTGTCCTGCATTAGCCAAAAACTTGACAGTCCAGCACATAAGTAGCTAATCCAATCGCAGTGTTTACCATTAATTGACTAGTCTAAATTGCCCCGCCACAAACCCAATTTTTTTTACACTTCTCATCTAAAATATTTTTGCACTTCTCAGTCTCATAATAACATCAAATAAAAGGTTGTGTTTTGCGTGTGCGCCAATCAGTTCCTCACCCATTGCAGTAAACTCACACACTCACAGATAAATGCACTGGAGTATTCTGTCCATTATTTGGTTGAGGACGATGACAAACCTTTGAGGTAAGTAACGTTAACTCAGCCCTCTACATTGCATATAAATCACTCACATATGCGAGTAATTTACTCACTGTGCGACCAAAAAACTTCTGTTATTAGCCACTGGCAACAAGTAAAGAGAGGCATAATAAAATGATGCCGCACTTTCAATAATGAAATTAACAGAGTACTGTAGTTTCGAACACCGAGTCCCTTTTACTGAATACAAACAGTTGAAGCTGGATTCAGCCTCGTCTTTCCCTGCATGCTGTCTGATGAGCGCAGGCAAAAGCACTTGTGTCACCCAGTTGAGAAGATGAATCACTTCTCAAGCATTCTGATGTTCAAGCATTCTGATGAGACTTTCGCCAAACTCCCGTGAAGAATAACAAGGTAAATGTATTAATTTTGTGAACACAAAGGACTCCAGTTTCAATTAACGGCCATGTAATGCAAATGGGGTTTATTCACGCAGTGCAGCAGTGAGACAGAGGAGATGTCCTGCTCTATTTCTGTGGAGAAGTTCAAATGCAAGAAACACAATCTCAAATCTTCCTTCATGAGAAATAAGGGCTTGTGAGTTAATCAGAGAGCCTTAACATAATGTGTGAAAGTGAGGAATTTAAGGCAGAAATATTTTACTATTGCACAATACAATACAATATAATATAATACCTATACAGGTTGGCTGGGTCATAGTCAAATCATCATAATTGCAATTATTTGTTTGACAATTAATTGTCAGCCCCTAATTTTAATTATTAGGTTCCCACCTTGTGAATTGTTTTGTTAATAATATGTATGAAATTTGAAAATGAAAAACAGTGACAACAGCTTGTCTCATTAGTAAAAATGCAATTTCATGATATCATAAAAATTTATAGAATGTCAAATTTGTCAAAAGATAAAAAGCTGAAACTGACATCCCTAGTTTGTACCCTACTTTTCAGAATGGTTAGAGCATAAAATTGTTAAAGCTACCATAGGTAGTAAAAATTCATTGAAAGAAAAAAAAACCTTCTATATAAACATGGTGTCTTGTTAAATGAGGCCCTGTGAGAAATTAGTTAGCACCACAGACTCTAGCTCTGAGTGACAAATGTGGGTTGGGTAGTGTCAATCCAGCAAAATTTTAGCCAATCGCTTTTGTCAAGGCAGGCCTGTTTGTGAACAGCTGTCAATTAAACTCTGGCTGGGGGTGAAGAGCATCATGTATATGGGGAAGAATTGGGGGCGCTGTTTCTCAATTCAATTTATTTCAAAGTTGCCAACTGCAGCTTTAAGACCACGACACTGTTTAAAAGAGCACAACACTAGCCTCTTTATTTTGCTCTCAAAGTGCACCATATGGAAGTATTTAACTTTAAAATGTACAACATTTTCTTACAGGGGAGCATGCCCCCCCCAACCCCCTAAGAGGGTCGGAGGTCCACCCCCCATAGTCTCACAAAATCTAGTGGGAAACACTGCAATCGCATGTGAATAAATGCAAATATATCCTAAAAACACCCAGTAAAGACTGCTATAGACTACCTGCATGGTTATATAATAGCTGTCCAATTTTCTGGAATAAGGAATAGTTCACACAAAATTCATAATTATGTAGTTGTCTCTTCCTATAGTATTTGGGCCAGCATTGATTGCAAATGCTGCACCTCTTCTGTGGCTAATATTAATTTCATAATGATCCTTACTCTGTGAAGTCAAGCAGCAGAAGTTAAGTGACAGTGTGCAAAAACTATTGGCCCATTTTGGGGTGAACAAAATATGCAAGACTAGTCTTACATGTCACTGTTTATAACACAGGGCGTTCATCCTTTGCTGGGCCACTTTAAAAAAAAAAATGAGGGGCATAAATTAAGAGTATACACACTTCTCCAGGCACCACTACACCACTGCACACAACAATATCCAGAAGTGATACTTTTTAAACCACAATGTAGCCACTGTAGATGCTATTTTTGTGCTGACTTGCAAGTACTGGTATTCCTTCGAGATATGAAAATCTAATTAACAAAACCTTGCTCAACACTACAACGCTTAAAATAACCTTGACAGCTCCATTAATTTAACTGTTCATTCAACAACCAAGGTTAGAGACATCTGCTGCCTCCGGCGCAATTGCTGTATTTTTCCAAATGTTTTTTAGGAAACCTTTCTGCACTGCAAGGTCACAAGATAACGTTTTTAAGTGTTCTAGAACTTCACGTAGCAAACTATATTGATATTTAAAAAAATCTCAAACTTATATTGGTAACTGTCAAACTGACTGCAATTATTATTGTTGTTATTATTCATATTTATTTATTCACTGTTTATAGAGACTATAGCGTTGTCACAGAGACAGGTATTGTGCCATTGCACCAATTCAATTGATATTTTTCAGGGAATGGGGACATTTTCTGCTTGTCATCTAACAAAAATATCGCTTACAGCACATTTAATAATATAAAGAACGTTACCGCGCACTGGAGACAGCAGTGACTGCTTTGCTAGCGGCAAGGGGCGGTTTTATTATCGCTTGAAAGCATGCAAACCTCACAAAATCACATATTTAATGCAGAAAATAATTACAATCTTGCTGTATGATGTTCATACTCGGAACACAACTTACATCCCCCTTTTGCGCTGTAATGTATGTATGCGTGAGCGCTCCTTGTCCTCGGCAACAGCTATTTCGTCATTTTTCCTTCACGTTGCTTAACGTCAAAACTAAAACATCCTCGCGCCACTCCACCCACCTCACAAGCTCAAGACCCCTTACGGTAGCTCCACAGCGCATGCGCGACTGTAAACGCAATCGATCCTCTGCGCATGTGCACATGTAACAACAATGACCGCTAGAGGGAGACACAAGCATAGGCAAGTCTGCTTCGTTGATAACAATAGAAGCCAAGTTCGTTCCAAACGTTTTGTGCTGTTAAAGAACACCCGCTGAAATTCTACACATGAGAGTTCTGCAATATATCCAAGTTTTATATACAATTTTAGCTTGGATTCACATTGTTTAAAACAAGGCATTCTTTATTGTCAAGCGTGTAAGGTCTCATAATGGCCACTGGATGTAGACAGTTCGCCATTATTTAGCCGCCAACACTTGCACCAGTATCAAATGAATTGACTCCAGTGTCATTTCACCATCATGTCTTATTGAAATGTAATGTTAAGTCTTTATGTTTGGAGTCCCAGAGCCCCCAATAATGAATGAGTAACAATAATAATAGTAATTTATTTTAACTAGCCTAATAAAACCCCAGTAGACAGATCATAATTGAAGCTTTAACCCACTATTGTATTACAAAGCAGGTATGTTTCAGGAAAGTGTCCGGTATCGAATATAGTCTCAAGCAAAAACACATTACAGAATTTTCAATAAAACAAATGTTGCCAAAGCAGCGGTGAGACCCCAAAAAGAGGTTGTCACTTTTTTAGAGGCACGTTTAGGCTATAATCATGCTATCATGACAACATATTAATTATAAACAGTTACACTTAATGTACACGTAATTTTTTTTATATGTCATCTTGGACTTGCACTGACACTTAGCAGTGTTATTCATGCTTGCGCTGTCTTTGAGTTTTAATGCTAATGACAACAAAAGGCTGCGAGGGATAGACTTACAGTCTCTTTAATGGACTGTACTGCAGTTTTAAGTGTTTTTGGATCGTTCTGCGAACAAAACAATGACAAAATATCTGTCCAAGAACATTCAGAATACAAAGAACTCCAGACAATATGATTTTTTGAAAATCAGATGTGATCTATGAGTTTTATACCACCAAATACACTTCATGCCATATAAGAGATAGTAAGCCTATCCCTCACAGCTTTGTTGTCATTCCCGTTAAAAATCAAAGATGGCCCTAGCGTGACTAAGGTCTATTGAGGGATAAACGACGAGGGTTTCAACTATCCGTCAGTATTCGTCATGACTGTGATGACAGCTGCTGTAAATCTATGTGGAGAGTGAAGGGCCCTGACGAGCGCCGAGGGAAGTGACTGAGCACATCGTCATATAATATTCATGGTGATATTCATGTTAATGACTCAAATGTAAGGATTTAGATCCAAATTATACAATGTGAAGAGACCTGCGGGGCTGGAATAGAACCAAACTTTTCAGTTTAAAATGCATAGACCTTATTCACGCAGCTTATATTGTTTTTACCATTGAAGAGACTATAAGTCTATCCCTCACAAAATTTATCTGGTCATGTGATTCTAATATGGCCGCCCCCATGAGGTGACCATGTCCATGTTCTGTAGAATAATATATTAAAAGATTTCTAATATGACCAGAGTCTTCATCTCATGTAACTGCCAGGGGGGATTTTGAGGGGGGATGGCATTCCGGTTCAAACTGATTACATTTTAAGTGAACGAAGAGGATATTTATTTTTTATCTTTAATCCACTGAATAGCCTACGAAAACTATGCGAGTTACGCACATAAATGTGGTGGGATCTATTGTGTCTGTGGTTGCTTAACAATGTACTAAACTGAGAGGTCTAAAACATTCAGCAGTTTTCTTTAAACTTTCTTTAACCTTTAACACATGTATTTAAAAGGTTTGTGTGACTGCACCCCATGTGTAGGTTCCTGCACATTATATCTTTAATTTGGATGGAATTGCACTGGTAATTCTCTCCAAGCTCAAATTCTGTTGAATGAAAGGTCTTTTATGCATATATAATTCATGAATGTTGTTCGGTGACCTTTCACCCCCTCCACCCCATTAGGGTCTCCCCAGTGAATCTCAGTCATTTGCACCACTGGAAATTGCTCATGATTTTATACATTAAAAAAAATTTAAACTTTTGAAATGAGGAAAACAGTTACAGAGTGCACAAGTATGTTTTTAGAGTTATTAAAATGACAGTGTAGTCTCTCAGACCCCAGTAATAACACATGGGTTAAATAACAACATTATATGTGAGGAGATACTTATTGACAATAATTACTTCCTAGTTGTTACCCTTACAAAAATACTCTGGTGTTACTATGGTACAGTGACAGGATTAGAGAGTAAAAACATGGCACTAAATGATTACCGTATTCATGTATATGTTATTTACATGGTACTCCAAGGTACTTCAAAGAATCATATGGTACTTGTCCAATAAACATGTTAGTACCATACTGTTGGTTTTTTGTTTGATTTTTGGTACTTTTTCCATAGTGTTCATGATTTTTGTCCTTCTTAGGAGAGGTCTATGTGTTTTTTAGTAAGATTACATATTTCTCTCATAAGATTGCTCTTACATTAATATGTGTGAGGAATTCTAGGAGTGCATATAGATGTGAATGTGAGTTCTTTTGCTGTTAATGCTCTGCCTCAGTCACAGTGTGTCATCAGATTAATTTTGTGTTTCATGCAAAGTGCATTTACGCCCCCACTGGTTTCCCTCTGTCATAGTCAGTGTTATAGACCAACAACCTCTCTCTCTCTCTCTCTATCTCTCTCTCACCCACTTAAACATTCAAAGTGATAATGCTGTTGCGTTTAAAGGGAACATCTGAGTAGTGCAAGATCAAGAATGTGTAACACATCTTTTAGCTTTTTCTAAACCAAAGATTTGAATATGTTGATTTGTAAGTCTGGGTAGAGCAGTTGCCTTACAATCTGACAGGTTACATTTGAATATTAGAATTTGCATTTGTGATATCCTTCAAGTCTTTATCCTGTTAGACAGAACACAGTTTTGCTCATACACATAAATGCACACAGAAAAAAAGAGAGAGAAAGACAGGGTAAAATGTTATGTAAAAAAAATCACACAAGTATGCAGACTGACATATACATGTGTGATCAAACCAACAGGACTTCAAATCCTGGAAATATAGCATTTTGAAGGGGGAAAAAATATCTTCGTTTTATGTCAGTCAGGGTTTCGTTTTTTGTTAATCTTCAATGCCTGACAATTCCCATAAGCACAACAACGTTCCTTTCAAAGGCACTTGTTTGAAAAGCTCCATTTAATTTTAGAGATTGATTTTTGCTATTGAAACCGTATACTCACTTTCCCAGTAATTTTATGGATCTTCAGTGGATGGATTGTCTTTAGTAGACAGCCTCAAGCTTGCAAACTTGCAAAACAAGAGATTTCATGAGAAGCCTATATAATTATTTACAATATTTAGTATGGTGACCTAGCATTACCTCAGTATATACAGATTCCTTTGTTCAGGCCATAAATCACTAAACAGGTTTTAATGAACTTATAAGACCCTATCTAATAAGACACATTTTGCTCTGGCAAATGGTATGATGCAATTTTTGTGATAGACAATTATAGACAGGAGTGTGAGACACTGAATTCATGATTAGTATTTGAAAGTGAAGATTATTTTTGAGGTTACAGCATCATATTGCCTTGAGTAAAAGAGGTCAGAGAAGTGCATTATGCTGAAAATGCTGAAAGAAATTGATTAATATTTAATTAAATGTGCTTTTAAAAATAGAAACAGATGTCAGCCTAGACCCCCAGAGTCTTAGACTCCGCCATGTCTCTTGCTCTGTCTGATGTGGATTTTTGTGTGTACGTGACACTAAAGGTAATATTAAAACCAAACTGGATATACAATATATACAGAATGTATGCATGGATATATCTATTGTGAGCATTCTCAGAGATTACATATTGTTTTTGTGTGAATCTCATGAAAAACATGTCCAAAAACATGAAGACATTTTTATTTTGAATAAATACATTAAGTCTTTTTGTTGGATTTTTGCATTGTGAGTTTATTTTCAGAACAATTAAGAACAAAGTATAGTTTTACAGATTTTACGTGTGTACTAGCATATGTATACAGGGTGAGTGACATACATTAATTGCATGCAACTTTGAAAGAATAGAGCGTTCGACTGAACACATATGCTAGCGTATGTGTAAAAACACAAGTATTTAGATTTTACCTCCCATACTTTAATGTCATCAGGATGTTTTAGGTTTACTTGCATAAGACAAGTTCATTTCTTTGGGAGCATTCACACATGACATATGACAGATGAAGCACAGAGGAATGGAATAGAACAGGTGTCTCAAGATGAGTTAAAGATACAGCGCTCATGCCACTAGACACAAAAAACAAATGTTCCATAAATTTGATAAAAAAATATGTGTATGTGTATATGTATGTATGTGTGTGTGTGTGTGTGTGTGTGTGTGTGTGTGTGTGTGTGTGTGTTGTTTGTTTGTTTGTTTGTTTGTTTTTTCAAACTTGTTGCACTTTGCAACCAGAAAAAAAAAGCCAATTTTCCTTAAAGTGATAGTTCACTAAAAATTGAAAAGTCTTGCATGATTTACGCACCAACCTGGCATCCCTGATGTGTTTGACCTTTTTCTGCAGAACATAAATTAAGATTTTTAAAAGAATATTGCTGCTCAGTAGGTCCTGACAATTTAAGTAAATGAGTGGCAAAATTTTTAAGCCAAAATCCACATAAAGGCATCATAAAAGTAATCCATATGATTCCAGTGGTTAAATATTTTTGTTCAAACACAATGTGATAGGTGTGGGTGAGAAAAATATAAATATTTAAGTACTTTTTATCATAAATTCTCCTCTCTGCCCTGTAGGGGGCGATGTGCAAGAAGAATGTGAATCACCAAAAACAGAAGAAGAAGAATTGGAAAGTGAAACTGAAGTGGAGATTAACTGAGCAGGGAGGATAATGAATAGCAGTGACATGCAAAGAACTTAGCAGGGAAAGGGGCTGAAGGAAATGGAAAGAGTGGGAAGAGAAATCAGTTCACGACCAAAAGGGCACCTTTAGATTTGTGAAGGGCACATTTAGGTTTGTGAACAAAAGGGGTAGGGGCTTATGCCCCCGTAGACCCCATTCTGTGCACGTCAGTGATTTATAGTAAAAAAAAAAAAAAAAAGTACTTAAATATTTATCTGTTTCTCATACACACATCGCTTCTGAAGATATTGATTTAACCACTGGAGTCATCTGGAGTACTTTTATGTTGCCCTTATGTGGATTTTTGAGCTTCAAAATGTTGGCACCCATTCACTTGTATTGCATGGAACTACAGAGCTGAAATGTTCTGCAAAGAAATCTTCATTTGTGTTCAGTAGATGAAAGAAAGTCACACATCAGGGATGGTTTGAGGGTGAGTAAATGATGAGAAAATGTTCATGTTTGGGGTGAACTATTACTTTAAGGAGTGCCTTTATCCACATTTCATCTCACTGTGTCCATCAGAGCATTATACAAATGTTGAGAAGCTACCGATGTCCTGATCTTTCAGAGCGGTGAGGCTTGACATTCTGCCAAACTGTCCTCCTTCTCATTGCCTAAGCAGCTTATGAGTTGTGTCATCTACCGCTGTGATACGTCTTCATCCCAATGGATCACCTCTAGTGTTAGAAATTCTGGGCTGAATACTGAATACTCTCTCTTAAATGTATTCAGAATACATCAAATAAAATGTAAACGTGAAATGTCATTATTATCTTATCTGAAGTGCTACACCTCCACTTTTATCTGATCTAAGTGAATCTGAATAGCTTGTTTCTTTAAATTAGAGGTGGAGTTTGATACTAATGTTTATCTTTGTGGAAGGAAGAAGACAAACAGAAAGCAGTTTGTGGTCAACTACAACATTTTGATATTTTATTTTAGCCCATTGTTTGATTGGACTGGCAAAGAATAATACATTTCGACACACAATTAGATTAGAAATGCAAATAAACTATAAACATTTTCGAGATGATAACCGGAGGCCATAAAGTAGTGAGATCATGTGACAATAATGTAGTATATTAATGATTTTCAACTAGGCTTGCCTGCATGTTTCCATATTTAGGCAAATTTATTCATTTACTTTTCAATCTCTTTTAATACCAACAATTTTATTTTGGGTCCTTTGTTTTGTTTTTTATTGTTGTCTTATTTTGTAATTCTTTTGTGCATCATTTCCTATAAGATTTTTTTTTAAAAGTGAGAAATAATATTAATATGACTGTATGTTGTGTGTCACAATGAATTAGCCCCATACATATGTAAGCCACAGATTTTACAGGGTTTTCTGTCGTCGTTTAGACTCTGATCTAGTTCAAGTCCTTTTTCATTTTTCAGTCTTTGCAGTAGGCCTACTTTCTTATTTTTTACCTATTCATAGTAGCCTATTATTGTTGTTAATAACTGCTATTTCTAAACAGTTCTGAAAGTTTCTGATGTGGACATGACTCCGGGAATCATTATACAATAGCATTTTTATTCTTTAGTGCTTACCGTCAGACCTTTTGGTGACAGCTGTCTATTTTTTAAAGCATCCCAAAAACATAACCTGCAATTCTTTGATTTTAACCCATGATTGTGTTTTCATGTTAACCTGGTTTGGCATGAAACCCTGATAACGCTGCAGTCATTATTTTGTGGTCATTATGAGAGAAATATTCGAAAAGTATTCGAACAATATTTTATAAAGTAACTGTATTCTGAATACAGGTGCTTGAAACGTAACAGGGGCTGACAGTTTTGTATTTTTAATCTAATAATAACAGCAATCTAATATTTCCAAGAGAATGTCAGATGCAGGACAGACCCCATGGGACAGTGCATAGACAGAGGCTCTCTGCATTCACAGATGTGTAAAAAGCTCCCTGCCAGGGGCCATTTCAGTCACACCTGCTACTGCAAGTTTCCTTAGTGCTTTTGGCTGTACTTCTGTTTATTTTATATTGGGGCCATCACCATCTCCAGATGTTCCTACTGATGAATGGCTCTGTGTATCATTAGGGATGAGAAAGGTGTGAATATCACAGTTTGAAATATTTCACATTATCTGAATTAAAAAAAAAAAAAAAAAAAAATTCAATTTCAATTAGTAAAGTTCATAAAGTTGATGGTGCCTCATGTTATATTTGTTTAGTAATATGAATTTAATGGAGTTTTTGTTTGTGTGGCTGATACATGATTATATGAGCAATTCTACAACATGTTAATTTAGCAATCTAAAATAATTCATTTAGCTGCTGCCCTGAAAATGTTCTACGCCAGCTAAAATGGCAGATAGCTCACAAAGGATAACAACGCGCACTACCAACAACACTTAGATTAGATTATGTTCTCAACAGGAAAAACAATTCAAATTAAACTGAATTGAAGAATCCTTTACTGCATATTGATCTAGTTTGGACGTTTATAGGCAATTGCTAGGTGGTTGTTAGCATGTTCTGGATGGGGTGTTTCTTGAAGGCTAGTTAGGCATTGTCCACACTAATATGTTTTTGTTTGAAAACACATCTTTTTCTCTCCGTTTTGGCCTTCCATCCACACTGAGAATGCATTTTTTCCACGCAAACTGAGCTTTTTGAAAACGCACTCCAATGTGGATACATTTGAAAACGCGGTTTTCGCATTGTAGTGTGGAATATATATATATATATATATATACACACACAGGCGTATGCAGACGTTTAGGCACCTCTGACAATTTCCATGATTTTCATTTATAAATAATTGGGTTTTGATCCGCAATTTCATTTTGATCTATCAAATAACTGAAGGACACAGTAATATTTCAGTAGTGAAATGAGGTTTATTGGATGAACAGAAAATGTGCAATATGCATCAAAATGAAATTAGACAGGTGCATAAATTTGGGCACCCCAACAGAAATATCACATCAATATTTAGTTGTGCCTCCTTTAGCAGAAATAACAGCCTCTAGACGCTTCCTATAGCCTGCAATGAGTGTCTGGATTCTGGATGAAGGTGTTTTGGACCATTCCTCCTTGCAAAACATCTCCAGTTCAGTTAGGTTTGATGGTTGCAGAGCATGGACAGCCGGCTTCAAATCACCCCACAGATTTTCAATGATATTCAGGTCTGGGGAATGGGATGGCCATTCCAGAACATTGTACTTGTTCCTCTGCATAAATGCCAGAGTAGATTTTGAGCGGTGTTTTGGGTCGTTGTCTTGCTGAAATATCCAGCCCTGGCGAAACTTCAACTTTGTGACTGATTCCTCTACATTATTCTCAAGTATCTGCTGATATTGAGTGGAATCCATGCAACCCTCAACTTTAACAAGATTCCCAGTACCGGCACTGGCCACACAGCATGATGGAACCCACCAATTTAACTGTGGGTAGCAAGTGTTTGTCTTGGAACGCTGTGTTCTTTTGACGCCATGCATAACACCCCTTGTTATGACCAAATAACTCCCATCTTTGTTTCATCAGTCCACAGCACCTTCTTCCAAAATTAAACTGGCTTGTCCAAATGTGTGTTTGCATACCTCAAGCGACTCTGGTTGTGGCGTGTGTGCAGAAAAGGCTTCTTCTGCATCACTCTCCCGTACAGCTTCTCCTTGTGCAAAGTGAGCTGAATTGTTGAACGATGCACTGTGATACCATCAGCAGCAAGATGATGTTGTAGGTCTTTGGAGGTGGTCTGTGGGCTGTTTTTGTCCGTTCTCACCAGAGCCTTTGCCTCTCCGATATTTTACTTGGCCTGCCACTTCTGGCCTTATCAAGAACTGTGCCTGTGGTCTTCCATTTCCTCACTATGTTCCTCACTGTGGACACTGACAGCTTAAATCTCTGCGATAGCTTTCCCCTAAACCATAATGTTGAACAATCTTTGTTTTCAGGTCATTTGAGAGTAGTTTTGAGGCCCCCATGTTGCCACTCTTCAGAGGAGAGTTAAAGAGAACCACAACTTGAAATTGGCCACCTTAAATACCTTTTCTCATGATTGGATGCACCTGTCTATGAAGTTCAAGGCTTAATGAGCTCACCAAACCAATTGTGTGTTCCAGTTAATCAGTGCTAGGTAGTTACAGGTATTCAAATCAACAAAATGACAAGGGTGCCCAAATTTATGCACCTGTCTAATTTCGTTTTGATGCATATTGCACATTTTCTGTTCATCCAATAAACCTAATTTCACTACTGAAATATTACTGTGTCCTTCAGTTATTTGATAGATCAAAATGAAATTGCTGATCCAAACACCCAATTATTTCTAAATGAAAATCATGGAAATTGTAAGGGGTGCCTATACTTTTGCATACGCCTGTATATATATATATATATATATATATATATGAAAATGATGATGTATTTGTTGTCATGTGACGCAGTCATGTGATCTATCCAACCAAAACCAAAAGATGGCAGCCCGTGTTATAGCGGAACTGTGGTACTTGATACTCACTTTGATATCTTAGTTAAAAAATAAATCTTACTTTGTACAACTATCACATTGCTTTCCTTCAAATGCGAATGGAAGTTTACTCAGAATTGCGGACAATTGCGTTTCAGACCGTACATGCAACAGGGATTTTCTGCATGTGCAGTAACATGATTTAAGTGTTTTCATACGTTTCAGTGTGGATGAGCAACATTTGGAAAACGCTTGAAAACGCTAGTGTGGACGGAGAGCATTTTGAAATGAAAACGCCATTTTCAAATGTATCTGGATTAATGTAGACATAGCCTAAAGTGTTTTGCATGATTTATTGGGCATTTCAAGGCATTTTCTAGGGGGTTCTGGCTGATTGCTGTTTGCTACGGTGTTCTAGCTGGTTGCAAGGGCATTTCTTGGCAGTTGCTAAGGTATTCTGTATGGTTGCAAGGGCATTTCCAGGTGGTTGCTGGGGTGTTTCTAGGCGGTTGCAAGGGTGTTCTGTATGTTTGCTTGCCTATTTTTAGGCAGTTGCTAAGGTGTTCTGGCTGGATGCTAGAATGGTTCTAGGCTGTTAATAGGGTGTTGTGGCTGGTTGCTAGGGTGTTTTATGGTGGTTGATAGGGTGTACTAGATTTTTTCTAGTTATTTTTTAGGGAGTAGCTTGCAAGTTCAGTCTAGTTGTTAGGGTATTGCTAGGCAGTTGCTAGAGTATTTTGGCTGAGTCTTGGGAGTTGCCAGGGTGTTTAGGAGGTCGATAGTGTGTTCTAGCTGGTTTCTAGACATTGGATGGATGCATGGATGGATGGACAGATGGATGGATGGAACCTTAAACACTACCAAAAGCACTCTTTATTATGTTATAATAATCAAGAGCCCACACAATTCTTGTATAATGTTTGGAGTTAATGTCATGCATTTATTTCCAGCACTACCAGCAAATCTTGGAGTATTGCACAGCCCCTTGAAATTTCTGTCTTCAGTGATCCAACATGAATGCATTTTTCATAAGCTAATAAATAATGGAGACCATAAGACCATATAAACAGGAAAATATGACGTTTCATAAACCTCATACAGTTTGATATAATGGGTGTAAAGTGAGGTGCCATTTTAAAGGAGAGTGCATTTTACACCTAACAATAAAATGGTTTTAGATATTAGAAAGTGTTTTTGTCTGTCCAGAACTAAAAGCAAATTCCACAAGATTCTATCTATAAAAGCAATAGTCTGTTTCATTCAGACAGTAAGTTCGAAACCTTATCATGAACAAATTAAGGGTTAAGTATTTGCTCTCTTATGCCTTTTAATTAGCATTTGACAGTAAGTCTTTTGGAAGATTCTACATTTGCCATCTTTACAGGTGTTACATCTTTAACAAATCCAGTATAATACAATAAGGATGAAACTAGTGAGTTAAAGAAACATAAAAAAACACAGGTATGGGAATAAATACACATACTAATATATATATATATATATATATATATATATATATATATATATATATATATATATATATATATAAGGCCTGTTTATAACATTTCTCTCTCTTTAATTCCTATGTGGAACCTTAGATGCCCACTATATATATGTTCACATTTTGTGGTGACTGTAAAATTAGATAAGCAATGATTTGACCACAGCTCTCACATCAACCCAATAACTAATTTGGCTAGAGCCACAATTCGTAAATGGTACAACACGTTAAGATTAAAAAAAAACACTATACGAAAACGCTGTGGTGCCGTAATTTCTCTGCTAATGAGTGACAGTGTTTTCTCCCTATCATTTAGCCACAGGCTCTCTACAGCTATTAAAACCACAATTTTAAAGTCGTGACAGATGTGCTATTGTTCAAGAGCATCAATTTTGTCAGTATGTTGCTATATTTTGTCTTTAGTGGAAGAATCCATAGATGGCTTGTTCAGTCGTTGACTGTGGTGGCGTACTCTTTAGTTTTTGGCTCTCATGGTGACGGGGTTTAGTCCTCAGCACTCCTTTCTCATGAATTCAGACCAAGGAAATTCTCTCTAGCCTCTCTGCAAGTCTCAGGCTATGGGGCCGTGGTTAGAGTGGCAAATGGATGTGCATGGCTGAGCTGTTGGGTCTTGCAGCCAAGATGTAAATGGCGCTCTCTCTCAGGAAGTTGTCCCAGGTAACTGGTCTGGAAAGCACAAGATATATTGTGAAAAAATGTGGTTGCTTATGTGTTCTGAGTGTTTTTATACAGATGTTCTGGGTGGTTGTTCGGTGATTTCTCACCTGGCAAAAGTGAAAAGATCCCACCCCCAAGTCTCGATATTCTGGGACCTATATATGGCTCAGTTCTATCATCTGGCAGCTAAAATGTTGAAGTCTAATGATAGGTTCCCACAATGTAGGTTTATCAGGTTTTACAATATTTGTGGGGATATTCGTCCCCTACATACTGTTATATCAAACCCTGACACACATACACACACACTAACCTGTTGTCATTCTCCAAGGCTTTATCTCTGCTTCTCTCACTGCTGGAACTGACAGGACTGCTCTCAGATATTGGACCAACATGGCTGATACTGCAGATTAAGAAAGCAAGCTGAAACACCCGCTGTTTTATTCAGTCGCCCACACACAGACACACTATGGCAAGCCATTTTGACATTTATTCCTTAAAACTTACTAGTATCTATTTTTATTTTACTTGTGGTACTTATTTTTAGTGACTAGTAACTATTCCATTAGATACTAGTACTTATTCATTAGTTACTAGTACATATTCAATAGGTATTGTACTTATTCATTAGATACTAGTACTTATTCTAATAGTGACAAATATCTATTTAAATGTTACTATCCTAGAAAATATAAGTACTAGTTCTTAATTTTAATGACTAGTAACTATTTAGCCCACAGATATCCTTAATAGGCACTAGTACTATTTCTAGAGCACATTTGCATACTATGCAAATATTATGTTGAATATCAATGCAACATCATTCTATTTCTTGAAAGGGAAGGATCGCATTACACCCGGTGTGCCTACTGACACCTAGTGGTAGAAAACTGAAACAACAACATAGCTGAATAAATAGACATTACACTGCTGAACTGCTGAGCAGCATGATGAAATAATAAAAAATAAAAAAAGGGTGTCATTTTTTTTTCTATATATCCCACAAATACTTTAGTAATAAAATACATGGGTAATTCAATTATAAGAGGCAGTTGTAGTCACTTTATATTTCTTTTTTAGATTGTCTTATTTTTTAATCAATAATATGTGCAATGAGTTTATAGTAAATTATACTTTATCTGATTATTACAGCAACAAAATAAATGCAGCAAACTACTATGACTAAAGGCATGGAACCAACATCTTTTGGTGAGAATGCTACTTTCTGTGTTCATAATCTTTCTTTTTTGTCATTCATAAATGGATAATTATTTGCACTCTGTCTGACCTCGGATCATTCCTTGGAGGAAGACAAATCCGTCTATATGCGTCAGCACCTCTTTGACATATATGCAGTCAGTTAGCGCTTGTTGTTGTGCTCAGTCCATAATAAAGTAGACATATAGAACTCCAAGTAAAAAAAATATTGGTTCTTTTCTATTCTATTATAAATTCAGTTTCGTATTGGTAGATACTTAATGTTAATGAACAGTAATATTGGCTCTGTTCTCTCTCTCACTCTCTCTCTGGACGCAAGATCGCGTATTGTGTGAACAGCCACGCAGTTAAAGCAGATTTTGGGAATTATTGTGTGTGATGACTTTAGGTCCTTCAACTTTTAATTAGACCAGTAGTGTCCATTAAGTAACATTAACATTAACATTGTTTAAATATTTCTCTTTCAGTGTTTACTTGATCCTATCCATGCACTGAATAATGCGCTACTCCTCCTGTCTGTCAATTTTTATCCTTGATACCATACCTTTTAATTTTCTGATTTCTCTAAAGAATAGTTGTAAAGCTGAAAATAAATATCTTCTGTTGTAAAAATATAAAAAAAATACAAATACTTTGTATTGACGATTTAAGATGTATATCTGTCTGTATTTGATGGATATGTGATGCTTCATAAAAACAAATCTTCACTGTCTTTACACACACTTTGCCATTAGGACGACACTTGCGGGCGCAATTTGTCATCAATTTCTGGGTTTCCACCAGACTATTTGAGTCTAAATAGCATCGCTGTGAAAAGCTTCTATTTACACCTAGTGCAAATAGTTACTCCGCAATAGAAATAATAATAATTAGTATTATTATAATTACACTAACATTTAGTGTAGAGTTTGGTATGTACCCACACTGTTACATTATGATCTGGCATTTTATGTTGTTTCATTTAATGCCATATGAACCAAATTTAAAGGACCCATTGGGAAACATTAGTTTTAGACCTTTAATAGTTGTCTTTTAGGCCCTATATGCTACATTGTGTTTATATATATATTAGTTTGAATGCACCCTTTTATCCCTGCACAAATATAAGGACTCTTATTTTGAAGTCTCTCCCAGTTCTCCGTTCAGAGACTGGTAAAAGTTTAATTTGATGATGAATTTAATGATATAACATCCATCTTTTCAAAAACAAATGTCAATCGAGTCTTGCCCTTCATTCCAACGGGGCACTATATCTTGCACGATATAATTGATGCAACAAACTGATGCAATTCAACTGATTTCTCTTTCTTTGTGTTTGCATTGATGCTATGCTTCTATTCCTGGAGCATGTGTATAAAATCCATGAAAAATACCACGAATATGTTAATAGTTGGAAGGGTCTCATGTTTATGCAATGATTAATTTGAATGAAGATATCCCCATCCACATACTTACTAGTTCGTTTTGTTGTTGGAGATATCTCCAAATTTAAGATACTAGTACTTATTCTGTTTTTGATATAATCTGTTCACTTCTGACTAGTATGTATTCCGATAGTTACAAGTGCTTATTTATTAGATACTAGCACTTATTCAACTACTACCCATCAAATGCAATGACTAGTCAGAATGGTGACTGTAGAGTAGAACTAAAAATCTTACTCGTAAAATTAAAAATCTTACTAGTAACATTTGGAATAAGTACAAGTATCTAATGATTAAGAACTTGTATCTAATGAATAAGAACTAGTACCTAATAAGTACTAGTATCTAATGAATGTGCACTAGTATCTAATGAATAAGTACTAGTATCTAATGAATGTGCACTAGTATCTAATGAATAAGTACTAGTATCTAATGAATGTGCACTAGTATCTAATGAATGTGCACTAGTATCTAATGAATGTGCACTAGTATCTAATGAATAAGTACTAGTATCTAATGAATGTGCACTAGTATCTAATGAATGTGCACTAGTATCTAATGAATAAGTACTAGTATCTAATGAATGTGCACTAGTATCTAATGAATAAGTACTAGTATCTAATGAATGTGCACTAGTATCTAATGAATAAGTACTAGTATCTAATGAATGTGCACTAGTATCTAATGAATGTGCACTAGTATCTAATGAATGTGCACTAGTATCTAATGAATAAGTACTAGTATCTAATGAATGTGCACTAGTATCTAATGAACGTGCACTAGTATCTAATGAATGTGCACTAGTATCTAATGAATAAGTACTAGTATCTAATGAATGTGCACTAGTATCTAATGAATAAGTACTAGTATCTAATGAATGTGCACTAGTATCTAATGAATAAGTACTAGTATCTAATGAATGTGCACTAGTATCTAATGAATGTGCACTAGTATCTAATGAATGTGCACTAGTATCTAATGAATGTGCACTAGTATCTAATGAATAAGTACTAGTATCTAATGAATGTGCACTAGTATCTAATGAATAAGTACTAGTATCTAATGAATAAGTACTAATATCTAATAAATAAGTACTAGTATCTAATGAATAAGTACTAGTATCTAATGAATGTGCACTAGTATCTAATGAATGTGCACTAGTATCTATTGAATAAGTACTAATATCTAATAAATAAGTACTAGTATCTCATGAATAAGTACTAGTGTCTATTGAATAAGTACTAGTATCTAATGAATGTGCACTAGTATCTAATGAATAAGTACTAGTATCTAATGAATGTGCACTAGTATCTAATGAATGTGCACTAGTATCTAATGAATAAGTACTAGTATCTAATGAATGTGCACTAGTATCTAATGAATAAGTACTAGTATCTAATGAATGTGCACTAGTATCTATTGAATAAGTACTAATATCTAATAAATAAGTACTAGTATCTCATGAATAAGTACTAGTGTCTATTGAATAAGTACTAGTATCTAATGAATAAGTACTAGTATCTATTGAATTAGTATTAATATCTAATGGTATTGTTACTAGTATCTAATTAATGAGTACTAGTTTCTAATGAATAAGTGCAAGTATCAAATAAATAAGTATTAGTATCTATTGAATAATTACTACTATCTATTGGAATACATACTAGTAATAAGTGTCAATGGAACATTTTTGAAATGTGTTACTAGTAGCAATGGAATAGTTTCTAGTAACTATTGGAATACATACTAGTATCTAATGAAGAAGTACTAGTATATAATAAGAACTAGTATCTATTGAATTGGTAATAGTATCTATTTAATAAGAACTATTATCTATTGAATTAGTACTAGTATCTATTGAATAAGTACTAGAACCTAATGAATAAGTACTAGTATCTAACTGAATAATTACCAGTCACAAAAAATAAGTATTAGTAACATAAGAATAGATAGAGTAAATTTTAAGGAATAAATGTAAAAACAGCTTGCCATAGACACACACACTGCTGGACAGCTCACAGCAGGTAGTAGCTCTCTCAGTTTTCAAAGTCTAATTTGTTATTCTTGACACCTCAGAGTCCAGACAATGATA
Source organism: Xyrauchen texanus (assembly GCF_025860055.1). Taxonomy (NCBI): domain Eukaryota; kingdom Metazoa; phylum Chordata; class Actinopteri; order Cypriniformes; family Catostomidae; genus Xyrauchen; species Xyrauchen texanus. Next base: position 12,398,355 of record NC_068318.1, on the reverse strand, counting down.
CCAACTGTTGAAAAGACACAACTTCACAACACAAGACTCTTCACTCTGGTGAAGAAACATGCATTATTGTGAGAAACTATAGCTATTTGTATTACATTTGACACAGGGGTATTGGTACAGTATCAAGAATTGCATTCTGAAATGCTGTGTAGCAGTGTGACACAAAATGCAGAATTTAAGAACTGGCTCCTTTTAAATTCATGAGTTGAAATTTGAATTGAATTGGCTTCAGCCAAAGGATGTTCAATTTGGAATTTAAAATTTGAATGACAGGAAGAGGAATGTACTGATTTGCAAGAAATACAAGAGAGGAATTTCATTAGTCCAAAGCAATAACAAAATGGATGAGAATTCTATCATTCTTCATGTTGTTTGGCTATATATGTAGGCTCTGGGGTAAATAAGAGCATATAATGTGTTCTTCCACCATGTTCCAGTAAATATATAAAAAATTATGAATTCACTGGTTCATATAGTCCTGAAGAGCAATAAGGAAAATGTATTTGGTGTGCGCTCCAAAACGGAGGGGCTCAAGCCCAGGATTGGAGATCTGAGATTGGAGATCTCCCCCTCAAGTGGTTTATTTCATATCTTCTGAAGCAATATGATTGGTTTTGCTTGACGCATACTCAGCGCCCTGTACATGCATTCTGTACAAGCACAGGGAAGTTTAATTGAGCTTCTATCAAGAATGCACCAATGAGAAAATGTCAAAATGTATTATTTAGGGCCCTATTTTAATAGCTCTAGCGCCAAGTGCAGCACTGTCCCTCTCCTTGTCTGTAGTCCCCACAGGCTTCAAAACAATAGCACCGCCCACAACCGCAAAGACCTGCAAAGGGTGATGCGAACTGCCAGACACATCATCGGAGGTGAGCTTCCCTCCCTCCAGGACATATATAACAGGCGCTGTGTGAAAAAAGCTTGAAGGATCATCAGAGACTCCAGCCACCCGAGTCTCACTGCTACCATCAGGCAGGCGGTATCGTAGCATCAGGACCCGCACCAGCCAACTACATGACAGCTTCTTCCCCCAAGCAATCTGACTTTTGAACACTTAATCTCTCACGACCAATAATCAGCACTGCACTTTATTAATCTTATATTTCACACTGTCATAATTATATTCTCCACAATACAACTACTGGATATATATTTTTTATATACTCTTTATTTTGTATTTTTATTGTATGTGTATTCTATATTGTGTGTATTGTGTAAGTGGGTTCTTGTCCATAAGTCACCATCCAATGCATCCTTGATATTCGGCCTGATCAAGAACACATTCAGGTAATTTTATACATTCTCTGTACTTGCATATTGGAATTGAGCTTGGGCAATGTTTGATGAAATTGAACAAGTCCACAAGAATGTAAGAACGCATATTGACCACTAGAGTTGCATGGATTACCTTTATGCTCCCTTTTCCATTTTGGTTATGCTTACCTTTATGTCCTTTTGGAACTTGAACGATATGGACCCCATTGGCTATGGGTTTGAGATGGCATAAGGGTAAATAAATTCTAGACAATGATAATTTTGGGGTTAACCAACCCTTTTAAATTCTACTTCCATCAATTTAAATTCAATTACAGTTTTGCATCCTGTTTGCTAGCTTAGATCAAATTGATCTGGAAGTCTGAATGGTGCATGACTCTGTTATATAGCCTTTTAAACTTCCAAACTTGAAGACATACTTCATATCATTCAGTACACTAGAATGATTTGACAAATTTCATCCACTAAAATGAGAACTCCCGCAATTTAAGTTAAATGACGTGTGAACCAAAACTGAGTGCAACCATGTGTGTGTTGAAAAACAACCCAAACATCTCTTTCAGAACTGGGACAACTCCAAGTCCAGACTGTCTGGTTTGACCACTAAGCCCTTGGTCGATTTTAATCTATTTTAATGAGCATAAATTAGAATGCAGGCTTAGTCATTCCATGAACGTGTCAAACTTACACACGTAAGCCCACACACAAGCACACTCACACCGAGGCACTCATTTAGTATGCTGTGCCCCTTTAAGCTAATGAGAAATATTCTGTAACACTTTACAATATGGTTCCGACATCAATTAAAATGCACTAACAATGAACAATAGTTTTACAGCATGTAATATTAGTCCCTCCTTTTCTTTAAAAAAACAAAAAGAAAAGAAGAAATATGGCTTACACAGAGGCACTAACAATGAAAGTGAATAGGAGGCCAATTTTTTAATGCTAAAATACTCACTGTTTCCAGTGTAGCCACAAGACAAAACAATATGAGTGTCACCATGATTGTGTAATAAATTAGCTTACTAACCTTTTTCTGTGAAAAGTTTTAGCTAATTTCACAACCTTGTTGCCATGACGATGTCATTTTCAATCATGCCTAAACCCCAAAATGACTGTAAAAATTATGATTTAATCAAATTTACATCTAAGAAAATACATGAGTTTTAACAGAGTTATGTAAGAATTAATGTATGTGCTTTTATAAAATTATTAACTTCACATTTCTGCGTTTAAACCCTCCAAAAGCTTTCCACATTCACTTCCATTGTAAGTGCCTCACTGTAACCTCAATTTTTGCTTTTTTAAGAGAAAAGGAGGGACAGTTCTAAATAAATTTTTGTGGTAATCAACATTATGCCACAAATGCTGTCGATTGAGCTTAACTTGTATTGAAACCCAAATACTCCTTTAAGAACTTCTCTGTAGCGAACAAAAGCCCCTCTTTTGGTCTTATTTAATACAGCCATAGCAGCTGAGAGAAAAATAAACCGAAGAGAAACAGTAATTACAGTCATAAACTACTCAGTTTAGTTTTGTACTTAGATATTTTTAGCCATTGAATCTTTGGCTTTCACTCTGGTGTACAGAATAAACTGTAATATTTATTACAGTTGAAAACATGAAAAATAAATTATTGTAATGAGGATGAAGCAAGGAAGAGGGTTTGATGTTTCTAGGGGAAGTCCATGCAGGTTGAGTGACTTACCCAATATTGAACAAAGGGGCACACAGAGACAGTCCCATAAGTCTTCAGGACAAATTGACATTCAGCAATGGTGACATGGATGGAATGATTGGTAAAAAAACAAAAAAAAACAATGAAGCATGGAGGATGATGTCAACAGAATGTCCATTATGCACAAACACAATTCATTCAGGCTCATGTAAAATATATACAGTATGCCTGCATATAACTTAAAAATATGCTTATTGTGGCAACAAAATGAACTGGTTTGATTCAAGTTAAAAAGTATTAAGCATGTCTAAATGAACATGACTATGTTAAATTAAACCAAAAAAACAAATTTTAATGGTTAAATCATATAGAAATAGGTAACAATAACAGGTAACAATAACCCTAAGGTAATATTGCAAGTCATCACTTTTTACAGTGTAGAAAAGAAACTCACAAATGAGATCTCTTTAATACCTCAATTATTTTTTCCAAGACAGCAGTTAGATTAAATGAAGAGCTCCTGCTTCACAGATTTTTCTCCTGTATAATCTCACATTTGTCTCACAGAAGAGATCTTAAGTGTTTCAAACTGTGCTCAGATTTGATAAGAATTTAAAAGCTGCAAATTAGTCCGAGATTTCCATATCATTTCTTATCAAATTCGTCCAAGACTAAATTATCTGAGCTATTAATTCTATATATCTCTATACTCTTTTCTGCTTGTCAGAAATTGTCTTATTTGTGTTCACTTTTCTTTATTTTAGGAGAAACATCAGAAACCAAGTTGATATATAATTGAAGCATAATTGAGAACTCCATTACGTTTAAGGGAACGTCTTTCTATGAAAGAAACCTATAAGAAATAGGTTTCCTTTGGTCTGACATGTCCAAAATGCTCCACCTATGAAACGATGTTCATAATTTGCTAAACTGCCCAAAAGAACATTTAAACCTGCTTTCTGTTCAGTTACATTGCACTTCATCCAATCTGATCTCACGGGAAAATTGCTTATAGAAGGTCGATTTATTTTCCGTTCTATGCTTTACGAATTTCAGAACAGACCTCCCAGTGGCCAAAACTGGAACTAAAGTTGTGCATAAGTGCACCTTCACGTGATGCTCTTCACGTGAAGACATGAGCAAACATTATATGAATGAAACCTTTGAATGGATGTAACATGAAAGACACATTTGTGATTAACAGAAATAACTACTATGCAAAATCAACAGGGATGTGACATCAAAGGCAGAGCACGGATGATTTTCGAAGCATTAAAATTTGCCGCATGGTGACGCTTGTTCATAATTTGGCAAATTAGGTTTTTAAGACTTTCTTGAAAGCTTCAGGACATTCTGTATTACAGAGATGAGAAGGCAGGGAGTTCCATAGGTAAGGACCATAGACTGAGAAAGCACAATCACCAATGGTAAAGAGTCTATTTTTGGGGACAATGAAGACTGAGGTTCCTGAGCACCTTAATAAGCAAGGTGTGTTCAACTATGAGCTCAGTAAAGTAGGAAGGTCTCAGGCCATGTAGGGCTTTAGTGTGATTATAGCTTCATCTAACTGTTTTTAACTCTAGGGCACTTTCTTTGTTAACAGCCCCTAAAAATATAAAGTTACAAAATTAATGTGGATAGTATAGCTCAGATAATTTGGTTATGGAAGCATTTGAAAAGGAATGTTGACAAGACTTTTGTTTGCGACACTGTGATATCTCGACAAATATGAGCACAGTTTTGAGAATCTGTTGAGATGTCATCTAAAAATCTAAAGGGGACACGCGTTAGATTACAGAAAGAACAGTGTGACAAGTAGGAGACTTAAGCATTTTCTCACTTGCTCATTTTCTATTAATACCACTGCTGTCTAAGAGAAACAATTGAGATATTAAAGTGATCTTATTTTGTGATTTTTCATTCCAATGGGTGGTGGACCTTGAGGAATGAACGGTATAGAACAAATTATGCATTTAAGGTACCTGACTCAACAAAACTACACAAATCGCTGCAGAAATGAATCATTCTGACTTAGGCGCTCTCAGAGTCAGGTCTGAATTATGATATGAAGAGAAAAATGTGTTTTGTCAAAGTCTGTCCTTGTCTCTGTTTTTCTCCGTCATTACGTTTTTCATTTTTTATTTTCCCTACCACAGATGTGTTACCTCAACAGTTATATCATCAACTTTAGGTGATGCATTAATCCCAATGTCAGACCTTTCATCTTAAATTATTCATATTCCCTCAGTACATCTTCTGAATGCAAATTCATGCTGTAATTTCATGAGCAAAAATGGGGCATACATGCTAATGAAGTGAAAGCAGTTAGCACTGGCTAACAGCTCATGCAAGCATCGGCTGCCTTTGACATGACTATAAAAGTTGGCAAGCTTGAGCTGATTTGTTGCTCTCAGAGGCCAGACAAATTGGATAAGTTCATGAAATTATTTTCAAGTATTGAAAGTTTATTGTTGGTTAAGCGATGACTGAAAAGCCATTTAGGATTCTCTCGCTATCTGTGATTACCCTAAATGATTGTCATATACTTAAGATTTTCCACTGGAGCAGTCCTCGGAAATGTCCCTGTATATTACTGTGTGCTAAAACAGCCCGTAAAGTGAATTAATAACCAACGTGGCAAAAAATAAACACATAGATAATAAAATTGGACATTTAAATGATATGTTTAAAGCTGAACTAAAATGGCAATGTTTTTATCTTCAGAAATATGCACACCTTCCATATGCTTGGCTCACCTGACGTTGCAGGACTGTGAATCTTTGTTAATCTTGTGGAACCAGGAGGCCTGGGCCCGCCTGGCTTCTCCAATGGTAATGATTCCATCTTTGTCCTGGTCTAGACTCTGGAATATGGCTCGTGCCCGATCCCTCTCCTTCGCTGTGAGAATTCTCACCAATGAGTTCTGGATAAATGGAATAATTGATTCAGTTTAGCATAAATAATAGATTTTAGAAAGGCATTCAGAAGGACTTGCTTTAGAAAATAACAAATGAATTCTTAGATGAAGATAAGTAGCATTTTCTAGCTTAAGTAGAAATAATTTTTATTGGATATACAGTAGATACTGTACATATATACTGTATATATACTCCTGAGACCCATTTTCCTTTCCCTTTTTGATTTGTAACACGTAAACAATAACAACAACAAAATATAACAATTAACTTGCAATGTATATATATATATATATATATATATATATATATATATATAGCAAATATTTTTCTTAAAAATTGATGCCCTCATATCGGGACAGTGGGACTAAGTTGTGAAATTCTAAATAACACCAAGCTATCGAAATAAAAAAAATAAAAAAATCCCAGATTATTTGTTTCCAGGAGTGTTGGTTATTCATGATTTTAAGATGTTAGAGACACTACAACTGATTTTCTGTAAAGCTGCTTTGGAACAATGTGAATTGAGAAAAGCACAAATCTGTCATGAGACACTGAGAGGAGTGAGGACCGAAATGCAGAAAGATAACTCAATAGGCTGTGTTAAAAAATAAACAAAACCTCTCATAAGGGAAAAATAAACAATAACAGGAATAACCAACTTCAGTCTGGTAGGCCAAAGCAATGGTGTCCACGATCCAGTGGTCAAGCTGTTGCCTTTACGCTGTCCACAAAAGCAAAACAAAGAGCTGCTCAGAGTGTCTAAAGCCCTGCATGCGATCCAAATAGGTGCGCAAAGCACGCACCGGACACAGCAACGCTAAGGCTGGGTCTGCCTCCTCCCTGGGCAGCGCTTCCAGGTTCACTACCTGATCCCTGAAAGAGGTCGTAGGTACCTTTGGCACGTAGCCCGATCGGAGTCTCAGGATGACGTGAGAGTCTGCCGGACCGAACCCCAGGCAAGTGTTGCTGACGGAGAGCGCTTGCAGGTCCCCAACCCTCTTAATGGAAGTCAGCACAATCAGGAGGGCCATCTTCAAGGAGAGGGCCTTTAGTTTGACTGATTCTAGTGTCTCAAACTGGGCTCTCCAAAGGCTTGAGAGGACAACAGAGAGATGAGCCATGAGGGGAACAGGCATGGCCTTGGAGGGTTCAGCCTCCGGGCACCTCTAAGGAACCTGATGATGAGGTCGTGCTTCCCTAACAACTTACAGTCCACTGTATCGTGGTGTGCCGCTATGACGGCTACATAAACCTTCAAGGTGGAGGGGGACAGCTGCTCCTCTGCAGGAATGAGAGCACTGACCTGACTGCGCACCTCTGTGTGTCTTCAGATCAGAAAGAACACCAATTTGCAAATAAGCACCACTTTAGGGCATAAAGCTGCCTGGTAGAGGGAGCTCTGGCTTGAGTGATCATGTCTACAATGGCTGGTGGTAGACCATTTAGATCTTCTGCATCCCATCCAAGTGCCAGACGTGAAGGTTTCAGAGGTCTGGGCACAGATGCCAGAGGGGGCCCCATCCCTGAGTTCCCGTTCCCTTCCTCAGGGAATTTGCCAGGGAGGTGCTGTCGTGAGGAGCGTGAGATCCGAGAGCCAAGTCCGAGTGGGCCAGTGGGGGGGCCACGAGAATTACTTGTTCCTCATCCTCCTTGACCTTGCACAGGACTTGTGCAAGTAGGCTCACTGGGGTAAATGCGTATTTGCGCAGCCCCCAGGCCAGCTGTGTGCCAGCGCATCTGTGTCGAGGGGGGCTTCCATCAGAGAGTACCAGAGTGGACAGTGGGTGGAATCTCGGGAGGCAAACAGATCTACCAGTGCTCTGCCGAACCGAGACCAAATCTGTGTCACTGCGTCACTGTGTTGTCTGAGCAAATCAACACGTGCTTGCTGCGGATCAATGGCAAAAATCTGTGCAGGGCAAGAAATTCAGCCAGCAACTCTAGGCAGTTAAGGTGCCAACCCAGCCGGGGCCCCATCCAGGAGCCAGCGACTGCTTGCCCATTGCACACGGCGCTCCAGCCCAACTACGAGACGTCTGTAGTAACTACGACACTTCTGAACACCTGCTGTAGGGGGACTCCTGTCTATAGAAAACAGAGGTCTGTCCAAGGGCTGAATAAGTGACAGCAGGAAGGGATGAGGGTCACACAGTAAGTGCTGTGGCGCCATGCCCATCTTGGGACTCGAAAAGACATTCAATGTCAATGTGTTTACTCTTTTAGAGAAATATATACTCTTTTAGAGGGCTGTTGAAGCGCTCAGGGGCGTAGTCTGCACTGCTGTGCAAGAGAAAAAACACTGAAATGTGCCATATTTCCAACAGTGTATGCTCATTAGAGATGAGTGGAACAGCAGTTGGTTTTACTCAGCTCGCTGAAACACAACCTCTTGGCTACGAAAAAAAAATCTGTCTGAACAGACGCACGTTTCCCTCCTTTTATACCAGTATGTCCAGAGGAGGGGCTTGCAAATTCTGTTTGCCAATTCTCATTGGCCTTTTCTCAAATATAAGATGTTAACCGAGGGTCTCAAGAGAAACCCCTAGTGTCACTATATCGACACAACGTCGAGTGAGTGACAGAAGAGGAACTAGAGACTCAAACAAGTTTCAATGTAAAACTTAAATAGGTTTCTTACCAGATATAGTTTTCTTGGCGTTTCTTCCAAAGATGAACTCTGCTGTGATCTGTGGCATATTGTTTTGTTACATGGCTCGGTGCGGAAAACCTTTAATTCTTAACTAACAGCCCAGAGTGCTCTGAACTGAAATCAGTCTGTTTAAATGTAATTAACTTATGCATAGCATCCAGCAAAGACAAAACACAATGTTCACAGGAGGATTTGGGGTCAACGGTTAAAACATTTAATTATTTATTTGACTAATATGATAATGCTTTCTGCCATCAAATGAGTGTTTTGCACTGAGCTCAGTTTAACACATTTTAAATCCATTCCAGAAATTTCCACAGATTTTCCCCAACAAACATTTACTTTTACGTTTAATTGTCAACTTCCTATGTGGGCGATAATACAGAGTAAAATACTATGGAATTAATTTGGTATATCTATTTTGTAGAATTCCACAGATTTTTCACACAAACATTTGCATTTGTATTTATATTTACACTAAGATGTAAATATATGTGAGGGATTCTGTTACACCGATCCAGCTCTGCATGTGTTTACCTCGGTGCGGAACTTCTGGAGTACTGAAAGCGTCTCATGGTAGAGGAAGTCAGACCACTCGATCTGGCCCTTTTTATCTGGATCCAGAGCAGCAAACTGGGCCAGAACGTCCTCTTCCTCCTCATCAGTCAAGTCCCTTTCAAAGAGCTGCTTGGTCACAAAGTGCCTGTATTGCAGGAGTTCATCGGACACCAGGCACGACTCTGAACAGAAAGTAGGTGAGAGAAAATGTAGGGCATCATCGATTAACGGAAAAGAGACACAAGCCTAATTACAGAACTGATGTGATAAATTAGCAAACTTTTAATTAGCTACCTACATTTTGCCCCACAAAGTCATTTATTCAAACCACAGCTCACGGAGAGGCTATTACACTCTAAACAAATATTTTGTTAAGTAACTATAAAAAATGTGATTCATGTGGTAGCATCGAAATTAACTTGTTTTATTCAAGTCAAATCAAAAATAGGATTTCATATGACTGAATCAACCTGACTAATTTTTAAGGGTTGGATCAAGCAGAAATGTATCTTTAAAAGCCATAGTACACCCAAAAATAAACAATAAAGTGAATGGTGACTGAAGCTGTAAGATCCCCTTTTGTGTTTTATAGAAGAATGTTAGTTGAATGGCTTTGGAAAACATGAGGGTGAATAAATGATAAAGGGTTTTTCATTTTTGGGTGAACTGTTTCTTTAAGGTGCAGGTTTAGTGTAGAATGAGACTGAGAGAAACACCTGGAATGATCTTGCACTGCTTAAAGGTCTCCATCAGACTGTACATCTCTTCTTCAGTAAGTAACAGGTTCACATTATCCTGAAGGATGAAGAGGGAAAGACTGTCAGTTCTGTCACACAATAAAAGGCAAATCACATTAAAGAATATATTAGACGTTAACTAATTAAACTATTGTATTGGAGATTTTGTATGAGAATGTCTGTTTCAACAGGATATTCTTTGTGAATTCTATTTCTATTAGATGACACAAAGCCTCAGGGCCTTTCAGAAACTAACAGTATATATTATTCAGCTGAATAAATGAAAAGTACATAAAAAATATGTTTAAAATCATGTACACTCATATGAGATGAAGACTGCAGTCATATCAGTATGCTAATGTGGCCGCCTTATGGTGTCCACCATTTTGAGATCACATGACCGACCGAATACTACTTATTTTATCATGATAACCTCCTATTACTGGAAACCTTACCTTCAGTAAACAATCCTTTTGGAGATTATTGTGGAGATTACTACCATAAAATTGCTGTTTTATAAGAGAAGACACAGACCATTTTGAGACATGTAGGTGTCAGTATACGGCTCTCCCCATTCATTTGTATAGTATCCGCAAATGGTGACACTGCTGTAACACACTATATGACTGTTACGCTCAATCCTATGGTTAAAAACATTGAAGTTATTTCTCAGTATAAAAGATCAATGAAATTGCAATCAGGTTTTTTTTTACCTAACAACAGGGTACTATCTAAGAGGCTGGAGTGTTTTAAACTAGCTTGAAAACAGTCGTTATTTTAGCGATTCTGTTTGGTGCTCCTAGCTTGCGGCACACAAATTGTACATGTCACCTTTAAATTTTTACTTTGTAGTAGATTCTTGTCTATTTTATTGTGGATTTTATTTTCTGTTATATGGAAAATGATGTGTTAGATACAGTAATATGAAGGAAAGGTTCAAACAGCTTTCCTCATCATGATTAAAGATTTGTTATATTCAGAGGGCAATTTGAAGTGAAGAGTTCATACTAAAGATAAGAGATTTGGTTGAATGTACATCTGGAAGAATAAATGTAGGTTCTAAAACTACCTAGAAATTATTAAATTAAAGTGATGATTTAAATTAAGCATCTTAGAAGCTTGACAGAGGTTACCCTGTATTTTGATTTGTTCTGATGGTTAGTCTTCACCAACAGACAAGGTCTTTTGTGACCTTTGCTAAAGGAAAAAACATAACTTGAATGGAAATTAGTGAACTATAAATGAGTTCAATTGTTGCATTTTACTTTTCATTTGGACAGTTTCAATAGATTGTTGAACTTTGAATAATGCTTTGTGAATTTAACCATGTTTTGGATTGTCTCAATGTTTGAGCAGTTGTAGATGGTTCCATTGGCTGTGACGGTTCTCAGGTGATGCTCAACAAAAGAAAATGTCTGTTTACGGATACCAAATTATTAAAGATTAGATAATAGGACTGAGCGGTACCGAGACCAGAGACAAGAGATGATGACCCAATGATGGGTAAAATTCTCCAGTGGCAAGAGGTGACGACCCAATGACGGGTAAAGACTCTCCAATTGCAAAATGAGAGCTGCCTAAGTCAGGGTGCCACCGCCCTGGAAACATGCCCAAGAAGGGTGAACTGGGTATAAGGAAGTGGATGGATGCTTTTAGGAAAGAAGCATCAAAAGGGAGGTCTAGAAGAAACCTGCCAGAAGTTGTGAGTTCCACTCAACCCGACTGTGTCTTAATAACCGCTTTATTAAAATATTTTATCACAGCGATGAATAACAAGCATTCTACCACTGTGTTATCAGGGGATCACACCCTGTGTAGAAGATCAATTATAGATTGATTTTGGAGGTAAAGCTTTGAGAACCGTTGCATACAAAGAAGTGCCTAAATTATTAAAGTAGTATTAAGCAAACCATGGATTGTTTACATGATGAAGAATTACGATTGGAAAATTATTTTTGTATATGCTGTTATTGAACTCATGTACATTTTAATAATAATGGGAAAAAGAAAACATGGTGGTGACTAAAAATTAGCATGCCCTGATTGCCAAAAGAAATGGGGTGCACAATTAACTAAAATTAATATCATATCTGGATAACAACATTGTGGAAGGAAGAAGATTCTGTTGTATGTGATCATTGATAAAAATAATTTAGGATTCAAGCAACAGTAAAGCAGATGACTTTGATCAATGTGAATGGCCCAAGGCAATGGCAACTACCCTGAATGGACTGAAAGACCAAATTGGGAGGAAATTGATTCCTTCAATGAATATTTAAGAAGATATGAAGAACCATGCCCTGGGTGTAAGTGCTGGTTAACCTCTCCCCAAAGGGTGACCCTCTACGATGTGCAAAGTATCTGGGTTGAAGACATCTCACTACAAGCAACAACTCTTAAAATTAGGATGAATATTTTGTATGATACACTCTACATACCTGTGACAAGCAAAAACAAGACCAAACCAGGAGCACGCACATGCTTAAATATGTTAATTTGTGACTATAAAAAGTCACAGAGGAGGGAATATGTAGTATATTTTTATCAAGTTAATCAGGAGTAATCAATGAAAACATTGTTGATTTATACCACAGTTATGTCTGACGGGCAAACATGCAGTTTACTGTGTGTAAAGGCCTGTGGACGGTGATAGAATGTGTGCTCAACATATGTGTGACCATTTGAAGTTATGTGCAAAAACAGGAATAGCATTACTTGGGGGGCTCTCATGACCGCTGGGAGAATTGATCTCTTCCACAGGACGTTCTGTTACTTCTTAATATGGTCAGACCAGAGTCAATGAAGAGCATGATAGATAATGCATGTAACCCCACCTTGTTTGAGGAGGTGTATTTAAGTAAAACCAAACCAGAGATGGTTCAGTTGTTGGTACTGTGGTTCCACCATAGGCAACTCGGCTTTATTGTGTGATAATAAAGTCTATTCTTCTGAAATCAAAACCTCAAAGATGTTGAGTGATTTTTCACAAAATTAAGGCAAGAATCTACTACAATTTCAGCTGCAGGTTTTCTCTCTCTCCATTTATCTCGCCAAAAAGACTAATATTCTCTGAACTAAAAGTATTAATCAACCTAACTGACTCGACTCTTAAAGATAATGAGTTTGAGGTGTGCGAGGTACAGGAAGAAGCTCTCAGACATCAAATGTTGCCTTGTCCTTTCATTTCAAATGCACAGTGAGAATTTTGGCTCAAGCCCTGCCTTCAAATAGAGGCTTTCATAGCCCAGTAGCCCTGGGAGTAGCTGTATTTTCAATCAGCTTTCCCCAGCCTGGTGAAAATTCCACTGAACAAAGGCCCTAGTTCAAGCGAGGAGAGTGGGTCTCCATTTCCTGTTTGTTGTGTCTCATGTGACTGTGGATATATTTCACCTATGAGGATGAAGATTTAAATAATATTTTGCATTCAGGTTCATTATTTTATGTGAGGCCCATTCTCAACTAACATGAATCCAAAACCCCAAAATAAAGAACAGACATTACAAGAAAATGCTTAGTGTGAGCTGGGATAGATTGTAGTTCAGAAAGGCCAGAAATAGATGTTGTCTATGTAAATAAACTGCGTAAATGCGAATGCATGTTCAACGCAATGGCAACGCGCTGTCCCGCTGTGTTGTAACAAAATTCATAACTCAAGGGGGTTGCAGAGTTACCATCAAAATGTAAATAATTACAGTCGTAATCTCTTTTCTGACAATGCTGCACTGTTGGCATTAATTGAACAGGTATATGACTATAATAAGACAGTATAATTGACCATATATCTGTCTCTACATATGTTTGCTAAGCAGCTTTTATTATGAGGTTATGTAGGAACTTTTACTCATCTATAGATATTATTGAATCAAAGTGAATGTTTATTATTATGTACATCTGGGTGCCGACATGTTTTATTGACATCACGCAACTGCATCTCTGCAAAATTGTTGAAGGTTTTCCCACGAGCTTCCAAGCTGGAAGTCTGATTCCATTGCACATTTCCTTGTAGGAAGTTGGAAATTCAGACTTTCCGAGTTGAATGGAACACAGCATAATGCCTACTAAATAACGTGTGGTGTCATTTTCACCACACTAAACAATTCTGACCCTAACAAAGTTATGTGTTTGATAACCAAGTCAACAAAAGTGTTAGTGACGAGAATTCTTGAGATAATTAAGATGTTTGAAGAAATATCACTTGTGAGCAGAATGTTTTTATTGGGTGTCACTTCCAATCAAGCTATAATTTGGCCATAATTATGCAAAAAGTATGAAAACATAATTTAATTGCGTTTGATACTCAATGTTATGAAATTAGCCTTAGCAAGACAAATGTGTCTGCATTTTATGTCGGCTATACTATTGTCCTGCAAAAACTGTAGAAAAATATGGGTATATGCTAATTCTAAATGTATAGCAAATGAGCATATAAACTAGAAGCTTTTGTGGTCACATACTAACTTGGTGTATCTTTTGAGCCTAAAGACTTCTAAAATATGTAATTCCCCTTCTGTCACTCACTCGACGTAGTGCCGAATGAAGTGACACAAGGGGTCTTCCTTGGGAGCCTCACGTACCTCTGAACTTGAGAAAAGGCCAGTGTGAAATTGGCAGACAGAATTAGCATTTTTTATTCGGAGCCGAGTGGTTGTGCCACAGCAAGCTGAGTTCTCCTCTGTTCCACTCACCTCTACTGCGGTCAATATCTCTCCAAGACCAATGGCCACAGACGCTGCCTCGTGTGCCTGGGCTGCAATCACACTGAAGTGGCGTTCGTGGATAGTTCATGCACTCACTGTGAGAACATGACCATTGCAGCGTTGCAGTCACGGTTCTCCTTTCTCAAGGTGAATGCCCACTTCAGCCGCCCACCGCGTCGCTGCTCCTTCCCACGGTATTGAGGACGACATGGCTGGCGATGAAGACGATTTGGGGATGATGATGGGCTCGGTTTCGCTAGGTATATCCCCACGAACCACCCGCCCCCGACACGTTCCTTGCCTTGAGCACCCGGAATTGGATGACATCAGCGCTGCATCGGAGAGCGTCCAGGCATCTGACGCAGAGGACTCGGGCCAGCCCACCTAGTCTGAGGCTGACACACAGATGGCCGATATGCTTTCCCAGGCTGCCGTGAGCGTGGGCTTGGACTGGAACCCTCCATCCTCCCCACAGCCTTTGCGGCTTGATGACTGGTACCTCGGCTCCAGACCCAGCTCCAGCCACGCCGCCCACCGGTACCATTTTCCCGGAAGTTCATGACAAGCTGACAAAGTCGTGGAGGGCACCTTTTTCTGCCCAGAACTGACCCTTCTCCGCTCGTCCGATCTCACTTCCCTGGATGGCCACGGGTACACGGAGGTCCCCCAGGTGGACAGGCACTCGGGCGGGCGATGGCCACCCTCGTGGTCCAGGAGTGTCACCTCTGGCTGAACATGGTCGAGATGCACAACGTTGACAAGGCATGTTTCTCAACGCCCCCATCTCCCAGCTTGGCCTCTTCGGCAACACCATCGACAAATTCGCACAGCAGTTTTTGGCGGTGAAGAAGCAGACAGAGGTGATCAACCACATCATGCCGCGGCATCGCCAAACAAGTGCGCACCGCCTGCCCACCGAAGGTGTCCCCCTGGGGCTAAACAACAGGTAGCTCTGCCTCAACCCGGGCCCAACTCTCAGCCCCACCATCGAGCACCTTGCAGGCGGCGTACGCCCCCAGTCTCCAGGACCACTTCCAGGACCAGGAAAGTTCCGAAGAGCTCCTGAGATGGGCGAACTAGGCAGTCAGACGTTAGCTCTGGAGCTGGTACCAAGACCACTCCATCCCCCAGTGGAGGGCCGGGAGGAGAATCCTTGTTTGTGTTATTTTCATTTGCCGCACCACCTTCGGGGCTGCAGATGTTCTCCTCCCTAGCCTTCCGGCCTGCAAATATTATTCCACGGGCTTAGATCTCTCTTCAGGCAACCCCCGTGATGCATTTTCCGCAGTACGGCCCCCGTGTCGCGTCTCCCTTGGGCAGTCCCAAGGGAGACTTGGGACTGCCCCCGGTCGCTGTACTTGTAGAGCTCCCCCCTCATTAGGCAGGACCTACCACCATGCCGCTCCCACGTACGGCTTCACAACCATCATGGTGTATTTGCCACATGTTACCTCCCCCTAGTCTGGGCAGGATGTGGCCGCCGCAGGGTCTTTTCCCCCTGAAAGAATAGGACCGGGAAAGACCGCCTTCCCCAACAAATTTTCATAGCGCTAAGATAGCCCCAGCCACTTCACACTCTTTGCGAGAGATATTCAACACAACGTTGAGTGAGTGACAGAAGGGGAACGTCACGGTTACTGTTGTAACCTTCCTTCCCTGCCCCGGCACTAGACTTACCACTGTAAACGGCCATGCCTTATTCTCGGCTCCTCAGTGCAAAAACCTGACTGACAGACACATGCCCGCTTCCATTTATACCCGTATGTCCGGGGGCGGGACATGCAAATTCTGTCTGCCAATTTCAAATTGGCCTTTTCTCAAGTTCAGAGATACGCAAGGCTCCCAAGGAAGACCCCTTCTGTCACTTCATTCGACACAACGTCTTGTTCCCTCCCTCAGGGAATAGAGGTTACAACAGTAACCATGACATTTTCCACAAGTAATAATTATGACTTTAGCCCTCATGTTTGCTGAAAGTCTAAAAGATTCAAATGTCACAAGAAGTCCAAAAGATTAAACTAGGCATAAAGAGCATAAACACAGCTGAACTAGCAATATAATAAACAGAGACACTGCAGCAGTTTCAGCACAATGAACCCCTGCTGGTTGACATTTTCAAACCAGAAAAATCATTCATCATTTTGACTATTGGAAGGCAGGGACAGCTAGCTGGAAAGACAATACACAGCTTATCAGTTCCAATACACAGCTTATTTCTGTTTACTGTGTGACCAAATCGCTTAGAGATGTCCAGGATCGTCTATGACTTTCCTAAATAATTTTAAAAACATCTCCACACTAGGTGCATGTCATATCAGTTTGATGTTGTTTTCAAGTGGAGTGTTATTATTAGGAGTTACATGTAAATGAATGTCCAAGTGTAGTCATATTTAACTTGGAATTCTCAATGATACCCAAGTTGTGGTGTTGGAAAGGCCATGTGCATGTGAAAGATGGCAGAAAGCAGTCATATAAATTTGGAACAAAATGAGGGTGAGTAAAATATTTTGTTTTGTGAATTAACCCTTTCTCTAAACCATAATAAATGTATGAATAAATGTAAGTTGGTTGTGTATTCACTTATGCTTATCCACTTGTACTACAGAAAGAATAGCTTTTGCTGTCTTCATTTGTTTTGATTGTGCTACCATAGTATTTCCGAATTAAATGCTTAACAATTTATAAATGTGACTGCCCAACACCCAAGTAGGAGCTCCTCAGATGCATAAGGAGGCAGCTGTCTTGTTTATTGTGTATGTGTGTTGTGCGAGGAAGGGCTGTAATTATCTAAATTGTCACACACACAATGACAGTGCTAATTCTATTGACTGTAGAACTCTGCTTGTGACAAGTGCCAAAATCAGTTTGACAACATTGCTTGGACTTAAAATACATTTTCCATCCCAGTCTTCTCACTAAAACCTGCTGAAGCAAAATGTTATGCCTTTGTATTCTTCATGCCTCTATCATAATTTCTCTGTAACAGGGTTTAAAATGGGCGAGGAGGGAACCAGCTGAACAGTCAAAATAATGTTTAAAGTAAACTTTAAAGACACAAACATAAACACACATGGCAGCTGCATGTGGCTCTCTCTCTCAAACTGCCACATCCGGCGCGGCTTTACCCCTCTCCTCGGCTGATTGGCCCGATTGGGGGCCGGTCGTGTGCACTCACGGCCTCGCCCTGCCCTCCTCCTTGTCACACTCCTCCCTCCTTTGCCTCAGGCTAGGGAACCCCCGGCATGACGTAAACCCCACCTCATGGGAGCATTGTCCTTCCAGCCGCACCTGCTAGCAGGCTTTCCCCGCCTCTCAAGACCTGGGAGGGAGACAAGGGGAGGTAAAAGGGGATAGGGAAAGTGTGAGGAGCAGCAACAGTGAGAGAAAAAGAGAAGAATTGCTTGCCGATTCCCAGACACGCCGTTGCCTGGTCATAGACCACTCCTCCACCTTCTGGCGGACGACAGCCACTCCTCCCCTGGCGGACAGCAACGAGTCCTCCGACCCCTGGTGGATGGAACACCCCTTCGCATTCTGGCTGCAGGTAGCGAGCCTCTCCATCCCTGGCAGCAGCTCCACTGCTCCAGGCGTCCGGAAGCGAGCCCCTCCTCACCTCGCGGATGGTGACCGTTCTTCTGTGTCAGGCGGCCGGCAGTGACACCTCTGTCCCCCAACGGACGGCCGTGGCTGTTCCTTTTGGTGGATGGCATTGGCGTGAACTCCATGACAGCACATCCCTCTTCCTTACCGGATTTTGGCACCAATGTAACAGGGTTTAAAATGGGCAAGGAGGAGGCGGGAACCGGCTGAAGAGTCAAAATAATGTTTAATGAAAACGTAAAAAGATACAAACATAAACACAAATGGCATCTGTGTGTGGATCTCTCGAACTGCCGCATCCGGCTCGGCTTTATCCTTCTCCTCGGCTGATTAGCCCTATTGGGGGCCGGCTATGCGTACTCAAGTCTTTACACCCTCCTCCTCAGGTTTGTCCCAAAACATCTGTGTCCCTTGAAAGCTGTATGACACTAATCCCCACTCTCAAAATCTCTAGTTCCTGACACACACACTTACACATGTGGACTAAGTAGTAATGAAGGCATAGTCAGAAAAGCTTAGCTTGTGAATTTGCACTGTAAAGAAATATGCAGCAGACATTTTGGCAACATCGTAGAACTTTGCATATTGTTTCGAAAGATGTGTGAAGCTGTTAATGTTACAGTGCCGCATTTTTCAGTGTGAATCTAGTTGGATACCCAACCTGTCCATGACAAGTCATAACAATATGATTTCGCCATCTTGTACTAAAGCCCTGTTCACACTGTCAGTGACAATGTCACTATAGTCTCTTACTTGCTATAACATTATTAGTCGAATGCACAACTGGCCATAGCTTTAGGAAATCAGATCATAGATGAAATATTGTCTATAAAACTAAGATATTGTAACCCCTAATAATTTATATTCTATAGGGGGGAGTGAATTAACAGAAAAACCAGCCATGCTCAATGCATCATATCATGAACAACACAAAAGAGCTATCAATGTCTGAAACAAACTCACTCACAATGTCGACAATTTCTGGTAAGTCATCCAATCTGACAACTAATCTACTTACCACAAAACAAATTAGCATCCTGGATGGGAAAGTGTTTTTTATATAAACTGCAGCAGTGCTCAATGATCATATCATGAAATTGATGAACAATATATATACAGTATATATCAATAGATGAAACAAACACATTATCTGACATGGTATTCCATTCATATTTATTTTTACTATCGATGTATATGGTTACAGACAAATTACAAAGAACAGTGAAATCAATGACATTAACTTCTCTGACTTGCTTGAACTTGACACCAGTATCTCACAGAGGACATATGGCATGAGCTTCATTCCTATTTGTAGTTGCTGTAGAATCACTCTGCATAGCATAAAGTTGAACTTTTTCCAACTTTGTTGCATCCCTTGACATGCCCACATTCTGTTGCCAGCTCTCATAGAAAATAAATGGTCTCTTGTTGCTTTGTGGCTGCAAGTCGCTTACAGTGTGAATGGGGCTTGTGAAAACACAACTTTTACTCCCATAGAGAAAAATAAGCTAACCAGCTAAAATTGTATTGTAACAGGAGCCAACTTATACATGTTAGCTGTGTGGTATGTGTAAACCTCATTATTCTAGCCTCAACAGGTGCTCCTGCGACTAATGCTAGGGGCTGTAGACTTTATCCTCCTCATTAGCACTCCCACCTCCCATGTCGGTTGACGCCGATTCAAATCTCGCTCGGAGCTGGTCGAGCAGGATCAGTTACGTTATTATGAATTTTCCTAAGTATAACACCTAACTCAAACCTAAACCTAATAATTATGTCTAACCCCTTACCCAACCCCTAAACACAACCATTATTTTAATTGGAAAATCACTGTTGTGTACCATTGAAGAAAGAGAAATATCCGGGTTTGAACAAGCATTCTTACGATTTAATCCCTAAACCAAACCACTAATTTAACCATAAATTCTAAACCCTTTTCCAAATCCTAAACCTTACCATGCTTTTAAAAGTAAAATAACTTGTGTACCATAGAAGACACAAAATATAATATTTTGGAACGAGACAAAAGGAAGCATATATGATTTGTTGGACTGAAAGCCAAATTATGATATTTTCGAACTTGCCATCTCGTACAAATAATTACAAGTTGTCATGAGACTATGTTGGGACATCAGCAAGTGCATCTAGAAAATGCATTGCAAAAAAAAGGGTAGGTTGAGTGGTAGGCGTAGGGTTAAGAAATAGAAAATATAATGCACAAAAGTCAACAAAGTCCTCACAAAGATATGAAAACAAAAATGTGTGTGTTTGTGTGTTTAGCAACAGGCTGTTTCGCCATCCTGAGAGTGTTACAAGAAATGTCTTAAACCCTCCAAATGGCCAATAGATGATTTAAGCATCAACTGCCTGTGCGACTGAGATAAGCCCTCTACTTCACTTTGAGGATGCTTGCACGCTTTCATGGCCCACTCTGTAATTTTAGTGTCAGACTCATCTAATGCGTTGAGAATGAGCAGTCTGAACAGACCCTCCAGAATATCACAATTAACTTGACATCCTCATCTCCACAGTGACCTTTGGGAAGTGCTCTACGGGGTAAGGGACTGCGGATAAATGCTACAGGTGAGATATACAGTATATCTAAAGCAGTGTATCAGCACTTTTTGCAAGATAAGGATATTATATAAAGATGACAGGAAATCAAAATCAAAATGATGATGATTCATTATTGCATGTTATTCTAATAAAAAAAGGTTTGCTTTAATTAAGTACACGTCCACGCTAATAGATTCAATTACATTGACGTCACCTAGCAAGCAACTGCACTTTCTTTTTGTAATCAGCTGCAGTTTTAATCATATTTTAAGCATAATTTAATGTAATAATGTTTGTTAATGTTGAATCATGAATAATGTAATTAATGCAACAGGGTTTTCAATCGAAAATGCACTACTGAAACAACATTTATTTTCTTCTGGCGTAACCAAGGATGTATAGAAGAGAAAATGAATGAATAGAAGTCAATAACATAGCCTACTTTTCACAGTCCAAACCACAATGGATTAAAAACTAGTCCTACGTTATTTCCCTAAATATTTTGTTTAACATGTCACATTACGGAAGTTAAATGCATTGCAAATGCCATTTGATGAAACCATTGAACCAATTATCCAAGAGTCTTTAATCCCTATTTTTGAGTATATTAGCAAACACCTCTGTGTGTCAGTGTATAAAGATGTCACTCTCTGCGAATATGTGGAGAAGGCTCTGAAAACATTGCGGATCACTGAACACAGTGGATTATGGTGGTAACCCCGGGCCAAAACCTGCATTTTCTGCTCCATCGTCCAAGCCTACCACGGCTCCTTGCTCCAAGCCTGCCATGGCATGGAGGTCGCTCCCCAGTCGCTGCCCATGCTCATGACCACGGAGGTCGTACACCAGTCTCTGCCTTTGTTCACGACCACGGAGGTCATTCCCCAGTCTCAGCCCGTGCTCACGACCATGGAGGTCATTCCCCAGTCTCAGCACATGCTCACAACCACAGAGGTCGTTCCCCAGTCTCAGCCCGTGCTCACGACCATGGAGGTCATTCCCCAGTCTTAGCCCATGCTCACAACCACGGAGGTCATTCCCCAGTCTCAGCCCATGCTCACGACCACAGAGGTCTTACCCCAGTCTCTGCTATTGTTCACGACCACAGAGGTCGTTCTCCAGTCTCAGCCTGTGCTCACGACCATGGAGGTAATTTCCCAGTCATCCAGGACTTTTACCCTCCAGCTGATCCTCACTGGACACTCTACGAATATGTGGAGAAGGCTCTGAAAACATTGCGGATCACTTAACATAGTGGATCAAGCCTGCCACGGCTCCTTGCTCCATGCCTGCCATGGCCAATCAGCCAGCACCCACGCCTGCCATGGCCAATCAGCCAGCACCCACGCTTGCCACGGCCAAAGAGCCAGCACCCACACCTGCCACGGCCAAAGAGCCAGCACCCACGCCTGCCACGGCCAAAGATCCAGAACCTATGCCCTCGTCCGCTCCCGTGACTACGCGGAAAAGGACACCTTCTCCCCAGTCGCTGCCAGTGCTCATGACCATGGAGGTTGTTCCCCAGTCATCCAGGACTCTTATGTCTTCCATGGCTCCGCCCCTCGAGCCTTCCACGGCTCTGTCCCTCGAGCCTCTCCCGGCTCTGCCTGCCTTTGTAGAACCTCTCCCGGCTCCGCCCTCAGTATTCCATGGCTCCGCCCTCAAGAGTCTCGCCCGCTCCCCCAGAGACGACTCCTCCAGTGGCTCCACCTGCTCCCCCAGAGACTCCTCACCCGCTCCACCAGAGACGCTTCCTCCAGGGGCCCCGCCCTCTCCTCCAGCGGTTTTATCCTCCTTACTCTGTCATGTACTCCCTGTTTTTTCCCCCTGGTTTCTTTGTCAGTCTTCACATGTATTGCCATGTTCTGTGCCTGGTTCTCTGTGTTTTGTTTCATGTTATTCTGAGTTACCTTGTTCATCTTTGTTTTATTAAAATCTGCATTTAGATCCTCATTCCTCGCCCGCCTCTTTTTTTTTTACTTTAAAATATGGAAAAGAGCAACATAAGCATTCTACCAATGCATTCTCCTTTAATGTTTCATAGAAGAAAGAAATTTACACTGGTTCATGCTGCTGATTTTTGCATAACTGATCAGTTGATTACTGCCAATCGATGTGTTGGAGGTGAGTCGATATAGTACACGGTTATATATGTACAGGCAGGGTTGGGGAGTAATGGAATACATGTAACAGGAATACCTATTTAAAATACAAAATATAAGTAACTGTATTCCACTACAGTTACAATTTAAATCATTGGTAATTAGAATACAGTTACATTCCAAATGTATTTTGATTACTGAAAAGATTAATTTGCATTTTATTGTCATTTGTTTAATTTAATATTTAGTCCTTTCAGATGGAAAACATATATACATATAAATGATGCGATCCAATGTGCATTTGAAAAGTGGTGAAACACTTTCTTATGATGTGTTACATTCCTACGAGCAGACAGAGAAGTTTGCAGTAAGTTTGGAGTACAAGAAATAGAAATAAACCTTGTGTAAATTGTCAGCTTTACGCTAAGCTAAAATGCTATTTCTAGCCATTTTACATGCACATGTTACCAGGCACAAACATATTTTTTTATCAAGAAAATTCATGCTGGATCATAATTTCTAGTAAGACCTTTGATATTAGGGCAAAAATATTATTTTTGACAAAAAAATGTTTTATACATTTTTAAAAATATCTACAAATCCTTAAAACAAGATCAATTTGATTTGTCTTGTTTTAGAAACAACATAACATATGATATTTAGGTTTTTCAAACAATGTATTTTTAACATGTGTATTTTGTCTTACTGTACTGGCAGAGTTTTATAGTGGTTTATGAGTTAGAGTTTAGTGATATATAGTGGTTTATGAGTGGTGGTGGCATAGTGGGCTAAAGCACAGAAATGGTAAGCAGAAGGTTCGATCCCCACAGCCACCACCACCATTGTGTCCTTGAGAAAGGCACTTAACTCAAGGATGCTCTGGGGGGATTGTCCCTGTAATAAGTGCACTGTAAGTCACTTTGGATAAAAGCATCTGCCAAATGCATAAAATGTCAATGGTAAAAATGTTATAGTCAAAACAAATGAAAAAAATCTACCAGTGATTAAATAATCCAAAGTATTTAGAATACGTTACTGACCTTGAGTAATCTAACGAAATACATTACAATTACATTTTATAGCATGTATTCTGTAATCTGTAGTGGAATAAATTTCAAAAGTAACCCTCCTAAACCTGTGTACAGTATATGAATATGTTGTCCATCTGCATGTGTGTGTGTTATGTCTGCGTGTGGGTAGTACCAAAGACTGTTTAGCTCAAGATAGACCACTTGTATTAAAGGAATAGTTGCCCAAAAATGTCATAATTTAGACTGGCGGCCAAAAGTATGGAATAATGGCACCTATGCCCTTGTCCGCTCCAGGACATTACTGATGTAAAAAACAGCACCATCATTATTTGAAAAAAGTCATTTTTGAAATCTAGATTTCCACCTTATCCTTGAGTAATCATGCTAAATTGGTACTAGAAAATAACTTGCTACTGTATAAAACACAGTTGAAAGTTATTTGGTGTGTTAAATGAAGCTAAACATTGTCTTTGTTTTTGAGTTGCCACAGAATGCAACAGACTGGCATGTCTTAAGGTCAATATTAGGTCAAAAATGGCAAAAAAGAAACGGCTTTCTCTAGAAACTTGTTTGAGGAATGAAGGCTTTACAATGCTTGAAATTGCCAAAAAAAACTGAACATTTCATACAAAGGTGTTGTAGCGCTGGGTGTCTTGGAGAGGGAACACAAGAGAAGAAACATTCAATCTTTTAATTTCAATCACTAGAGCACAACACTAAGACTGAACTAAACTAAAGGGTATTTATACACAGGGAACTAAATGAGAGAATGCAATACAGGTGGGGATGATGATGAACAGATGGAAGTGATTAGGGCAGTGAATTCTGGGAAACGTAGTGCAGGGGAAAACTTCAAAATAAGAGTACTCGAAGAAGGTGATGGAGACAGACTGTGACAGGTATACACTACAGTCTTCAAAGGCAAAGGACAATTGGCTCTAACAAGAACAGAAAGAGATGTGGAAGGCCAGATGTACAACTAAACAAGAGGATAAGTACATCAGAGTCTCATCACCAGTTTCATGTACAACAGTAAAGAGAAGACTCAAGGGTGCAGGCATTATGGGAAGAATTGCAAAGAAAAAGCCACTTTTGAAACCGAAAAAACAAATAGAAATGGTTAGAGTGACAACAGATAATTGGAAAAGAGTGTTCTGGATCTTAACCCCAATGAGCTTTTGTGTGATCAGATAGACTATAAGGTGCATGAGAAGGGCCCGACAAGACAGCCACATCTATGGCCAGTGCTACAGGAAGCATGGGGTGAAATGTTATGCGAGTATCAGGACAAACTGACAGCTTGAATGCCAAGGATCTGCAAAGCTGTCATTGCTGCACATGGAGGATTCTTTGATGAGAACTCTTTGAAGAAGTTTAAGAAGTTCTGAAAACATTTTTCAAAATCTGAACATTATTCCAAAATTTTGGCCGCCAGTGTATTTATCCTCATGCCATTCCAGATGTGTATGAAAGTGAATGGTGACCAGAACTCAAATGGCCCAAAAAGCACATAAAGGCAGCATAAAAGTAAAACAATAAAAAAAGCAATTACATTTTTGTTTCTCACCCACACCTATTCTATCAATTCTGAAGACATGTATTTAACCACTGGAGTCATATGAATTAGTTTTATGCTGCCTTAATGTCCTTTTTGGAAATTTTGAGTTCTGCATGCATTGTAAGGACCAACAGAGATGAGATATTCTTTTAAAATCTTCATTTGTGTTCTGCAGATGAAAGAAACCATAGAAATCTGGGATGGCATGAGGGTGAGAAAATTAGAGAAATTTCATTTTTGGGTGAACTTTCCCATTAAAATGAATGGGAGAAATTGGAATGCCCAATATGACATATGTAGAAAAGGAAGTCCAGCCTTAAATGTAAAAGAGCAAATCAGTTTTTAGATACAGACTTTGCCTGTCAGTCAACTTAAAGTGCATGTGCATTAGCTGAACTAGCCTAAAAAAAGCATTTTTAGTGTGATCTGAACTAAAGAAGCTAAATGTATTATATCGGCATTGTCATCTTTAACTGCTGATTTGAAATTTGTTCTTGGATTGTAATCTTGACCAACAATTATGGAGATTTTGGTCTTTCTCCATTCAAGTAGATAGAAGCTGTACTTTTATGCCACTTGTATCCATTGAAAATAGCTGCCGGAAGTGTTCTATAGATGGCAGCCATGTGGACTGACTCTCCTTTAAAAGGACTTTGGTAGTACTCACACAGTAATAGCAGCTCCAGCCAGTGGTGGTGTGGGCTGTCTCTCTCATTTCCTGCAAGGCTTCTGTGCTCAGGTAGCCCATCTCCCTCAGACAGCCATCATGGAAGACCCGTGTGCACATCCGACAGGGGAACAGATCATCTGCCGTCCACACCTCACAAACCTCACACATCTCATCGTTGACAGGCTGATTGCAAAACAATAGGAGAGCAGACAAACAATCATTCCTTACATATCAACCAGACTGTTATTGATTTTCTCAAAGAAAGTCCATAATGCACTTAGAACATGCATAACTATTCGTCACAGGAAGTGTGATGACTCACCAACAGTATGCACTAACACTACCATACCTTCCTCCATTAAAGATCAATAAATATAGAAATAATCTCACTTGACATTCAGTGCTCATTTAGCATATCCCATGGAGCAGAGTGCTACAGCATTTGAATCTTACTTTCATGAGGTTTACTTTCATGTCATGTAGACATCATGCAGGTTTGATGTATGCTGTATAATATAAGATTTAACTGCACTAATACCAGGATGGAAATTAATTTTAATAAGTAATATTTAAACTAAATTGAATCAATAGAATACAATAGAATAGAACAGAATAGAATAAATTAGAATCACTTAAACATGTGCTTCTAAATCAAGTCAAAATATTATTTAGCATTACTAAATCAACTTCAATCCATTAGGTAAAGAAACTAATTGAAGAGTTAGATTCAGGTATACAAAATCTCATTGAGGTAACAAATGCAGGTTTTCACATTTTACAGCACCTTTTTTCTTTCTTTGTTAATCACTGTGCCAATGTGGTCACATGCATTTTCAATGTTTTAGACTCTGTTTACACCTGTATTTAGCATTGTCCTGTTTCAAACGATTTACCCAAAAATAGCAACTTTATACCATGTGTAAACTGGGCCTCTGACTGTGTCTAACATAAAACTGGAAAAATGCCCCAAAAAATATTTTGTGAAAAATATATATATATATATATATATATATATATATATATATATATATATATATATATTGAGCCAGGTCTATAATAACATACTGTACCATTTTAATGTATTTACATACATTATGGCCCTTACATTGCTCTCGAGTGGCGTATTCATGTTGCCATGATACTGACGTAATCTCACGTTCTCCACTCAGTTGAGACATTCAGATGAGCACACAAATGCACCATTGTGAGTAAAGAAAAAGATAAATAGAGATCTAAACCAGAACAAACATGCTACTGAACATGTTACTGAGTTCCTCCTTCTCACTTGTAAACAGCACTGTTCTTCTGGCTGTGACGCACATGCCTCTTCATTCGTGTTTCAAATTCCAATGACATTACATTACACGCTCGTACCGCTGCAGAACAAGCATGATTTAGAGTTTAAAAAAAGTACTTAAATATTGATCTTTTTCACACCAAAAGCGATTGTGTCAATTTAGAAGATATTAATTGAACAGCTGGTGTCGTATCAATAGCGTTTATGCTTTCTATCTGCGATTATTGGAGCTTCAAAAGACAAATCTCCATTCACTTGAATTTTAAAGGCCTACTGAGCTAAGATCTTTTTCTATTTTCTTCAAATGTGTTCTGGTTAAGAAAGTCATACACACCTGGGATATCATGAGTGTGAATAAATAATGAGAGAATTTTTATTTTTGGATGAACCATCCCTTTAATTGTATTTAACTTTATACATTTTAATGTGGGAGGGACATGAAACCCTTTAGCTGAACTTTAGCTTCTTAACTTTAGTTTTGGTTAAGTTATATTATATTTTTGTTTCACATATATTTTCATTTTTCACAAATATTGCCTGAGCTCAAACAATAAACGGTGGATCCCCTGCAGTACCATGGACACCCTGTGGAAGATCTAATGAGGAATCACTAATGATGGATTCTGCATAAAGTCAAGTCAACATTTATTTATAGAGCACATTAAAAATAACAGTAGTTGACCCAAAGTGCTTTACAGATCAAACAAATAAATAAATAACGATATATTAATGATAATAATATAGCACGCTCTTGCATTGTAGGTGTCTTATTGCATGCTGCTCATTCTTGCTGTGATGTATGAAGTCCAATGACAGACTGTGTAGACTGGGCATAAATATTGACAACCTGTCATATTAATGCAGCTCAGGGTCAAGGCATTTTAACCCTCTGGGGTCTGAGGGTATTTTGGGCCCTGGAGAAGTTTTGACATGCCTTGACATTTGTGCTTTTTTCAGTTGCTTAAAAACATATTAATGGCTAAAGTCTGATAACACTGCATTCAGCACAAATGGGCAAAAATAATATGTGAGCAACATGCATGTACAGGTTTGTATTTTTGAGAAAATAATAAGTCACTGAAATAAGGTCATATAACACATACTAAACATTTGTCCACAAGACTTTTGAGAACTGGATCTTGTAGCCTAGAGTTTTTGCTACAAAATGATGTGAAAACCATCCTGATCACTCATAAATACAAAACAATATAGTAATTGAACTTTTGTAAGACACTTTTAGTGTTGGTAGGTAATATGCGAGTTATGAATATGGATGTATTTCACACCTGAGGATACAAAGACCCTCCCCTGGGCCTATCAATCAGGAATAGAGAATGAATATGAGGAGACTTAATGATCAAAATCAAGTTTTAAGTTAAAAGAAGTAATCTGACTATACATTTTCTTTACATAAAGACTTAATTTTAGACCTACACTACCATTTAAAAGAAGTCTCTTCTGCTCACCAAGACTGGAATTATTTGATCCAAAATACAGAAACAACATTGCTATTCTGAACTCTTTTTACAATTTAAAAGAACATTTTCTATTTGAATATATTGTAAAATGCAATTTGTGATCAAAGCTGAATTTTCAGTATCATTACTGCAGTCTTCAGTGTCACATGATACTTCAGAAATCATAAGATGGTGATTTTCATGGGCATATTTAAAGTGTATTTTACTAATTTAACCTGAACACATATTTGCAAGCACAAGCTTTGTTGATGATAATGAGGCATTTTAAACACTAGATAAAATATAATCTAAACATTCATATTATTTTATATCATATTACATATCATATTTATATCATACAGCATACAAATTACATGTATATATAAAATAGCATGTCAACTAATGAAAACTAATTGACTTACTCGTCTGAAATTGTATCCCGCTCTTCTGAGGAAAATGTTAAATCTTCCATAATATGCTGGAGCTTTCTCGCCTGTGTATCGTTGCAAACGCGCAGAAAAATGAATGAAATGTGTTGACAACCTCACAGTCGGGGGGCGTGTACATTTGCATTGATCGTCTCAGCACATTAGCGTATGAATGGCGCGCTCTGCTGGTGGGTGGGATCACATTACAGATAATTAGATAGACCAGTAAAAACTGTACATCGATTTGTTTCAAACAGATTGCATTGCAGGAGAATATTTGTTTTAAATTTGATTAGTTTTATTTAAAAGTAGACATTTTAAGCTTTCTTTAGACATATGTTTCATGTTTGTGTGATGAGTAGTCGCAGAGTTTCAGTTTTTGTGACGTGTTTCTGAAATATGCTCGTGAACACAGAGACTGCTGAAAGCTCACTCTTTATTTTCTTTATTTTACAAAAGCACAAGATTTTGTTGTTATTGTGAGAGTACACAAATAAAAGTAGACCCTTTATAGTTTCTAATGATGTCTTATACTGAGTATTTGAAGTTGTTTCTGCTGTAATGACGAAAATATACAGCAGGACACGCCGGCGATATATAACCAACTCTGGTTGGTTGGTCTACATCAGGGGTGTCAAACTCAGTGTTTAGTCCCAGCCCTGTTCTAAAATGCCTCCTTTTAATCTTCAAGCACTCCTCAAGACCTTGATTAGCTGCTTCAGGTGTGTTTAATTAGGGTTGGAGCTAAACTCTGCTGGACTGTGGGCTTCCAGGAACGAGTTTGACACCCCTGGTCTACATGATGGTCAAAAGTAGGCGAATCTTGGCCAGAATAAGCTGCAATGTGGATCAGGCTATTTATCATCTAATCAATGGTCTGGCTACACTGTTCAATTATTCTGTTTTCTCTCCATATAATAAAATGATTTCTTAAGGAAGTGATTTCATAAAACAGGAGCTTTACACACCCTACACTTACAGTTTTTTCCAATCGCTATGACAGTTTTTTCAATACATTTAACAAGTTTCCTAAACTCTTAACGCACCAACACACCTAAAACACACAATTGGCAAAACGGTTAATTTCATGCTCAAAATCACACATTGTAAACTAAACTCCAAAACTAATTTTCAAAATACAATAATACACTAACACAATACACTATGTCTAACAAAACACTGCAAACATGTTTCAAAATCAAATAATTATTCAAAACACTAACACATGTTCTCTTCCAACAGGAACATTTAGTCAATCATAACACAATGACAAAAAAACACTATCATCAGCTGAAATTACAGAAACTGCATTATTTTATGTGTCAGGTCTGCCCTTATACAATAGACAGTATATTGTATTGATCATAGATTGTGTTTTGCACTGTAGTTTCTTTTGATGCCTCTCTACATTTTTGTTTTGTTGGGTTTAGTAAATGCATTTTACTTTCTTTTGCTGCAGAAATTCAACACAAAAAACGAATGACCCATCTCAGAGTAGCTTTATAGAATGTACAGTTTCTGAAAAAAAAAAGACAGAGACAGAATTGCTGCAGTAAAGACTTTATTTGCAAAAGGACATTGCTGCAAGATATACAAACAGAAAAAGCACTGGAATAATAATTTAAAAAACAAAGTAATCTTCTAATCTTCCCGGTCTTCTGCATTTGGCCACATGTTCTCATCCACATCACACCTGATATGTTCTCTGGCAAGGCATCGTGGGAAGAATCTTTTGGCATGCCTTATCCACCCCTGGCAGTGTTCAGCTGTGATGTCTTGGTATGCAGCATCCATTGCATCCAGGAGGGACATTTGGTCATGTGGACGATGGTCAAAAACTTTCCATCTCCAGGCTGAGAAAAACTCCTCAATGGGGTTGAGGAAAGGGGCGTAAGGGGCAAGGAAATGGGACATCATCCTTGGATGGGCGTCAAACCAGGCTGTGACTGCACGGGAATGGTGGAATGCCACATTGTCCCATATGATCACATATATTGGCAAGTGGTCTCCCACCTGTCCCCTTTCTACCGCTGGCACCAGTCTTTCGTGCAGGTCTTCTAAAAACAGGAGAAGGCGGTCTGTGTTGTAGGGGCCAATCTCACATTTATGCAGGAGTGCACCGTTGTTGGAGATTGCGGTGCACATGGTAATGTTGGCTCCTCTCTGGCCCGGCACGGTAACTGTGGCCCTTTTGCCAATTATGTTTCTCCCACGGTGACGCCTTTTTGCTAAGTTGAAGCCAGCCTCGTCAACATAAATAATTTCATGTGGGACTTGATTGGCCTCCAACTCCATGACTCTCTGAAAGTAATCAGACACAGTGTATGTAAATGCTTTGCTGTATCTCTACTGTATGTCCTAATGTACTCCAGGTTTATAGAGTAGTTTACTGCAAAACACACTGTGTATATTACAGTAATGACTGTATTGCATAACCTTACCTGGACGTATTGGTGACGGAGTTCTTTGATGCGCTCACTGTTCCTTTCAAAAGGAACTTTGTATAGTTGTTTCATTCGAACTCTGTGTTTAGCTAG
Organism: Xyrauchen texanus; assembly: GCF_025860055.1. Lineage (NCBI taxonomy): Eukaryota > Metazoa > Chordata > Actinopteri > Cypriniformes > Catostomidae > Xyrauchen > Xyrauchen texanus. The sequence continues at coordinate 12,366,600 of NC_068318.1, read as the reverse complement.
AGTCCGAGAAATGGATGTTATGCTGATTGCTGCAATGTTCCCAAAGACAAGGTTGTCCTCTACAACTCTGGACTGAATGTCCTTCAGTTTTATTTCATTGTCAGCAATCACCATGTTGACAATAGCAAGTTCCTGTTCTTCATTCAGGAGCTTTCCTCTGCCCCCTGAGGGAGGTAGACGTTGAATCCTTACAGGGACAAAATACAGTTACATTTTAGAGACCGGAGGCATACAGTCACTCTAATAAATGGTAAAATTATTTACACTTTGCTGGAGAAGCAATATCCTACCTGTTGGTTTCTCTGAAAATACGGACAATGGATGCCACTGTGTCCCGGCTGAGATTTGGCTGTACTCGTTCACCAGCTACTCTGTATGATAGCCCGTGGTTTATGACATGGTCAATGATAATAGCTCTTATTTGATCAGTTACCCTAGCTCTGGTCCTTCTTTGAGCGCCACCACGCATTCTAACTCCTCTACCTTGCCCCACTCCTCTCCCTTGCCCTTGCCCCACTCCTCTCCCTTGCCCCTGCCCCACTCCTCTCCCTCTACCTTGCCCCACTCCTCTCCCTCTACCTTGCCCCACTCCTCTCCCTTGCCCCACTCCTCTCCCTTGTCCTTGCCCCACTCCTCTCCCTTGTCCTTGCCCCACTCCTCTCCCTTGCCCCTGCCCCACTCCTCTCCCTTGCCCTTGCCCCACTCCTCTCCCTTGCCCCACTCCTCTCCCTCTACCTTGCCCCACTCCTCTCCCTTGCCCCACTCCTCTCCCTTGCCCCACTCCTCTCCCTTGTCCTTGCCCCACTCCTCTCCCTTGTCCTTGCCCCACTCCTCTCCCTTGCCCCACTCCTCTCCCTTGCCCCACTCCTCTCCCTTGCCCTTGCCCCACTCCTCTCCCTTGCCCCACTCCTCTCCCTTGCCCTTGCCCCACTCCTCTCCCTTGTCCTTGCCCCACTCCTCTCCCTTGCCCCTGCCCCACTCCTCTCCCTTGCCCCTGCCCCACTCCTCTCCCTTGCCCCTGCCCCACTCCTCTCCCTTGCCCCTGCCCCACTCCTCTCCCTTGCCCCACTCCTCTCCCTCTACCTTGCCCCACTCCTCTCCCTCTACCTTGCCCCACTCCTCTCCCTTGTCCTTGCCCTTGCCCCACTCCTCTCCCTTGTCCTTGCCCCACTCCTCTCCCTTGTCCTGGTACTCGTCTTCCTCTCCCTCGTGCAGGCATTTTTTTTTCTTTCTTTCTTTCTTTCTTTTTTTGTGTTGCTCTATATTGTTCCTTTTCCACACAAGATCAGCCCAAAGAGTCCTCTTTTAAAACATATGATCATGCGATTGAAAGAACCTCAACACCTGAGTGTGCTTCCTAGATGGGAATCAGCTGTGATTTATATATTTGCATAACTTCAATAAGCTGTTTCTCATTAGCAATGGAATAAGATACAGGGAATATATTTGTGTTTCAATTCACAATATGAACAGCGGTTCACTTTGACTTTAGCCTACATAAGTTATGTTTAGAACATGATGTTACCTGTTCTGACATAGTGTGAAAGCATTTGTAAATTTGACTGTAAAATTACATTGTTTTGGTCTTGGTTGAGCTTGTGTGTAAAAGAAGTTCAAGCATTTTAAATTTGTGTTAATTGTATGCATTTTGTGTTAAAGCAACAAGAAATGTGTTAATAGTATTGCTTACACAGACGGATGTAGTGCTAACTGTGTTAAGAGTTTTGGAAAATTGTTAAAAGTATTGAAAAATCTGTCATAGCAATCGTAAAAAGCTGTATTAATAATTCTAGATGTCATAGCACCAAGAAGCCAGGGATCGAATACATTTCTGACATTCCAGATAAAACATTCATCCTGTACTTGCGTAGGCACAAGACAAACTTTTTATTTTTTTTGCCCTTCAAATTGTGACATCTGACTATGTGGAGAGTGTGGACTGTGATATGAGTGATGGGGAGAGGTGCTGAATTTAGAACTGGGGTGATTAGATCAGCCAAAGGACGGTCACTTTGCCAGTGAATCTGACTCAATCTCTGTATCAGAATTCTGGGCATCATTATGTCTGATTGGTTTTAACTGCTGGAAAGGTCATCAACCTCTATTTTCCATGAATGATAAAAACAGATATGATAAAATTGCCATTACAGAATTTTGTATGTGTGGGATTTATAAATATGTTATATTATTATGGATCACCTCACAATGTTGGCTTAACAGAGCCAACATTATATTACAGTAAAACTTGACAAAAGACCAACTTTTCTAAATGTAACTCCTTGAGTTTTCAAGCTAGTCCACCAAACTTGGCACAGACCTTCAGCCTGTTCTGACTTGGGTTGCTTTATCTTTTCTACTGATCGGACTGACAGTTTTCTCTTAACTGAAAATCAAACATCTCGCTTTCAAGTCATGGCAACCAGAGTCAGGACAGACCTTCAGCCTGTTCTGACTTAGAATGCTTTATTATTTTTCAAATTGATCAGTGTCTATATGGTTGTCTGTTAACTGCCTAGCAATGCCCTAGAAACCACCCAGAATACCCTAGCAATGTCATAGCAACCACTCTGAAACTCTTATTAACTATATAGCAGCACCATAGCAACCACCATGAACACCCTATAAATGCTATAGCAGCCACTTGAAAACTCTTAGCAACTGCCTAGCAAACACATAGGACAACCTAGCAACCACTAATCTCTGTTTTGAGCTCTTAACAACTGCTAGCATCATCCTAGCCACCGCTTATCATTCTGTTTGTCTTTAAGGCATGTTATAACCTTCAAACAAGTCTTTATTTGAAACTTTTAAACAAGGCTTTGAAAAGCCATCATCAAAGTTTGTCTTCGCTAGTCTTTATAGTAATGTCTTGTTCTAAACCTAACTGTTAAATGTTGCTTCAGTCATTTGGTGCAGTGACTGTGTATTTCATTTAATTGTATTGAATTTGAATGTGACTATGATGTTAAAAAAATTCTGTCTTGCTAGGCAACTTAGGTTTCATATATATTTTGAGACATTCCATGTATATTCTACATTGTTAAATTAAAAGTAAAGTTGCTTAATGAGCATTATATCCACCAATCCACCATATATTTTACATTCCTTTCATAACTGAAATGTTCTTTCCTGAAAAACCCAACAACAATAAATACATCTTCACATAACTCACAAAGACAAGCCAAATTGCATCTCGATCTGCCTGCTCTTGTTTTTAATATCTGATGTGAGAGACATTGCAGGTAAACAAATACATTCTTTGGAATGGAGTTGTGAAGTGGCTCCTCTGTGGCTTGCTGTGAGATCTGGCCCCATCAGTGCAAGCTTCAGTTACCCAGTTAATTTTGTACTGAATACAGACACCACTGCAGATCACCAGCCAGTACCCACTACCTACGCACTGTCAACAAACCTAAGCAGCCTTTTAGGTTGAGCTGAGATCAGCTTTCCTTACTCTAAATCTTGATGTTGTCCAACATACATGTCACAGAACTGATTTCTGATCAGAAAGAAAGGATAACCTCCACCAACACCCCTCTGTCAGCTGAAGAGAAAGACCGACTAGTTTTATAAGTACATAGAGTATAGCTAAGTCATCAGCTCTCATGTATGTTTAGTCAGTTGCCTTTCTCATGTGCAAATGACCAGATGTGAAGGTCAAGAGAGGTTGTGTAATGAATATTGGGAGACTTGTTAAATCTATGATTGTTTCTATGATATCTAATTTTTTAAATCCAGACTAATCACACTGTGAATTCAGAAACAGTATGTTCGAATATTCTGCTGCTGAACTCTGTCTGTGCTTTTAATGAAATGGCTGATACCAGTGGTATCTTTGAACTTATGGCCACATAAATGTCCACAGAGTGGCGCCAAAAGCAAGTTATTCAGTCAAGTAATTCAGTCAACAGGAACATATATTTTATGAAAACTACCTCCTAACCTCAAATGTGAACACAATTATTTCCTGGTTTTCTTGGAACCAGTTATTCAGCCATATTACCTGTTCTTTTTGCCCAAGCGGCACATCTACTGGCTGGTCGTCATTGGCCTCTCTCTTTGGCCGCACAAATGCCGGAGGAATGAGCTGATGTGCCTTGTTTAGTTCTTCAGGCTCCACCCCCTTCCCATCACGGAGACGTCCCCAAGCCTCCTGATTGGCTTTTTTCTCCTTTTTGGCCAGGGCAGAGTCCTGCTGAGTAGATAAAGAGCATGTTTTGTTGTCTTTCTCTTTCTGTTCATTCTGGTCTGTGTTAGGCTGGAGGGATCCTTCAGCAGATCCATCGCCGTTCTCGGAAACGACCTCCGTCTGGACCACAGAGTCCAGGGCCGCCCGGTCCTTCAGTCCAGATTTAAAAGCCGAAACCACTGCGCTGCACTTCTGCACCTTTTCCACCTGCTGTTTCTTGGACATCAGCACACCCATGGCTACAGCGGAGCAAGATATAAAATGTTAGATCAACATAAGATGTTATTACACTAATAGAAATTCTTCAATTAGTGACACTGTTGAAGGCAAGGAGCTTAAGTTTACTACCGTAATTATTTTTACATATCCATTTAAACAGCCTTTTCAAACAATGTTTCAGCATAACCACAAAAGTTTGATCACAAGTTAGTCACAGTGCGTACTTGAGCCTAAATAGATGGCCACCAGCACGTTCACTTGAAAAGGTTACCATAGTAACAGTATGGTGCTCGAACAATTTACATTAGTAAAGTGTCAGTATTGGATGGTACAGTAGGTATAGCAACAAAAAACTTTACTGTTTTGTTAAAAAAAGATTTTGTGCTAAGGGCAGCAAATTTGGGTTGCATGACACAAACTTCAACAGACTGCTGCCCGGTAATTGCATGTACAGATAACAGAGTGAGATGGAAATAAAAGTTGAATAAGACTTTTTAATTTGCTAACATTTTACAAGTTAGCTGGCAGTCCATTATCTTTGAATTTAAAAGGAAAATTAAGCCCAAAATATGGAAATTATGATAAATTTACCCTTCCATCACTCAAAATAAAAATGTAAAAAATAAATAAGACAATAAAAAAAGTTGAAAGCTATAAAAATAATATATCTTTTAAAAATGTCTAGGTTGCGTATGTAACCTCCGTTCCCTGATGGAGGGAACGAGACGTTGTGTCGAAGAAATGACACTAGGGGTCTCTCGAGCGCCGAATATGCCTCTGATCTATGAAAAAAGGCCAATGAAAATTAGGCAGACATATTTGCATACCCTGCCCCCCGGACACACGGGTATAAAAGCGGGGAAATACGTCGAGTTCATTCAGGATTTTTCTGAGGAGCCAGAAATGGTCCGGACACCACAGGGGCGAAACTAGGGGTCCAATTTAACGTGTACTGCTGCCTGTGTACGTGTACGTGTACTGCTGACACCAGAGCGGGCAAGTATTTCAAGTGCAAAGGCGACCAGTTGTGTCAGGCTGCACGTACCCTTCCCCAATGCCCCATAAAAGTAATCGGAATCCTTCTAGTTACCCTAAACAGGGGAAGGCGGCGACGCTTTTTCGGGCCGAGCCTAGACGGGTCTCTTTTTTCTCTATGTTTCTCGCATTGAGCAAATGGCTGGGGCCCTTACACGCATCGTGGGAAGGGGGTCTTACCCAGTTTCCTATTCTTTCAGGGAGAAATGGCCCTGCGGAGACCACACCTGCCCAGGGACGGGGAGGTAAGTGACGAATACATCACATGGGCCACTCAGGTAACATGTGGAAAAATGGTGCGGTGGTAGATCCAGTAGATCCAGGAGTGATGACCTGTGGAGCACCTATTCCAGTACAGGGTAAATTTGAGTACACGCAGTGGACTGGGTCGGCGAATTCCTCTGCTGAATTGCGGACCCATAGGGCTAGGGAGGAGTCATCCAGGGATCTGAATATACGGGATCTCCTGGGAGAGAAAGCGCACAGTTTTAACTCGTCCGAGGGAAAGGGCGCTAGGTGCAAGTGATCCACTTGGCCAGTCCGTCAGCTCGGACCTGAGAAAACACGGGACGATACTGACTCAGTGCCCATGAGGACACAACACTCCTTGTTGAGTGTGCTCGGACCCGCAAGGCACGGCCTGGGTGTGATAGGCCAATGAAATGGTGTCCACCACCCAGTGGGAAAGCCTCTGTTTGGAGACAGCGTTCCCTTTCCGCTGTCCACCAAAGCAGACAAAGAGCTGCTCAGAATGGCTAAAGCTCTGCGTGCGGTCCAAGTAGGTACGCAAAGCACATACCGGACACAGCAACGAAGGGGCTGGGTCTGCCTCCTCCCGGGGCAGCGCTTGCAGGTTAACTACCTGGTCTCTGAAGGGCATGGTAGGAACCTTGGGCACGTAGCCCGGTCGCGGTCTTAGGATCATGTGTGTCTGCCGGACCGAACTCCAGGCAAGTGTCGGTGACAGAGAACGCTTGCAGGTCCCCGACCATCTTGATGGAGGCAAGCGTGATCAGCAGGGAAGTCTTTAGAGAGAGGGCCCTGAGTCCAACTGATTCCAGCGGCTCGAAGAGGGGTCTCTGAAGGCCCAAAAGGACCACTGAGAGATCCCAGGAGGGGAACAGGCTTGGTTGGGAGTCTACTGCATCGTGGTGGGCCGCGATGGCTGCTACGTACACCTTCAAGGTGGAGGGGGAAAGCCTCCCCTCCAGCCTCTCCTGCAGGAATGAGAGCACTGACTGAACTGCACATCTCTTCGGGTCTCCAGCTCGGGAAGAACACCAATTTGCAAACAAGCGCCACTTCAGGGCATAAAGTTGTCTGGTGGAGGGAGCTCTGGCTTGGTTGATTGTATCTACGACTAGAAGTGGTAGGTCACTTAGATCTTCCGCATCCTGTCCAGGGGCCAGAGGTCTGGGTGCGAATGCCAGCGGGTACGCTGTACCTGAGAAAGAAGGTCCTTCCTTAAGGAAATTTGCCGAGATTAATATCTGAGAACCAAGTCCGGGTGGGCCAGTAAAGAGCCACCAAAGTGACTTGTTACTTGTCCTCCCTGATCTTGCACAGCACCAGTGCAAGGAGGCTCACTGGGGCGACCTGAGTTGCTGCAGACTACAAAGGAGGAGTTGGCGGGCGAGTTGTGACAGATGACGAGAGCGCATGCAGCCGTGGCAATTTATGTACACTACCGTCGTGGTGCTGTCTGAACGGATCAAGACATGCTTGCCCTGGATCAGCGGTAGAAACCTCCACAGGGCAGGGAATACAGCCAGTAACTCAAGGCAGTTGATGTGCCAATGCAGCCAGGGCCCTGTCTAGGAGCCAGCGGCAGCGTGCCCATTGCACACGGCACCCCAAACCTGTTGAGAGGCGTCTGTGGTGACCACGACGCATCTGGACACCTGCTGTAGGGAGACTCTAGTCCGCAGAAAACAGAGGTCTGTCCAAGGGTTGAAAGTCTGATGGCAGGAGGGGGTGATTACCACACGGTATGTGCCGTGGCACCATGCCCATCTCGGGACTCAAGTCTGAAGCGGTCTCATATACATCAACCCGAGTGGCGCAACCGCGGCTGAGGATGCTATATGCCCCAAGAGCCTCTGGAATTGTTTTAGAGGAACCACTGTGCCGGGCTCAAAGAGAGCGAGGCACCAGAGCACTGACTGCGCACGCGTGTTCATGAGGCACGCTGTCATCGTGACTGAGTCTAACTCCATGTCGAGAAAAGAGATTCTCTGAACCGGGACGAGCTTGCTCTTTTCCCAGTTGATCTGATGCCCTTGACAGCTGAGGTGCCGGAGCACCTGGTCCCTGTGCGTGCATAGTAACTCTCAAGAGTGAGCTAGGATGAGCCAGTTGCCGAGGTAATTGAGTATGCGCATGCCCAATTCCCGTAGCGGGGTAAGGGTTGCCTCTGTGGCCTTGGTGAAGATGTGAGGGGACAGGGACAGGCTGAAGGGGAGGACCTTTTACTGATAAACCTGGCTGTCGAACGCAAACCATAGGAAGGGTCGGTGTCGAGGCAAGATGGAGACGTGGAAGTACGCGTCCTTCAGGTTAACCGGCGCGAACCAATCTAGGGTGCAGTCCAATATATTTATTCTATATTTATAAATATATAAAAAAATGTTAGTAATAATTTAAGTTACTTATTTTATCCAAAGAATTTGTAAAAATGTAAATTATTTAGAGGTATAGTTATTGGTATTGTTATCGGCGATATTAGCCTAAAAGCACTTGGTATCGGCTCGAAAAGAAAATAAGTGGTATCGTCCATCCCAATTCCTCGGTTATTGCACCATCTGCGTCCTATAATATAGTCCATTCTCTGTCGAGCACCAGCTATATATACAAAGACAGCACATTCATAAAAAGATGAAATCAATTAGAAGAAAATAAATATGGATTTAAATGTTTTTGTGTGTATGTGTGCATAAACTGTGTTGTTGTAAAAATTTCAGGCATATTTCTAGTGACAAACTCCTTTTAAAGAATATGCATGGAATATGTGGTTCTCGTCAGGATTTGGACGTAGGCTCCATTAAATTATAGAGGTAAGTATTATTAATCCTATTGATCAAGTGACTCACAAATCATGGCTGGTGTTTACAGTGATTGTATCAGCCATTCAGGTTAGGCTGTGGATCGAGGGATCCTTTTTTTATTTTCGCTTTGTTTGTTTGTTTTTTTGCACATACTTCACTTCTACCTGTCAATTTTGCTTTAAAATTTTTATTTATTGAAACACGAAAAATATTTCTAAATTCAAATTACATTCGAACAAAGCATAAATGTAATCAAAGTAACAAAATGGTAAAAAAAATCTTATATAATGACTCATGACCCAAATGCAAACATTTTACCCTCTCCAACTTCCACCGGCCCCTTTTGGAGTGGGTTAAAAATCACCCTGTAACAGGAGGAAAGCTAGTAATGCAAATTAGATCATAGATAAATTGTAAATACAGTATAAACATAACAATAATATTCATTAAAAATAAACCATGACCTATAAAAGGTTTTGTTAACTCTTTCCCCGCCAGCGTTTTTAAAAAAAAGTTGCCAGCCACCGCCAGGGTTTTTGACGATTTTCGCTAAACTTTAATGGCCCGCAGAATATTTTCTTCCATGAATATATGAAGATGCTATATATCACAATAAAGATCTGAGCCTCTGCTTTTAGGCAAAAAAACCGATTTTATTTTATCTTCATTTGTTCTTTTTTTATTGCGACTTGAACAGAGGTCGGTTTTGTCAAAAAACAAACTTTTTTCAGACAAAAAGCTGATAAAAAGGCATGTTTATGTCTGATATTTTGAGCTTCTCAATACTCCACTTCATGTTTGAGACGATCACAGTCTGTTTCTTTGATCAATGAGTTCTTTCAAAACATGCGCAGGGGTCTTCCTTACCGTATAACACCTAAAACACGGAAACCCGGAAAATTCCGTGTTTGGCGGGGAAGCGTTTTTTCATAAAACACGGAAAATTCCGTGTTTGGCGGGAAAGAGTTAATTAACTTTATTACCACCTACTGGTGGAATCTCAAAACAGCAAAAGCAGGAACATAGTTGAAACATTGCACTGAAAACAGACATGCTTCTAAAATGTCTTAGTTTGATGACCTATTTACGAGGAAAATAAAAATTGTGCTTTGTGCCACTTCATTAACATATAATGCAGTACACCCACAGTTTGAGCCCATACACCCACAGATAGCGCAAACACTTCCTCCCACACCTACTTGCGCTTTGTGCTGGCATTAAAATTATGCTTAGAATTAGTGCTCTCATCAAATTGGATAAGACGTAGAGCTGCGCTTAGAAATAGAGTCCTTGGCTTTCGAATCTGACTTTTAGGACTGATCGACCACACTGTTATTTTGAAAGAGATAAAATCGAACTCATTTTTCAGACACTGTTGTTAATATCACATGTGTCTACATTTGTTGCTATAGTAATGACGTAAGCATCAGCATGATGCCAAAAGACTTTCTCATTCAACTAAGAGAAGCTGTCAGTATGGAACGAGTGGAAAGAAAATACAGTTGAAGTCAGATTATTACATACACCTTAATCAAATACATGTAAACTTAGTTTTTCACAATATCTGACATTTAAATCCCTGTCTTAGGTCAGTTAGGATCACTATTGTAATGATGCTGGACACAGGAAGAGACTATGACTTGAAGTGATGAACCCAGGTGCAGTTTTATTTTTCAAATGTGGTAACCAGTATCCCTAACTATAACTATAAATGTGAATGAAACAAAAACATAAACCTAACTAAACTTAACAAAAACTAGTCTTGTCATGACTTGACTATAGACATGACTTGACTATAGACATGACATGACTTGACTATAGACATGACATGACTTGACTATAGACATGACATGACTTGACTATAGACATGACATGACTTGACTATAGACTTGACATGACATGACTATAACTTAACTAGACTTGAATAATCCAACAAATGTACATATACACAATACATCACAAGAGACAATGGCAAACATCAGACGCGGCGTCAGCTTTGTTTTGAGTGTTGCCCCGAATGTATTTTGAAATGTTGACTGACAAATATGAAACCGGACAATAGCCTATGTAAACCCCCGAAATCATAATTTGTCTTATTTCATTGTGCTTTGGCTTTGCACATACTGCATACACCAGCAGTTAGCAGGAAAGACAGCAAAAATTAAGCAAATGAGGCTTTGGGGATTTTTCAAAAAGAAGTCAGTGGGTAGCCAGGAACACTAGTTTTATCACACTGCACTTGTAACGAGAACCAGCATGTAGATAGCTGTGCAGTGGGTAAACCTCACTCTCCTGACCTCAAGAGGTGCGCTAGCGACTGACGCTAAATTTTGTACCCTCCTTGTTAGCGCATACGTCTCATGCCGGAGACGTCGGTTCGAGTCCCTTTTGGAGTGTACTTTTCTTGTTTATCAGGTGTTGTTTTCTCTAAGGATAACCAATAAGCATTGACATAAAATGTATGTGTGACTTGTTTTGTGATATTAGTTTGTAGGAAATATACACTTTGATTTGATTAAATGGTTTTGTAGAGTGTAGCAAAGATGAGCAACAGACTGAGGAGCAGCAGCAGCAGCTGTGCCAGAATCAGGCATGGAAACTGGTAACAATTAATAAGTCACTTTACAGAAAGTTAAAAGTGAAACATTGTTTATCCCAATGATCCTAATGAAAGGATTTTGACAGATGAACACGGAGAATTATATACAGCTCGATGCCATTGTGTGTCAATTAATTTAGAATGAAGTTATTCATGTATTGCTTTAACTTTGGATCTTATACATCATGTTGACTATTTATGTCAAAAACACAAATTATTTATATTCAATATTTTTTTACCTCACTTTACTCACTATAATATAACTCTTTTGTGATGACTTTATGGTAATGTACATGAAAATTCAAGAATCATGATAGATCTTAGGGCAATCCCACTGATCTGCTCTTCCCAATACATTTTCTTCAATGGTATTGGTCTACATTTTGAAATATGTAGCACTTGATGAATTAGTTGTTTGAAGCTGATTTGCAATAAGTTATGTGCTGTATCGGTTCGTTTGCATCACAGATGATTCGGGGAGGAGAGAGAATGAGTTAGTCGAGGATAGTACTAGAGTGGAAGATTTAGGAACTGTAGAAACAGGCCCAGCCAGAGCAAAACTTAAAGAATACCCTCTCACCAGCATTGGACTTCAGAGAAGTGGTTGCTAGAGTGATCAAATTGTCTGGGCTAAGCTCCGGGTGTCCTTCAATGCTGGAAATGCCTCTGGCAAACATGAGGGCTTAAATACACAAACATGGGTAACAAGACAACCAATGAACAGACAGAACTATAAACAAGATAAATAAGACTATTAAACTAAACCAATGACAAACTAGAACTGATAACAAGTAATCAAACAATGGACCAATGAAAACAAGACACATGAACATGGGAAACACGTAACAAGATCACATGAGGGAACAGGAAATCACATGACATGACAACAGGAACTACATTTTCAAAATAAAAGACACACAAACATGAACCAACAGAATATATATGGCAACTACTTTATTTTAAGAATGTGAAATGTCTGAATAATAGTAGAGAGAATGATTTATTTTAGCTTTTATTTCTTTCATCGCATTCTCAGTGGGTCAGAAGTTTACATACACTTTGCTAGTATTTGGTAGCATTGCCTTTAATTTGTTTAACTTGGGTCAAACATTTTAGGTAGCCTTCTACAAACTTCTCACAAAAAGGGGCTAGAAGTTTGGCCCATTCCTCCAGACAGAACTGGTGTAACTCAGTCAGGTTTTTAGGCCTCCTTGCACATGCCTTTTCAGTTCTGCCAACACATTTTCTATTAGACTGAGGTCAGGGCTTTGTGATGGCCACTCCAATTCCTTGGCTTTGTTGTCCTTAAGCCATTTTACCACAACTTTGGAGGTATGCTTGAGGTCATTGTCCATTTGGAAGTCCCAACTGCCACCAAGCTTTAACTTCATAGCTGATGTCTTGAGATGTTGCTTCAATATATCCACATAATTTTCCTTCTTCATGATGCCATCTATTTTGTGAAGTGCACCAGTTCGTCCTGCAGCAAATCAGCCCCAAAACATGATGCTGCCACCCCCATGCTTCACGTTTGGGATGGTGTTCTTAGGCTTGAAAGCCTCACACTTTTTCTTCCAAACATAACGATGGACATTATGGCCAAAAAGTTCAATTTTTGTTTCATCAACCAGAGGAAATTTCTCCAAAAATAAGATCTTTGTCCCCATGTGCTCTTGCAAACTGTAGTCTGTTTTTTATGGCGGTTTTGCAGCATTGGCTTCTTCCTTGCTGAACAGCCTTTCAGGTTAAGTCAACTGTGGAAATAGATACTTATCTACCTGTTTCCTCCAGCATCTTCACAAGGTGCTTTGCTGTTGTTCTGGGATTGATTTGCACTTTTCGCACCAAATTATGTTCATCTCTAGGAGACAGAATTTAACTCCTTCCTGAGTGGTATGATGGCTGCATGGTCCCATGGTGTTTATACTAGTGTACTATTGTTTGTACAGATGAAGACGGTACCTTCAGGCATTTGGAAATTGCTCCCAAGGATAAACCAGACTTGGAGGCCTTGGCTGATTTATTTAGATTTTCCCATGATGTCAAGCAAAAAGTCACTGAGTTTGACTGTAGGACTTAAAATACCTCCAAGTACACCTCCTATCAGAAGCTAATTTTCTAAAGGCTTGACATCATTTTCTGGAATTTTTCAAGCTACTTAAAGGCACAGCTAACTTAGTGTATGTAAATGTCTGACCCACTGGTATTGTGATATAGTCAGTTAAAAATTAAACAATCTGTCTGTAAACAATTGTTGGAAATATTACTCATAACATGCACAACGTAGATGTCCTAAAAGACTTGCCAAAACGTCTAGGTTACGGATGTAACCTCCATTCCCTGATGGAGGGAACGAGGCGTTGTGTCGAAGAAGCGACACTAGGGGTCTTATTTTCCCACCTTTATACCTGTATGTCCGGGGGCGAGACATGCAAAATCTGTCTGCCAATTTCTCATTGGCCTTTTTTCATAGATCAATGGTATATTCAGTGCTCAAGAGAGACCCCTATTGTCGCTTCTTCAACACAAGGTCGAAGTGAGTGACAGACGGGGAACTATAGTTTCCTAATATGAAATCTGTGGAGTGGTTAAAAAATAAGTTTTAATGACTTCAACTTAATTGTTTGTAAACTTCTGACTTCAACTGTAGAATTTTACAACCGCTCATGTCTATCATGATATTACATCATAGAAAATAACAGTTTGAAATCTGATTTGACTGTTCAGACTGAGACACAATCCAAAAAATATGATTTACTTGGTTTTAAGTGATTTAAGTGATGTGGTTCGGATCAGGTTTGCAAGCATTGGATTTCATGTTCTGTTCTGTTCTGGTCTGTTCTGTTCTATTCTATTTTGCTATAATAAAAAAACAATAATAATAAACAAACATCTTTGCTATGTGGGCACTCAAAATTCTGAGCCAATCAGATAAGCTGTAAATGCCATGTGACTGATAGGGTACAACAGGGCTAAAGGCACACCCTAAGGACAATTAGCTTTTTTCTGTCCACAAAATGTATCAAGATTCAGTGAATCTTGATAATTACATCTGACCAGAAACCCCACTGCAACTGTACTTTCAGCACACATTATAACATGTACATTCCAGTGGTGGCTGTTGCTATTCAAAAATGGAGAAGTACAATGAAAAATAAATCTGTTGTGCACTCAATCAGATTTGTCCGCAATTTTGCTATTTAAAGCAGCTTCTGGATGCGATTGGTACTCATACCCTCAACCCACGTCATTCAAAACAACAAACAACTGGAACCTGGTCGGGAGACATGGAAAGAAACGCCTCAGCAGCAGGAGACGTAGAAAGGGAGCTGGTGTCCGTGTCTGTGCTCTATTTAGTGAATGGTATGCTAATAATGCTAATAAGAATTTTTTTCTCGAGTTTAATACCGGACAAGTGTGGATGAGTTCCTGTCTACAGTATATCTGCCCGGTTTCATGTGTGCCTACGGTACGAACCATCTTGGCTAGATCATGGAAAAGTGGCAGAGGAATACAGCACAACAATCTACAACATGTGGAATACTCACTACCATCAGCTAAGGCCAGTAGCCAACAAAATACTGTCACTTCTGTTTGTACTACAGCGACTGTTGCATTGGATAATGTTAGATCAGTTGTGAACAAAACTTTTATTTTAAATTATGTATTTATATCATGGGGCCTGGACCTTTTATTTATTACTGAAATGTGGCTGAATATAGGGGATTTAAGCCCGTTATCCGAACTTTCCCCACCTAACTGTGACTTCTTCTGCACCCCGAGGACTGCTGGTCGAGGTGGGGGTCTAATTTTTAGAAATAGGTATAAGTGTAGATTTATAACTGCTGTAATCTAACAGAGTTTTGAGGTTCACTTACTTATCGTTGAGATACCAAGGCCAATTTTATGTGTTCTTGAGTATTAGACCACCTAAATATAATTCATATTTTATACAAGAGTTGTTGTTTTTTTATCAGTGATTATAATGTCTTTTGATAGTGTCTTACTTCTTGGTGATTTTAACATCCATGTCTGCTTTCCTTCAAAGCCTTTAGCTACTGAGCTCTTTAACCTTATTGGATCTTTGAATTTTTCTCTCTCTGTTCCGGTCCTACTCATCAACATGGTCACACTCTTGATCTGATTTGATGTATGGGTATTCCTGTCTGTAATCTTAAAATTTTAGATTATAATTTCTCTGACCATAAACCTATTGAGTTTAATATTATGTTTCAGTGTGAGCCTCCAAAACTACAGTCACATACCTATCTCTCTCGAGTATTTTCTCCAAATACCATTTTTCAGAAGCATTTAATGCCCATTCATTAACTGAATCTATTGAACTTTTTCCTTCTTCTGTGTGTACAGAGTAACTGGTTACTTGTTCAATATGGAATGTACAGAGATTCTAGATAGCATTGCTCCATATAAAATAAGGAGAAAGAAAACTTAAACTCGACTTTGTCTAAATTAAAATACTAAGGCCATTAGACAGTAGTATAGGAAAGCAGAATGAAAATGGAAAAAAGATAAGCTTCAGGTATCTTATAAGGTCTTAAAAAAGTGTTTAATTAAATATCAAAAACTGTTAAAATGGCAAGAGCTGAATACTTCTCTGGTATAACTGCATAATGTTCATAGCCCTCAAATGTTATTCATACCATTTTAAAACTAGAAGATAATGTATACTCAGATCTATCAACAAATACCTGTGAAATGTTTTTAAAGTTTTTTATTGAAAAGATTGAGAATATTACTTCCATTACACCTGAACCAGCTGGGTTTTTTTTATAATCCCTTGCACTAGTATATTCAGTCAGTTTGAGGCAGCGTCACTTTCACATATTAAGGACATTGCTTCACATTTTAAATGAACCTGCTCACCCTGTGATGTTGTCTCTCCTAAACTGTTTGTTCATCTTAATTGGTCCTAGCATTCTCTCAATTATAAATAGCAGTTTAACCAGTGGTTTTATTCCATTCAACATGTCGTTGTCCAGCCATTTATCAAGAAAACAAATCTAGATCCTTCAGATTCAAAAAATGTTTGGCCTATCTCTAAGTTGCCATTTATATCCAAATTATTAGAAAAGATTATTTATTCACAGCTTTCCTCTTACTTAATAGAAAATTAGGTTTTTGATAAATATAAATCCGGTTTTATGTCTGGACAAAGCAATGATTCAGCTCTGCTTATGGTAACAAATGACATTTTATTGAAGTTGGATACAAGCTGTGTTGCTTTAGTGCTGTTTGATCTCAGTGCAGCATTTGATACAATAGATTATAACATCCTTATTGAATGGTTAAGGTTGCATGTTGGAATCCAGGGAAGTGCTTTAAGTTGGTTTTCCTCGTACTTGAATAATTTTTCTGTAAAAATTGCAACTTCGTGTCATCATCAGCTCCGATAACCTGTGGGGTTCCGCAAGGATCTATTTTAGGGCCAGCTTTATACTCATTATATATGCTTCCTCTTGGTGCTATTTTTAAGAAATATGGTATTTTGTATCATTTTATGTGAATGACATGCAAATATACCTCCCTTTGAAGCCAGGTGATGATGTAATCTGTTAAAACTCTCTGTGAATATATGAAAGATGTAAAAAGCTGGATGGATAAGACCTTCGTCCAACTAAATGATAATAAGACAGAGGTTATCACTTTTGGCCCTAGTAGCTGTGTAAATATGTATACAGAAGGTCTAGGCCCATTGTCATCTAATCTGTTTGCCTATGTCAAAATTTATTTTTGACTCTGAGTTAAAATGCAATAAGCAGATATATCCTGTGGTAAAGAACAGCTTCTTTCAATTGAGAAATATTGCCAAACTTAAATCTCTCTTATCATTTAATGATTTGGAGAAAGTGGTTCATGCTTTTATTTCATCACGTCTCTATTATTGTAATGCGCTATATCTGGGTATTAATCAACAATCATTATCAAGATTTCAAAGTGTACAGAACACTGCAACAAGACTGTTTACAAACACAAGAGGGTTCATATATCCCCTATTCTGGCATCGCTGCACTGGCTACCTGTCCAATTTTGAGTGCAATATAAGGTGTTGTTGTATGTTTTTAAAGCCTTACACAATCTGGCTCCTGATTATATCTCTATAACTTATTGTCATTCGTAACTCCCATATATTTCTTAGATCGAATAACCTGCTGCTTCTTGATGTTCCCGATCACGGTTCAAGGGTAAAGGAGATCATGCATTCTCTGTTGCTGCACCAAAGTTGTGGAATGGTTTACCTTTGTCTGTCAGAGCCTCAACATCTGGCAATAGGTTTAAAACCCACAACATAAAATATGTATTTGTTTAGTGAAGCATTTGAGAAATGCTTTTTTCATTCTTTTAATTTAATTAAATTCAAATTATATGTCTTTTTATTTCATTGTATTGTTTTATTGTAATTGTGCAGCACTTTGGTACACTTCGTGGTTTTTTAAAGTGCTCAATAAATACATTTTGATTGATTACAATCCATGCACAGTCAAATGCAATATTCACATCCTAAAATTGATAGTCATAGCTGAATATTTGTCTACCACCAGGGAAACCGTGTGGTCCCTGAGAATGAAGAGACTTGGGAATGCATTTTTGCACGGTACAGATGATGCATGCAGTCAGCAATTTCATAGAATAAATAAGTGGAACATTTTCCCTATAAGCTCAAAGGCTGAGTTGTAGTTTTGGGCAACAGCTGTCTCACTAACCCTCTCGGTGCAGCAAGAAATATATTTTTTTTTCATCATTATATGGTCACATTGAGGCACAATTGTAGTTTATGCTGTTTTATTATTCAAGAAATCTTGCATAAAATACATCCATTAATATAAAATGTAATACCTTTAATGTATTAGATGGACGTACGGACGGACAGACAGATAGACAGACAGACAGATAGATAGATAGAGCCCATACATCTCAGAGAAAGATTGGGTATCAGCTGCACTTTTTTACCACAATATCATGTCAACAGAGGTGCAAAAACCATATATTCAAGGTATGCAATGCATAGGGGTGCCATGTAAAGGGGGGCACCAGCGGCTCACTAAAGGTGGTGCAATCGGCCTCCTCCACTGCTACAAAATCATCACAGCCCCCCCTCGCTTGACAGATACGTGGGGCACCGAATTTTGCATACCTGCTTGGAAAAGTGTAGTTGCGCCCCTGCATGTCAACACTCTTGAATAAAAGTTACAAAAAAAAGGGTACACTTTATATAAGTTTATCTCCTGAAGGTTTGTTTGGTCAACTTTTAAGAGTAAAGTATCACATAGGTTGCTACAAAGCTAACAAATAGGACTCTGAGCCTGTCTGTTACTATTTGTGATGCAGTGCACCTACAGGTTCAGAGGTCTTTGTTTTCCCCTCTAATATTATTGTAATACCGTGTTTCACAAATCAGCTTCGCACTCTCAGTTGTTGCTGACTGGAATCCCAACAAACAATGCCTTTCATCGTCTGCTCCTGTGGGGAACAGTTCTGTGAATAGGATGACTACAAAGCATCCTTTTTTTCCATGGGAATGCTTCCCATTGATGTGAATATCCTATTCCCAGGCACATGAAGCAAAGGTCTGGAACTAATCACACTAACGAGTTCACTAAGGCCACCTCCTGCCAGTGAGTGGAATCACAAACACCCACAGGAAAAAAAAAAGTGTAAATAAATTTGCCGACGCTCTCTGTAAAAGCTAATGAAGTGATAAAACACATAATCAAATTTTTTGTGCCATTTGTGTTTGTATATTTGAGTTCCACAACACTGTCCCCATTTTAATTTTATTTTTTTTGTCCCATAGTGTCTGGTCTTGGGCACTCAGTGGTCCAAAAGCAAAGTGTTAGGGCCTAACTATAAGGACAGGGAGTTGAAATTCCACTCGCACGCTGGCCCATGGGCATGGAGGCGTTGCAGTGTGGAGGAATTTAAATGTAAATACAACTAGAGAGGTAGAGGAGCCCCCATGTTGGCATTCAGTTCCTGTCAGGCACAGAGTCAATGCCAGGAAATCTTCTGAGAAGGGCTGACAATGAGCACCGCATGGGAGATGAGGGAATGAAGACTGACTGCAGGGTTCCAAAACTGACAATCATGGTACATTGTATCTAAGAGTTAGGACAGGAGAGAACTGAGTTCCAAAAGGTGGAAGATAGTCCATAAGATGTAGGACAATGAGTATTTGCACCCTGGAATTGGTTTTCAGGGACATTTTTACCTATAAGGGCTGCTTCTTTACTTAATGAACTGAAGTAAATAGAAAGAATTATTGATGTTGCCTATAAAACCACATCAATATCAAATACAAAAGTAGCTGTAAATAATGAATATCATATCACAAAAAGATATCATATCAAAATAACAGCTTTCTCCTTTGGTATAATCACCGTTTCACATTTTGAAGTTCTTTGGAGTGTTTATGTTTGATGCTTTCAGGATTGAAATTTTAAATATTTTGGGCACTTTTGTCACTTTCAGTGGCATTTTTGGTTCATTTCCGACCCTTTTGGGTTGGAAATGCTATATAGATTAATGGGCACTGTTTTCTAAGTTACCCAAAAATAGTAAACTACTACAAATGACTTCTCTAAAATTGTAATCAAATGAGTAATCACATTACTAATTACTTTACATTCTTTTTATAAAATGTTTTTATTGATTCCATATACAAATTTAAACAAACAACACAAGACTTCACGGAATACATTTTTAATAGTTTTGAATTTAAACAAGCCCAGAATTGAATTACATAGGCTATGCTCAATTTCACCAAGCCGTTTGCGCCTAGAATTAGCGAATACGTACCTGAAAATATTAAAACTTCATGGCCATGCCCACTGACTTTGTGTGAATGATGTATCGCATAACACTATGCTTAAAGCAGAGCACTCTTAAAATAAGGGCCCTGTCTCTTTTTCCACCTTGTCCAATGTTGTTGTCCCTTCAGCTGTCACAGAAACACAAATATACATCATATGAGCATAATTAATGTTTTAAATGTATTCTAAATAAATAATATTATTGTTTATATGTGTGTAACACATATATACACATACATACAACAGCTAGTTCCAGTCCTCGAATCTGACTGGATGAGAGACATTCCATGAGCAATGATGGTCTGACACCATCAGCACTCGGACGCTTCACTGTGTGATCACTCCGCTTGTGTTCGTGCTGTTCTAAGTGTAAGCGCAGTGCAGATCTGTTAAGAGCTATGGTTTGTCTTTTTTTGTGTCATTACATATGTTAGCCAACAGGTGGTGGCAAAATATAATTTTTGCATGTAATATGCGCATGTTACGTGACGTGAAGTGAATCCGTGTCAGCCGTTTACATACAACAGCTCTTCGTGATCACATACTAGACTTACTACATTACACTATTAAAGGTAGGAAATAGCTTCAAACAGATTTAAACAAATAACTTCAGCATTACGGCTCATCACAGCTGAGAGATAAAACAGACTGATTAATTACACAATGGGTGCTGTTTAAAATGGCAGAAGACATTGCGGTTTCTAAAGTGATTGACTCTTGCGCATTGGCTACAGCGAAATAGGAAGAAATACCCCCGCCTGGATGCTATTTTTCCACTAAGAAAGCTGACTTTCAGAAAGCTGACAGCATCTCTGCTTGGGGGTGGCAACAGGTGATTGCACACATTCTGTCTCTCTCTCACTATCGCTCTCTCTCTCTCTCTCTCTCTCTCTTACTACCTAGTTCCATGCACAAATGCATTTTGAATGACTGTACTAAATGTTTCCTAATTTTTTAAAATGTACTTGTTAATTTAACTTTTGTATATAAGCAATATCACTCTCACAATCATGCTATATGGCCCTAAATCACCACTACTGTGATTACCTACGGCACACGGCCTGCTGCCTTAAGCCAGCGGCCGAATCACAGCAGTGCTGATGTAGGGTCATATAGCACTCTTGCTCATGTGATATTGCTTAAATATGCTTTTAAAAGTAACTGTAATTGTGGAAAATGTTCTCAAAGATGGAAACAATAGTTTATATTCTATTAATAATGTTTTATTCAGAATGAACTTTTGTTTACATAATAGACTACTATTATTTTTATAATAAATGTTATTAATATAATTCATATTGCTTTATTAATTCTAGTATCTAAAAGATAAATAAAACTTATTAAATTGATAAATAAAAAACATCTACATGACCGGACCTGAAATGTAATCAACTTAGAGAGCATTTGTAAATCAGAGCACCTCACTTCACTGTCTTAATTGCCACATAACACACTGCTGGGCTGTGACGTCAGAGGTGATGCACAAGGGTCTTGCGACGAGAGACTGCAATTGATCTGGCAAACTTACCTCTGCAGTGCTGCTCCTGGAGCGTGCAAGTAACTTCTCGCACATATACGTGACACAAATTAATTTCAAATTAATAAATATCCATACTTAAAAGCAAAGATGTAGCATGCATCGATCAGTGTCTTTTGCAAAAGTTATTGCATAAATAATTTTGGCCTATATTATGGCTATTTCTCAGTCATCCAGAGTCTATTTATTTATCTTGCATTACGTAGCTGAGTAAGATGCACAAACTCGGTTAATAATGCGTGGTTGTCTTCCACACCCGTCTAACAACACTGACCTACATCGCACGGGTAGGACAGCCTGCACAGGGTGTTTGTCTGCACCCACACACAAAACAATGATGCATGATTTATCTAGCTCGCGATATTTACGTCAGTGTAGTAAGTTGCACACTTACGTGACGCGCGATTTAATTACGCGTTAAAATTCTAGGTTGTCAGTCTTAATTGCCCCTCTTGCAAGATTTACCAACTGGCATGAAATACTGAGTTTCGAAAAGCACAATTGTCTTGATTTATTAAGTATCACACTTCAAATAAAGATAAGACAAACCTGTGATGGATTCAGATGGTGCTCCGGGACTTGGGACTCGATTTCTTCTGTTCCTCTACGCACTGCCAGCAGTCATTTCGAAGGGTTAGCTGTCGTCAATGAATGCTATGTGTCTCGGTTCTCTACAGCCTTTTTGTATCGTGTGTAACCCCGTAAAGCAAATATTCCGCAAGCCAAGAAAAACAACGTTGTTTGATGAAGCGCGAGCTCAATGGATCGTCTTGTATGAAGGCGGATAAGAGCTGGACAGCTCCGGTGCTGAATTCTTCAGACTGTGAATGAAAAGTGTAACTTTGCACTGGGTACAACCTACGGCTCCAGTAAATAGGGCAGCCCTGTTAAAAGTTGTATAGCTGCTTCAGCTGACTAGACAGCTAATAGATTTACAAGGTTCCAGTGTTCTTTGAGCCTCTTCGGGGTAACTTGTTTTCAACCTGCTAAAGGAGACGTTTCATTGGTCTGCACAAATGACGTTCGCACTGGGAGATGCCATGAGCCAATACGTAGAATATGGATGCAAACATTGTTTTAATATTTCAGGTTTATGAGAAATGAAGATACATTCCCTTGCTGATAGTTGTTGACCAATATGGGGTTTTCAATGCCCAATGCGGATGCAAATTATCTAGACAGAAGAGTGGCCGTTGGGTTTATATTCATATCATATATCGGACATATGTAATAGTGATAGTATAGTATGGGTCACGTACTATTAAGCTATTAAAATTCAGCTATTCTATTAAGCGATTCAAAAATACATAAAAAAAAAAAAAACAAATATTACTTGAATACATATTTACTATGATGAACATGTTTTATATTATTGGGGGGCTTAAAGTCAAAAAGGCCCAAATGCTTAAATAATAATACAAATAATAAATAAATTAAGGATAATATTCTTGAAAAAATAAATGTTGGTAGGCGCAGTTTAGAATAATATTTTATTACTATTTCTTGACCAAAAAAATTATGAACTTTTGTTCACCAGATCAAAGTCAGCTGGTGTTACGCTGGTGTTAGCTATTATGTTCTCATGTCAAAAACATAAAACAGAAGAGTGTTAAGCTTTAAAAAATATCAGAAAGTTTGATTTTTATTTGTATTTTTTGTGAAAAGGCACATTTTATTCAGGTCATGGAGTAACCGTAAGAAAATGTATTTGTAAAATTGGTATTCACATACCAATGTATACAAAGTGCAGGGAAAAAGTTTCATACCTGTCACGTTTCATGTGTTTTTGTTCTTGTTTTGTACACACACATGTGAGCACATGTTATGTGATTTCCTGTTCTACAGTCATGTGTTTCATGTAATGTGATTTTCTGTTTTATTGTCATGTGTTTCCTGGTCATGTGATATCCTGTTTCCCTCCATGTTCATGTGTCTTATTTTCATTGGTTCATTGTTTGAGTTATTCATTATCAGTCTTGTCTTTTATTGGTTTTAGTTTATTAGTCTGGTTAGATTTTATATAGTTATGTCTGTTTATTGGTTGTCTTGTTACCCTTGTATTTATACCATCATGTTTGCCATGGTCCTTTGTCAGGTATTTTTAATGTATCGTTGGTTGGTTGTCAAGTCAAATCAAGTCAAGTCAAGTTAAATCAAGTCAAGCCATGTCAAGTCAAGTCAAGTCAAGTCCAGTCTAGTCCATGTTTATGATTCTGTTCATGATTTTTGGTTTTCACATTTATGCATAAACTGCACTTGGGTCCTTCACATCATCGTCTTCGACTGCCTGTCATTGCCAGCAGACATTACAGAATACCTGACCTACACTATGGACCCAGCAGTTCAGCTCATTTGCCTACGTTAGGGGAATTGTCCCCTGGAGGAATACGTAAAATACTTTTACAACTCTGGCCAGGCTGAGTTTAATGGGATCGCCCTAAAACACTTCTTCAGAGTGTTTCGAGTGAGTCGGAGTACCTTCAGTCTGGTGCAATTCATCGACTTCGCCCTGCAGATGAGTGGTTCTTCTTTCACTGTAGAAGAGGCTGATGAGGAACTAGTCACTCCTACAGTGATCGCAGAGCCAGAGTTCCCCGTCATGGCCGCCGAGCCAGAGTTCCCCGTCATGGCCGCCGAGCCAGAATCCCACGTCATGTCTGCCGAGCCATAGTCCCATGTCATGGCTGCCAAGCCAGAGTCCCACGTCATTGCAGCCAGAGTCCCACATCATGGCCGCCGAGCCAGAGACCCACGTCATTGTCGCCGAGCCAGAGACCCACGTCATTGTCGCCGAGCTAGAGTCCCATTTCATGGTGGATGAGCCAGAGTCCCACGTCATGGTCACTGAGCCAGGGTTGCACGTCATCATCCCCGAGCCTGGGTTGCAAGCCTCGTCCAACCCAGAGCCAGCGTTGCAAGCCTCAGCAGCCATGTTATGCCATGTTACCACATCTGCCACATCAAGTGGCCCTGCCTTGGTCCTCCAAGCCTCCGGCTCCACGCTGGCCCTTTGAGCCACTGACTCCACCCTGGTCTCATGCTCCACGCCCTGTTTTTGCCAAGCCATGCTCCACACCCTATCTCGCCAGGCCATGCCTCAAGGACCAAACAAATCTATGAAACCAACATGGATACAAAGATTATATTTTTAGTAATTTGACATATATGTTAAAGACTATTTTTTCCACCTCGGACAATCTTGTTTGTCTCAAAATTATTGAAATTAAATGCACATTTATTTAACACATTTCTTAGCAACTCAAAATTAATCAATAAATACCTGAAAACAAAAAATTTGCTCAGATTTTGTTTATCAAAAAAATAAACACAGTTAACACGAGTTTACAGTATGTCCAATACATATATCAGCAGAGTAATCTGCCAAGCCACTATATTGGTTAATCGTTAGAAAATGAGGGTTGAGGTTTCACCAAACGGGGCTTAAATATTTCATGATCTAAAGACCACAAATTAGTCACATTTTGTTTTTGTTAAGTAGCCTTGAAATCATAATTATGATTACTAACAATGGGATGTTTTCTCTGACTCAATAATTGTTCTTACATCTTCTTACAATTTCTTTTTTTTTTACCAAGCGTAGGCAATTATGTCCAACATTTCCCAGTATGTGGTCCCAGTGCATGCTGGGTCAAATGGAGATGCATACATAATTGATGGTGAAGTAAATGCACGCTGAGCAATTGCTCCCCCAGGGACCACTACACATATACTGTCAAAAGGAAATGAACGAGAAGATCAAGCCTTTATGAATTAAGCCCGGTTCCAAGCCAAACCCTCACTCTGTTACCTCCTTCTGGTCTTTCACCAGGAGACAAAGAAAGCTTCACTGGTATAAAAGGCAAAGTGGTTGAAAAGAGGCTAATGATGCTTAGTGTGATGGAAT
The DNA here is from genome assembly GCF_025860055.1 of Xyrauchen texanus. Taxonomy (NCBI): domain Eukaryota; kingdom Metazoa; phylum Chordata; class Actinopteri; order Cypriniformes; family Catostomidae; genus Xyrauchen; species Xyrauchen texanus. Next base: position 12,341,245 of record NC_068318.1, on the reverse strand, counting down.
TTTAGTTACTACCGGTAAAATGTGCAGTTTCTGCTTCACTATTTTTTTGTATTTGTATATACTGTATGTAATTTAAAAACATGACACTGTAGACCTCATTTTCAACAGCTGGTAATTGTTTGGGTTATGTTTTGTGGTTTGTCTGTTGACAAAACACTACATCTTTGTCAAGCTCAGATTGAGCAAAGAAATGATTCAAGGGCAGCCAAACTGCAGTCTCTCAACAAGTGCAACTGCTTTTTAATACAGACAAATGTTCCTGACAAGAACACAGGCACAGTGGAGCCAAACTCAGTGCTTTCACGGCGTATGGCTGGGACGGCAGCAGTTGCACTAGCTCCATCACCATTAGCAGCCTATCCACAGCATGATCTCCTTGCCATTAGTGTTCATTTGGTGGTACTCTGGGGAGGAGCCCAGCTTCAAGCTCTCTGCTAACAATCTGTGAATGAGAGAACAGTGCTGACAGACACTAATAATGGATGCTTCTCTTTGGTTGCCTTTGTTGTTGACTGTAGGTGCCAGAGTTCTGACCCAAACTACACTACTTTGAAACTGTACCCTACCAAGCTACTCATAATTATAAATAGTTAAACTATGGTTTAGTTATAGTCTAACTACTGTAAACATATAATGATAAAATAAGTTTTCACTAGAATATAAGATACTAACAAAAAGTATCTAACCACATTGAAGCTACTTAAGGGTGAAATATCTTTTTACATACTCTATGTACGTATCTAATTAGAATTTGACCAGATAGATATTTTGCTAGCACTAAACAATGAGGAGTGAGTCGGTTTTTTTTCCCGCCACTAACACAACCAAACGGAATTGCAAAAACAAACATTGTTTCAAACAGTTTTCTCAAACATTCCCCCATCTGCTATTGATCAAAAAACAGATAGTTCCACCCCAAACTCATGCCATTGGTTGCACCAATGTTGCTTTGTCAGGCAGTCATGACGCTCAAACTAACAAACGCAATACTTTTTATAGTGCACAAAGGTGCAGTGTTTACAGTTTTAAAGGAAATTAACCTATGAATGTAGTCTCTCAATTAATATGAGGTCATAAAACTGTGTGCATAATAATACTGTAATAACATAGATAATAATAAAGAATTACAAAACAACAAAGGCTGTTTAAAATAGCTTTAGATAAAGAATACCCTGAAAAAATGTTGACCCTAATATGGGCTTCACAACTAAATTATATGGTTTTATTCAAGTCATAAATGCTACACAACATCACTGAATCAACTTGAATACATTTACAAAACTAATTTCAAAGGTTAGATGAGGTAAAAATAGCAGACGGATCTCACAGTGAAATCAAAATCTGTAGGTTGACTTTTCATTAGTTAAAATCAGTCTGTGCTTAACAAAAAATTTTAAAAAACTTTGCTACCCAGTTTCCAAAGTAGTAAAGACCACAAAGGGGCACCAAAAATAAGTTGCGAAGTGAATTGTTTTCAGCTGTACAGGTTGTAATACAGTGAAAAGAAATGTGCATTTTACAAAATGTACCCCCAAACCCTAACCCTAAACCTAAGCATCAGTGGAGTAAAACTGTAGGGTTAGAGGGGAAAATACGACCTCGGAATCACGATGGTCACTGATTAACGTGCTTCCAGTCACACCAGAGGGGAAGGTAAACACATGAATGTTTTTTGAAAATATTTGATCCTAGTGTACCAGAACTCATGGAAACAATATTCCGACTTTCCTTGTGATCATGTAAATAGGTCCTTAAATCAAGTCAAGTAAAAAAAAACGTATTTGTATATCACTTTCCACAACACACATCTTTTCAAAGCAGCATTACAGAAAATCATACCTTAACAGAAAACGAAACTGTAAAATATTTAAAGTTTTAAAGTCATCATTGTAAAGTATGATTGTAAATTGTGTTTAAAAATAAATAAGTAAATAATAAATGTATATAGAATCCCAGTGAGCAAGCCGAAGCCGAAGGAAAACATAACTCCATAAGATGTTGGTTAATGGAGAAAAATAACCTTGGGAGAAACCAGGCTCACATGTGGGAGCCAGTTCCCTTCTGGCTAAACAGCATGAATAAATGCCAGTATTAGTTTTTTGTGTGTAGTGTCAAGTGAGTAAAGTCATGGTTTAAAAAAGTTAACTAAGTAAGTTTTTATGGCCAGTGTTTAAACAAAGATTTTGTTTGAACTGTAAGATTAATGACTAATGTCTTTGAAGTCCATTCTGGATTAACTGCAGAAGTTCACATAGATGCATTATCCATTGTTAGTTGGCTGATGAAAGCTTTATTGTTGGCAGTTAATTGATTGTCTATGCATTCCTTTCAAGAGTGTAGTCCATCATTATACCAAGGTGATGCAGGCAGAGATCAGTGAGGTGCATCGCAGTTCAACCGGCAGGTCATTTCGTTGACGTCCATCCTAAGTCTATGGTTCAGGCAGTGGCATATGAAGTATCCTATATCTTACAGTTGGAGTTAGCATAAGTTCATCCTCTGAAGTCCATCGTAGTAGACTGAAGTGATGTCTAGAAGGTACCGGCTGCAATTAGTCGTCATCACTCAGCGACATGTAGCAGTGGAGTCCAACATGAAGCAGGAACAGAGTTGGATGAATCCAGAGGTTGAGACAGGGAGACAAATAGAATAATTTTAGCATAAATGCCAATCATTTTATTGCTGAATTATAGATTATGAGAAGTGTTTGTGGTTCTGGCAGACCTAACTAAACCAGCCTAACTATGAGTTGATGGATAAATTAGGTGTATGCCAGGCTAAATAGATGAGTCTTTAGTCTAGACTTAAACCGAGAGAGTTTGTCTGAGTCACGAACTATGTTAAGAAGACTATTCCATATCTTAGAAGACAAATAGTAAAAGGATCTATCTCCTTTTGTGAATTTTGATATTCTAGGAACCACTAACAGGCCAGAATTTTGCGATCGTAATGAACGTGATGGAATATAGCATTGTAGAAGGTCACTTAAGTACTTTGGAGCTAGACCATTCAAAGCTTTGTATGTAGTTAACAGAATTGTAAAGTTAAAATGAAATTTAACCGGTAGCAAGTGTAACGATGATAAAATGGGTCTGTTGCATTTTGAACCAATTTAAGTTTATTTATTGAACTTGCAGGTCATCCTCTCAGTAATGCATTACAATAATATAATTGGCATCAGCAACAGAGAGCATGTGTCTTAACTTAACAATATTTCTGAGGTGGAAGAATGCTGTTCTACAAACTTTGGAAATGTGATATATAACAAATATAACACCTAAGTTTTTGCTTTAGAAGATGATGTAACAGTAAATCCATCAAGAGTCAAATTATATTTTTAGAGGTTTTTATTCCAAAAATTAGTACCTTTGTTTAGTCAGAATTGAGGGAAATTTCTTGATACACTCTGCAAATTTGGAGAACTATGACATTTTTTTGGGTTTTGAAGAAATATGAAGTTGTGATGTCGTCTTAACAGTGGAAACATATTCCACAATTCCTGATAATATATCCCAGGGGAAGCATATGTAAGGAGAAAAGCAGAGGCCCTAAAACTGATCCCTGTTGCACTCCATACTTAACTTTTGTTTGATTTGACAATTCCTTGTTTACACATACAAAGCGGTAGCAGTCTGCTAAATAGGACCTAAACCATGCTAATGCAAGTATACAAATGCCAACATAATTCTTAAACCTGTCCAATAGAATGTCATGATCTACAACTTTAACACTAAAACAGTGGCTCTGCCAGGCAAAATTATTATTACTATTATATATACTAAAACACATTGATCATATACTGTCTACAAATAGATTATCCCAATTTTATACTGAAAGTCACTTCGTTGAGCTTTTAAAATGGAAAAGGCCTAAGCTTTATTATGTAGAAAATGCTTGACAAAGTTTTTTTTATCATTCCGCACTGACTGCAGCTTCATTCATTAAGCATAAAGTAGAGTTTTTTAAAAATTAAGAAAGATAGAAACTCCTCCTAGTCATTGTATTAAAGCGAATATCATTTGAATCGTATTAGGGGCCGTTTATACTGAATGTGTTTTTGCATCCATCCATGCTGTTTTTCCCTGTAAACTAGCTCTACGTGGACCACTTTAACCATTGAGCAGTGTCTCACATGGGAGCTCTGCTGAAACAAATGTGTCCCGTATTTTGAGCATGTAGAATGTTGGCAACGCTACTCAGGACACTGCTGTCACTGAATAAAATGTCATGTTAATGACCAGCTGTCACTTAGTCCTTGTATTCTAATAACTTTAATAATCTGAATATTCTTACTCTATTTAGTCTTTGATATTGCTCAGCTGTAATGAAATGTCGTTTGTTGTGGCATTTTTGCAATATGGCCACCTGCATCTTTGCTCAAGCTACCGCCGTTAAGAAGCAATAACTTTTCAGTGAAATACTGTCTTCACTGTATGAATAAGCCTACAGGTATATGCATAAATAAATTAAGACTAGTGATGTATAATGCTTCAAACATTATAAAAACATCAGTAATAAGATTGTTAATAAAAATTTCACATTGTACATCCATCAGTCTGTACAGTATGGAAGCCCAGGAGTGTCATTTACAAAATAATGAAGGAATAAATTATCAATCTATTCATTTGAAAATATAAACATGAACAAATTAACAAATGTATAAATGGACAAATAAATAGATACATTTAATGGGAATAAATAAACCAATTTTAATATGGACAAATAAATAAACACATTTAAATGTGTTTATTTAAATCATGTGTTAAAATGTACTTATATTTAGCAATAAAACAGCACATTTTTTCGTTTTTAAATGTGCCTTTTATATTGCATTTTAAAAGCATTTGGCAATTGCTTTTCTTCATCCATTTGTCAGTTGCTTTTCTTCATCTATTTGCCAACTGCTTTTCTTTATTGTTTGACTTTTCCTTTTGTTTTACCATATGTCAATCCATCCCATCTGAAGCACATGAAGGAATACATTTTCAATCTATTAATTTGAAAATAAAAATGTGAATAAATTAACAAATGTATAAATGGACAAATAAATAGATAAATTTAATGTGAATAAATAAATTAATTTATAAATTAACAAATAAAAAGACACCTTTAAATGTCTTTATTTAATTCATGTTTAAAATGTAATTGTCATGTATGGATGTGCTTTTGTTTATGTTTTTTTTTCAAGTCTTTATTTTGAAAAGTTTAGTTCTTGTTCATGTCATTTGTTTCCCTAGTCATGTGATGTCCTGTTTTCCCTCCATGTTCATGTGTCTTGTTTTCATTGGTTTATTGTTTAATTATCTTGATTAGAGTTCTGTTTGTTCGTTGGTTTATGTTCCCCCATGTCATGAATTTAAGCCCTCACATTTCCATTGTCCATTGTGGAGTATTGTTCATGTAACACTTGTAGTATTTTACATGCAGAAGAATTGAAACGATATGATTTGAATCTAGGAGTTTCAACCTTTGCACTCCTAGAATTCTTCACCGTCATAAATCAAACGGCCCAGGCATCCTCATTGGTCAGAAAGGCCCCTCCGCAGCCTGACCTCCTGAACTTCCACACAGAGTTAAAGCAGACTTCTCTTTGAAAGGTTTCCAAAAGACTATCAGATTTGCATTACTCGAATATTAAGACATTTAATCTTAATCCAGGAACATTTTACAAGTTAGCCTTGTAAAATGTACAGAATGCATTTAAATCCATGATTTATACAAGATCTAGTCTTGCTAGGTAATTCTGATAATTTCTTTGAACTGTGGTAACTTGTATAACTGACAAATTAATGATTATAGCCTGATATACCTCTTTAAAATGTGTGTAATGTTTTATCCATGTGGTATAACCCATGAATTAACCAGTATGATTTTGTAACCAGGGATTTTCATGTTTTGTTACCTACACGTATAATATCCATGAAAAAAATATCATGTTTAGTATGTAAGCGTTCGCTGGCGTATGCAGAGAAAGCTGATGACAAGGAATAGATGTCTCTTGTACCATTCTCAAGATATAAAAGTTAATGATTAAATATGCACTATTTATGAGTGGGAGATTTGTAAGTCTTTGGAACAAATTACCATAAATCATCTGTCGGAAAAGACAGCCCAGTTTACCATGTGACTCTGAAAAGTCACTTCTCGATGTCCCGAGAAAGCTCATCACTCTCTACGGTTCACAAACCCATGAGAAGGCCTCGCTTCAAAGCCAACCTCATCATTCATACAGACAATAACTCTTCGATCTTACAAAGGTCCAAAACATCGACAGAACGAACTTTCGACCAAGTGCCAAGAACCAAGCAACAAAAAGAATGCAAGGAAACACCACAAAGACACTCAAGTACATCTCCAATATTGTGCTCAAAGTGCTGGTGTATTAATTAAATTATTTGGGTAATCCGATAGCAAATCGATGTAGACTCAAAGAAGGATAAATGGTTCTTAAGGTATTGTCAACAGACTCCGTAAAGTTCATTGGCACTGTTTTGATCATTCTGTCTCATGGATATATGTGTTAGATTAGATTACTTTATAGTAATAAAGTTTGTTTGTGTTTAAAGACGACGTGACTGTGGTATATTTTGATAAATAATCTAATCCCAGTTTCTAAAAGATTTCGCTTCAAATCTGTACCTAAATACATATGATATTATTTTCAAAAAGCCATGAGAATTAATATTACTCCAATAAGTGAATTAATCATAATTCACTTATTAAAGCAAATTCTTTACAGAAGAAATTGTGAGCTGATACAACGAAATGTTGTATTACAATTTTAATGGTGGAGAATCTATTAAGACAAATAATCTAGTTATTTGTCATTTATTTAATATATAATGGTTGTAGAACGTGACTAATTCCATTAAACATTTCATTACCAAATAATGTACAATAAGGACAGTTTAATTTAGTTCATAGCTCACATATTTCGAGACCCTAAATTCCCTTCTAAATTTAGCATTCCAAATATCCTTACATATAATGGTGTGAGAATGAGGGCACTTTCAATTTCCCTCCTAAATGTCACATACCAAATATCTTACACACTGTTGTTTTGGTCAAGACATATTCAATTCATAGTCAAGTTTTAGTCTAGTCGCGTCATTCATGGTTTTGTTATGATTCACATTTGTATTCAGGGTTTTGGATATCATGTTTTATAAAAAAACTGCACGTGGGTTCATCTTCATCATTGTCCTTGCCAACAATCCTTTACGTTACAGTCATATTGAACTATAAAACTGTGCATTAATAAATCATATTTGTTTCATGTTTAAAATGTCATTAAATGTAGCAATAAATTAGTACATGAACGAGTCTTTCAAATGCGCTTTTTAATGCACTTTAAAAGCACCTTTTAAATTGCATTTTAAAATGGTATGTGGCAATTGCTTTTCATCATCCATTAGCCAGGGACTTTACATTTCTTTTTCCTTTTCTTTCTCCAATTGAGAATTGAGTTTAAAAAATGCCATTGGACTGTTGACTTTTGAGAGCAACCAATTAACTTTTGACTCAGTTATGAGACACACCACCTCTCCCATGTGCCACTCAAAGAGGATGTACGACGGCCTTTCATTAGACGACGGTACGAGCCGTTTATGTGATAACATTGGATCTCCGAATCACAAGCATGAGCAACGGATGCAAAGCATATCAGAAGTATATCAATAGTGGCTCATTCACTGTTGCTGTGAAATGTCAAACGCGGCCCTATCTGAGTATGCACAGTGATACGTGTCCAGGATGGGAGCTGATAATCGTGATGCCATTAACAGAACCAGCCTCCTGACCAGCACCCATATTTAACAAGATTGTGCAGGATGGAGACAGGTGATATTGACTGAAATGGGGTTTAGCCAGCATGATTTCAAGGCTCACATCTTGTTAGATACAAAGAAAGGAAAATATTATGATGTTTATTATAACACCACAAATCAAGCAAATTTGAAATGATTTGGACCTCATGGGGTGGAAATTGACATCACACAGCCAAAAGAATTTGGTCTAATATCTCAAAAATTCTTTTTTGAATGGTATAGATTTGGTAACTTCACGGAGGTGCTTAGTACAGGATCCGGTGGTATTCTTCATCGGCTCAGTACCTCAAGCGGTGAAGTAGGGTGAGATAAATGGCAGTTGCTGCATGTGTTTCAGTTCTGGGTGTGGGTCAGGAGGCTGGTCCTGTTGACAGCATCACAATTACCAGCTCCCAATTGTACACATGGCAATGTACATATTAAACAGTAAACATTAGTGCTGCTGATGTGTCACATTAAAATCTAGCAGAGCTCTGTTAACCATGTCATTAGGAATAAAAACTGGTCTTGCTAGCGCAAGAGTGGTTTGCATGAACCACCACAAATACAACAGTTCATCAAGGCTAACATTACCTTTCACCTTGCTGTGCTGTCCTGTTGTCAAGGGCCCTCATGGCTTGGTGCAATGATGTTAGGTGTTAATGGTTACAAAAATATATTTTTTTATAAGACAGACCATTTGTAAACGTTCACAGAACAGTGATGCATAACAGCACAGTTACATTAGGCTACTAGCACCACTCGCCCCTCAGCACATTACTATCACAACTTGAGAAAAACTTTTTACCGCCAAATTCAGTATAACATTTTGATCTTGCACAGAATGATAAAACTGATAAAAGTATGGAACACATAGTATAAACTTGCAAGTGTTGATGCATTGTATAGAACTGAGGTGCACTCCAATATTAGACAGTGGCAGTAGAGGAACACTTTGCTCAACTTTACAACTACTACAACTAAATAACAAACACACATTAAAATTCTGCATATTGTTGTTGTTGCCTCATAACACAAGCCCACAATTTGTGAATCATATTTAATTTTAGGTTTATAACACATATCTGTAATTGAAAAATATATCAGCTAATATAAGTTTAATGCAGATATAACAGTATCAGCATATATGTTGGCCATAAGTAACAACACTTTTTATAACAGAAATGCCGACACATACAAGAAGTTATTTACCAGTTACTAGAGCCATTACCAGATCTACTCAAACATCTTAAGCTTCAGCTTTTGGAATCTGTCTGACAGCCTTTGCCCATCCAGATTCAAAAACCTTGAAGGTATGCTGTAGGCTGGATGGATATCTCAAATCCAGAGCATAAATTATGCCCATAAGCAAAGCGCAGAAACCGGGCAAAGACTGAATGTTCCTGAATACCTTTACTCCTTCAATCACAATTGCCATTTCTTTTGGTGGTTGTTGTGCACTCTCTGTCTGAACAACACAGATCCCCAGGACCATCTCCTGTTTTGCTTTCTCAGCCTGGTCACAGTCCTTGAAGTCACAGAGCACAAAAACACAAAAATTGTGTGTGTATTTGTGTGTGTGTGTGTGTGTGTGTGTGTGTGTGTGTGTGTGTGTGTGTGTAGGCATATGTGGTTTATGAGACCAATTTTCAGGTTTACACACCAGCATTACGAGGCCATTCGGTTTATGAGACCAATTTTGATGGTCTCGTAATTCGGGGAATTTAAATTGTTATAATTATTGAATAATAATAATTTAAAGCATTATTAATAGATGTATGATTACTACATTACTAGTTTTATTAATTCACATTGCTATTTGAATGTGATAAACATCCCCACGCTTTTTATGACCTTTACAAATATGGACCTTTTAAACCATGATGTGTATGTGTGAACTTTGAACAGTGCCCCTGTAGGTGGGAATTGGTATTGCAAGGTACACACATTCGCGCCAAATAACACACATTTCCCCGCTAAATCATACACATTTCCCCGCCATATCGTACAATTGGCCGTAAACGTCGGCTGTTTCGAGAAGATTCGCCGCGTTTGGAGAAGTGATTAACATCGGAGCTGCAACAGTTCTTCAGCATCATGGAATTTACCGAAAACTGAAAAGTAAGCCCTTTTATTTAATATTTTATACATTTAATGAAAAATGTGTCTGATAGCCTCAGTGGAGTTTAAATAGCTTTACGACTTATTTAATTGTTCATTACTCAGTTAAGATTACTCGTAACTAATGAAATACTGTCATGAGTGTGCATACAGTGAGTTATCTTCTAACTTCACCTGCTTGTACACGCTTGTTGATTTATCAGTTTATCATAAACGTGTCAACAAGAATACTTTCAGCTGTCGGTGATGGTTATGGAGCAGGAAGGGGCAAACCAACTATTAGTTAAAAAAGCACTCTGTTTAAAGCTCCAAACCATACCCAATTATATGAAACTAGCGATAATATTGTTATTCTGTGTTCTGTGTGTGTTATTTTGGGCCACTGCTAAAGCAATGAGTTATTAATATTATTCTGCATATCTGTGGAGACTGACTTGACATTATATTTTGTACTAGGGGACTAAATCCTCTCAGAGATACAGAACAGCACGTGAAGTTGGACAAAGATTAAGACATACATGGATATATATATATATCAATCACACCAAAGGTAAGATGTTTTTGTAAACCTTTTGTCTCTTAATGCAAGTTGAGCTCTGTTATGTTAGATAAAGAATGCTCCATCAGACATACAGAGTGTTCATATGGAAAACAACAGATTATTTAGGTATTTTATTTTTTGATAACATGTTTATCTTAATGTTTTTGATTAGTTATTTGATTTTTCCTTTGGACTTTTCCAATCTCATTAGAAAATGTACTTTTCTATGTTTTTGCGTTGTTTATATTATTTAAGTGGTACAATACAAATGCTAACATTTATGATTTTTTAATTAGTAATCATAAAAAGTAAAAACTGTATAAAATAATAAAAAGTACTATTAGTCAAACAGTTTTGGTTAACAGATTCCCATTGCTTTATGTGTTTTATTGTGTTTTGCATATTAATTTGGCACACAATGTAATTTCAGAGTTTGTTTACTGCTTGTTTACCATTACTGCCATTAACAGTTGTGTTTTTTTTAATAGGGCGAGGTGTATTTGCAAAAGGCTTTATGTTGAAAGGTTCATTCATTCTTGAATCCAGAGGAATCTTGTATAAGGTATCAGACTCATTAAATGAATACACAAACATCTTCATACAGTGAAATGATTACTGGGGCCGGTTGCACCAGCTGTGTGTAACTTCAATCTTAGCCTAGTTGTGGTGTAAATTGGCACTAAGTCACAATTTATGCACTACTAAATATTTGAGCATTGCACCATTAATCTTAGGTATGACGTAACCCTACGTATAAACGAAATATTTACGGCAGACTCTGACCAGGAGTAATGGATGAAATATTTAATGACATCAATGAGCTCATGTTTTGATTGACAGGCATCAGCCCTTTCGACATATATGATGGTGTTTACACTCATTACGTGAGAGAGAAAAAAAACATATTTTTACGTTTAAGCATGAAACTGTTCTAACGGTGCAGTTTTCAGGATGCATCACCCGGTGTGAAGTTTCAAAATATACCAAATATATAAGAAATTCAAATATTTCCAGCCTGTTGTAATAGTATTTATTTATCATACAGTTCCTATATATTGTTATTTACACAGGGCAAATATACTATTTATTAAATCTACTTTTATTATGTATTGTATTTTAATGGGGATATAATTTATTACAGCTGACAGTTACGTGAACATCAACCGTAATAAGATCAAATTGAAGTTAACGGCTTTTTAACACTTCTGTATACAAATGTGAAGGCTGCCTATTGGATAAATACAAGTAAACATCATATTATGCGACTGCATCACTTTACGGAGAGCTTACACCCTACTAGTGAAGTCTTGCCTTAAGAACAGGTGGATCAACCAAAATAAGCACCGACTTATTTACAAACTAACTAGTAGTTACTAGGGTTGCAGCGGTATACCAGTTTCACGCTATACCACGGTTTGAAAATGGACGGTTATCACACCATGTGCATTTGCTTATCTACGGTATTGAGAAAAAATGCAACCGGACGGAGAATCTCACATGCGCGTGTGCATCTCCTTTCCTTCTCGACTGTCTGTCAGACTCGTCAACTTGCGTCACACACACACACACACATGCAGCAGATGTCAGAGAGAAGCGAGGGGTCTGACATGAGTGTGAGTTAAAGCAGTGTTTCTCAACTGGTCTATTCGGACTGGGACAGCAGGGAAAGAACAATGCCATGGTTCTCCCAAGTGATCGACTATTTAAGACTGCCGAGGCACATTTAATGATAATCTCGCAAACAGCTAAAGACTTCTCATCTGCACTTTCGCGACGAGTGTAACGATCTCGCGATCATGATCTGCTCTTCTCTCTGGCGCACGCGTGCAATAACTGGGCTTCCCTCGATATTGCGGAGCGCAGACATCAAAACTGATGTGACCAATTTCAATTCTAGCGAGAGTTTTCTAGTTTAAAGTGTTTCGGAGATTGTCAATTCGAACCTCTCAACAGTAGCAGCCCTGACATGCCAAACAGCACTGCGGAGGAAGAGCAACACTGTGCTATGCACCGAAATAAATAAATAAATTACACACCATCACCTTTACAAATTTCTTTCATGATTTTACATGAGTAAAAGTAACTGTTATATATTTTTTATACTGTATTATTATATAGTTTCATATGAAATAATCTAAAGTTAGAATTTATTAGACCTCATTTTATATCAACAGTGGCAGCTGTAGTTAAAGTTTCAAGATGTGTTTCAGCTAATATTTATTTTTCATAAATACTGTAATTTATTATTATATAACTATTATTTAAGACTAGCACACTGACCTAACCATGGTAATGAGGAGCCTTTCCTTCTGTGTAATATGTGTATAAATATAATATTAATTAACAAACGAGATAATAATGGGCTCATATACAGTGAGGAAAATAAGTATTTGAACACCCTGCTATTTTGCAAGTTCTCCCACTTGGAAATCATGGAGGGGTCTGAAATTGTCATCGTAGGTGCATGTCCACTGTGAGAGACATAATCAAAAAGAAAAATCCAGAAATCACAATGTATGATTTTTTTAACTATTTATTTGTATGATACAGCTGCAAATAAGTATTTGAACACCTGTCTATCAGCTAGAATTCTGACCCTCAAAGACCTGTTAGTCTGCCTTTAAAATATCCACCTCCACTCCATTTATTATCCTAAATTAGATGCACCTGTTTGAGGTCGTTAGCTGCATAAAGACACCTGTCCACCCCATACAATCAGTAAGAATCCAACTACTAACATGGCCAAGACCAAAGAGCTGTCCAAAGACACTGGAGACAAAACTGTACACCTCCACAAGGCTGGAAAGGGCTACGGGGAAATTGCCAAGCAGCTTGGTGAAAAAAGGTCCACTGTTGGAGCAATCATTAGAAAATGGAAGAAGCTAAACATGACTGTCAATCTCCCTCGGACTGGGGCTCCATGCAAGATCTCACCTCGTGGGGTCTCAATGATCCTAAGAAAGGTGAGAAATCAGCCCAGAACTACACGGGAGGAGCTGGTCAATGACCTGAAAAGAGCTGGGACCACCGTTTCCAAGGTTACTGTTGGTAATACACTAAGACGTCATGGTTTGAAATCATGCATGGCACGGAAGGTTCCCCTGCTTAAACCAGCACATGTCAAGGCCTGTCTTAAGTTTGCCAATGACCATTTGGATGATCCAGAGGAGTCATGGGAGAAGGTCATGTGGTCAGATGAGACCAAAATAGAACTTTTGGTCATAATTCCACTAACCGTGTTTGGAGGAAGAAGAATGATGAGTACCATCCCAAGAACACCATCCCTACTGTGAAGCATGGGGGTGGTAGCATCATGCTTTGGGGGTGTTTTTCTGCACATGGGACAGGGCGACTGCACTGTATTAAGGAGAGGATGACCGGGGCCATGTATTGCGAGATTTTGGGGAACAACCTCCTTCCCTCAGTTAGAGCATTGAAGATGGGTCGAGGGTGGGTCTTCCAACATGACAATGACCCGAAGCACACAGCCAGGATAACCAAGGAGTGGCTCTGTAAGAAGCATATCAAGGTTCTGGTGTGGCCTAGCCAGTCTACAGACCTAAACCCAATAGAGAATCTTTGGAGGGAGCTCAAACTCCGTGTTTCTCAGTGACAGCCCAGAAACCTGACTGATCTAGAGAAGATCTGTGTGGAGGAGTGGGCCAAAATCCCTCCTGCAGTGTGTGCAAACCTGGTGAAAAACTACAGGAAACGTTTGACCTCTGTAATTGCAAACAAAGGCTACTGTACCAAATATTAACATTGATTTTCTCAGGTGTTCAAATACTTATTTGCAGCTGTATCATACAAATAAATAGTTAAAAAAATCATACATTGTGATTTCTGGATTTTATTTTTTAGATTATGTCTCTCACAGTGGACATGCACCTACGATGACAATTTCAGACCCCTCCATGATTTCTAAGTGGGAGAACTTGCAAAATAGCAGGGTGTTCAAATACTTATTTTCCTCACTGTAAGTAAATATGTTCTTCAATTTTTAAAATGGGGAGAGAAACTTCCTGTAGATTTTGACATCAACAATAGAATTAATGTCACTTGATGCATGTCCTTGTATTGGAAAACCATGAACAAAACTGCAATATAAAAGGAAATGTGACCCAGGATACATTAAATACAGGTTTTGTTTAATCTATGGCAGGTCGACACTTGATTTCCAATGTAAAATCTGTCCTGAAGCAAAACCAGTTGAGAAACACTGAGTTCAAGATACAGACAGGAGCCGTCTACAGTATATGTTAACTGTTAATAATCAATATATTACTATAAACCAGTTGAGAAACACTGAGTTAAAGGTACAGACACGAGCAGTCTGGCCTCACTGTCGTGCACCTACAGTATACAGTGAGGAAAATAAGTATTTGAACACCCTGCTATTTTGCAAGTTCTCCCACTTAGAAATCATGGAGGGGTCTGAAATTGTCATCGTAGGTGCATGTCCACTGTGAGAGACATAATCTAAAAAGAAAATCCAGAAATCACAATGTATGATTTTTTAACTATTTATTTGTATGATACAGCTGCAAATAAGTATTTGAACACCTGTCTATCAGCTAGAATTCTGACCCTCAAAGACCTGTTAGTCTGCCTTTAAAATGTCCACCTCCACTCCATTTATTATCCTAAATTAGATGCACCTGTTTGAGGTCGTTAGCTGCATAAAGACACCTGTCCACCCCATACAATCAGTAAGAATCCAACTACTAACATGGCCAAGACCAAAGAGCTGTCCAAAGACACTGGAGACAAAACTGTACACCTCCACAAGGCTGGAAAGGGCTACGGGAAATTGCCAAGCAGCTTGGTGAAAAAAGGTCCACTGTTGGAGCAATCATTAGAAAATGGAAGAAGCTAAACATGACTGTCAATCTCCCTCGGACTGGGGCTCCATGCAAGATCTCACCTCGTGGGGTCTCAATGATCCTAAGAAAGGTGAGAAATCAGCCCAGAACTACACGGGAGGAGCTGGTCAATGACCTGAAAAGAGCTGGGACCACCGTTTCCAAGGTTACTGTTGGTAATACACTAAGACGTCATGGTTTGAAATCATGCATGGCACGGAAGGTTCCCCTGCTTAAACCAGCACATGTCAAGGCCCGTCTTAAGTTTGCCAATGACCATTTGGATGATCCAGAGGAGTCATGGGAGAAGGTCATGTGGTCAGATGAGACCAAAATAGAACTTTTTGGTCATAATTCCACTAACCGTGTTTGGAGGAAGAAGAATGATGAGTACCATCCCAAGAACACCATCCCTACTGTGAAGCATGGGGGTGGTAGCATCATGCTTTAGGGGTGTTTTTCTGCACATGGGACAGGGCTGACTGCACTGTATTAAGGAGAGGATGACCGGGGCCATGTATTGCGAGATTTTGGGGAACAACCTCCTTCCCTCAGTTAGAGCATTGAAGATGGGTCGAGGCTGGGTCTTCCAACATGACAATGACCCGAAGCACACAGCCAGGATAACCAAGGAGTGGCTCTGTAAGAAGCATATCAAGGTTCTGGTGTGGCCTAGCCAGTCTACAGACCTAAACCCAATAGAGAATCTTTGGAGGGAGCTCAAACTCCGTGTTTCTCAGTGACAGCCCAGAAACCTGACTGATCTAGAGAAGATCTGTGTGGAGGAGTGGGCCAAAATCCCTCCTGCAGTGTGTGCAAACCTGGTGAAAAACTACAGGAAACGTTTGACCTCTGTAATTGCAAACAAAGGCTACTGTACCAAATATTAACATTGATTTTCTCAGGTGTTCAAATACTTATTTGCAGCTGTATCATACAAATAAATAGTTAAAAAATCATACATTGTGATTTCTGGATTTTATTTTTTAGATTATGTCTCTCACAGTGGACATGCACCTACGATGACAATTTCAGACCCCTCCATGATTTCTAAGTGGGAGAACTTGCAAAATAGCAGGGTGTTCAAATACTTATTTTCCTCACTGTAAGTAAATATGTTCTTCAATTTTTAAAATGGGGAGAGAAACTTCCTGTAGATTTTGACATCAACAATAGAATTAATGTCACTTGATGCATGTCCTTGTATTGGAAAACCATGAACAAAACTGCAATATAAAAGGAAATGTGACCCAGGATACATTAAATACAGGTTTTGTTTAATCTATGGCAGGTCGACACTTGATTTCCAATGTAAAATCTGTCCTGAAGCAAAACCAGTTGAGAAACACTGAGTTCAAGATACAGACAGGAGCCGTCTACAGTATATGTTAACTGTTAATAATCAATATATTACTATAAACCAGTTGAGAAACACTGAGTTAAAGGTACAGACACGAGCAGTCTGGCCTCACTGTCGTGCACCTACAGTATATATTAACTGTTAATAATCAGAGGACATTACTTTAAAAGCTCACACAGCTGATGTTATTTTTCAGTTAGTAGATAATTTAACATGTAAACTAACATGTTATAGTTACATGCTATTTTTATCATGTTTATAATTCTGTTTATTATAATTCTGTTAGCTTTCTTATTTTTTCTATTTATTTATATTCAAAAGAGAGACTTTTTTTACACTTCAATAAAATAAATGTTTTCAAGTTTCAATTATAATAAAGTGTTTGCTCAAAAATAAATAAATACATAAAATAACCCTTCTGTTTTCACTGATAATAGTAATTGTGTAATACTGTATACCGTGATACTGTGAAACCGTGATATTTTCTGAGACGGTTATCATACCGTAAAAATCTCATACCGTTGCAACCCTGCAAGTTAATAAGCCCTTAGTGTAAAATTTACATCCCAACTTACGTGAGAACTTACACACAGCTGGTGCAACCCTGCCCTGGTGAGTAGCCTGTATTGTACTGTATGTTAGCCCATGTGCATCTTTTGAAATGAAGCCAAATAACACATGGAGATATCTGGGGCAGACTGACATGCTTCCTAAAGATGTGTTCTCTTCTAGAGCTTCATTTTAGTTAACAATTTTAACAGTTGATTTTTATGACCCCTTTAGCATTGATGCTTCAAGCGTTGACAGATCACTTGGGAGACTAGTGAATGATGAGCAGAAACCCAATGCAAAGATGAAAAAGAAGTGGATGGTATGCCCCATCTTTTGGCCATTATGGATGGAAGGGAATTTCGAGAGATTACTTATGACTATGGAGGTGTTGACTTGCCATGACATTCCTGCCATGGACAGGAAATGCCCAAGGTAGAGTACCACTGACTTTTATTGAATAAAGTATTTTTAATAGTGAGTAGTAGTGTTGTCACGGTACCAACATTTCAGCAGTCGGTACCAATACCAGTGAAATTTCACGGTACTCGATACCATTTTCGGTACCAAAGCAAAAACAGGTTACTAAGCAACACTCTTTTATTAACAAAGTCTACAAAACATTAGCAGCAGAACTAAGAGCAGAAATATGCCATTGAGCAACAATTTAATTTAAATATATTGTTTTTTAATTATAACAAAACTGAACAATGTTTTTGATTTTTGATAAAAGATTTGCTTCAACTTTTGCAACTTTTAATTTAAGTTTTTACCAAGTACTAAAAAAGCCTAAATAAACAAGCATACAATAGAATTAATAAACTATTTCCAAACTAATGTGCAAAGTGCTCTCTTATTGATAAAGCTGCATATTGCCAATTTTCTTCATGATAAGAAATGCACAGTGACACATATATGGATATTATGATTAAATAAGTTCTAATCTATCTGCATTAAGCGTCCGCGCTCGAGGGATGAGCGTCCTTAGATCGGGACATTCGCACAACTCATAGAAGAGGCGCCGACCACACAGAGAAATGCCTGTTTCTGAGTTTATAGTTATTAACATGATCTGCTTTTGTATTATTTGAACTTTAATAAAGCTATAACGCATTAAATATAACTGCATTTAAGATGTAACGCCGGGATGTTTCCTTTAAAGAGCTCCGCCTCCGCTTATTCCACAACGGGACATGCTTCTGAATGTACTTTAATCATTCCCTGATACTTTGGGATCTACATAAAATAAACGGTGAAAGTTTGGAGTGCACCTGTGATCTGTGTAATTCTGAACTGCTGCTCTCACGCGTCACCGTTACAGTTTAATGTGATTTCATGTTATGTTAAATGAGATCAAACGACTATTCGACAATGAACATTTTTCTCATCAATTTTGTATTTTCGACGATGTTAATAATGTTGACTAAACGTTTCAGCCCTAATGCAAATGATAATATGCTTTATTTGCTTGAATAAATCTGGGTGTCTTTCAGGTGCTTCATTAAGTTTTATGTGTTTCCTCCTTTCGTCAGAAAATTGCGAAAGCAGCGTTACTGAAATGGTTTTTGCTGATTTATGATATTTCCCTTTTCATCAGCCTCAAATCCAAAGAATTTTCTGAAATTTCCACTTTTTTTTCGACATGATTCAGTTGAGACTCCGCAGCAGCAGCTTTGCTTGTCGTCATCTTTTGCTTGTTGCAAGCGTTCGAAAGTTCCCGCCTCTGCGTGGGTACCGGGTAGACCCAGTACTCGGTACCCGATACCTTCAGAAATTCTGGTATCGTAAATAATGTTTGAGTTAGGGATGGGCGATATGGCCAAAAAAATGTATCACGATAATTTCAGGGATTTATTACGATAACGATACAAATGACAATAAATTATTTTCTTCTGTAAAATATCAGATTAAGTTGTGTTCCAGTGACTGTGCTGAAAAACATCACACAACAACAATTACACAATAATAATAATTCAAATCAATTACAAGTTTAAAATGTAAACACAGATTCTTTATTTATTTATACTCTCATGGTGGAAAAATAGTGCAAAGCAAACAGCAAAAGTAACAATCACCAACCATGTCTTCAGTTGTGTTTCAAAATTACAACAGAGTACAACTGCAAATAAATCCTGATAAAGTAAAGAAGTTCAGAGTGAAACACACTCTTACCCCGGATTTCCACCAACTGCGGAACGGCTGCGGATCGGCTCCGCTGCGTGTCGGATCCGTGCTCTGCCGTCCTTCAATACCTACCAGATACGGATTTGTTGCGGAATGGCTGCGTTCCGCCATGCTTGTTTTCACTCCGCACAGAGAATGTCCGCACGTGAACAGTGAATCGCGCGCGCGCGCGCACAAAACTACGTCATCAACTAGACTTATCGTTATTATCGCGAGGAGACACATTTTTATCGTGAGGAGAATTTTCAACGATATATCGCAAACGATAAGATATCGCCCATCCCTAGTTTGAGTACCGACTTGGTACCGGGGTACCAGTATATTTGACAACACTAGTGAGTAGTGTTGAATGCATAGAATCTCTCTCACTCCCCCAAACCCCCATGGCTCCAGCTACTGTCCAGGACCACACATCCCTTCAAAATATGGTGCTGACAAAATTAATGACAATCAATTCTAAAAGTTATATTCATTCCTACCAAATGTGTCAAATTCTGTGTTTGTAGAAAACTGTATTTCTGTAGCAAATAATTCCATTGACATAACTTTGTTGTCTCTCTTTTGTTCCCTCTCTCTTTGTTTCTCTCTTTCTGCCTCTCCATCAGCCCATGGCTCCAGCTACAGTCCAGGACCAAGTCATCTCTCCCGCTGCCCCTCCTGAAGAGGTTTGTCAATACATTTGTCAACTTAGTTTGACACACATGAAGTGCTTTAACATGATCTGAAGTGAGAGTATCTTATTGCTAATGTACAGTCAGGTCCATAAATATTGGGACATCAACACAATTCAAATCTTTTTGGCTCTATACACCACCACAATGGATTTGAAATGAAACGAACAAGATGTGCTTTAACTGCAGACTTTCAGCTTTAATTTGAGGGTATTTACATCCAAATCAGGTGAACGGTGTAGCAATTACAACAGTTTGTATATGTGCCTCCCACTTTTTAAGGGACCAAAAGTAATGGGACAATTGGCTGCTCAGCTGTTCCATGGCCAGGTGTGTGTTATTCCCTCATTATCCCATTTACAAGGAGCAGATAAAGGCCCAGAGTTAATTTCAAGTGTGCTATTTGCATTTGGAATCTGTTGCTGTCAACTCTCAATATGAGATCCAAAGAGCTGTCACTATCAGTGAAGCAAGCCATCATTAGGCTGAAAAATCAAAACAAACCCATCAGAGAGATAGCAAAAACATTAGGTGTGGCCAAATCAACTGTTTGGAACATTCTTAAAAAGAAAGAACGCACCGGTGAGCTCAGCAACACCAAAAGACCCGGAAGACCAACAAAAACAACTGTGGTGAATTCTTTCCCTGGTGAAGAAAACACCCTTCACAACAGTTGGCCAGATCAAGAACACTCTCCAGGAGGTAGGTGTATGTGTGTCAAAGTCAACCATCAAGAGAAGACTTCACCAGAGTGAATACAGAGGGTTCACCACAAGATGTAAACCATTGGTGAGCCTCAAAAACAGGAAGGCCAGAATAGAGTTTGCCAAACAACATCTAAAAAAGCCTTCACAGTTCTGGAACAACATCCTATGGACAGATGAGACAAAGATCAACTTGTACTAGAGTGATGGGAAGAGAAGAGTATGGAGAAGGAAAGGAACTGCTCATGATCCAAAGCATACCACCTCATCAGTGAAGCATGGTGGTGGTAGTGTCATGGCGTGGGCATGTATGGCTGCCAATGTAACTGGTTCTCTTGTATTTATTGATGATGTGACTGCTGACAAAAGCAGCAGGATGAATTCTGAAGTGTTTCGGGCAATATTATCTGCTCATATTCAGCCAAATGCTTCAGAACTCATTGGACGGCGCTTCACAGTACAGATGGACAATGACCCGAAGCATACTGCGAAAGCAACCAAAGAGTTTTTTAAGGGAAAGAAGTGAAATGTTATGCAATGGCCAAGTCAATCACCTGACCTGAATCCGATTGAGCATGCATTTCACTTGCTGAAGACAAAACTGAAGGGAAAATGCCCCAAGAACAAGCAGGAACTGAAGACAGTTGCAGTAGAGGCCTGGCAGAGCATCACCAGGGATGAAACCCAGCGTCTGGTGATGTCTATGCGTTCCAGACTTCAGGCTGTAATTGACTGCAAAGGATTTGCAACCAAGTATTAAAAAGTGAAAGTTTGATTTATGATTGTTAATCTGTCCCATTACTTTTGGTCCCTTAAAAGTGGGAGGCACATATACAAACTGTTGTAATTGCTACACCGTTCACCTGATTTGGATGTAAATACCCTCAAATTAAAGCTGAAAGTCTGCAGTTAAAGCACATCTTGTTCGTTTCATTTCAAATCCATTGTGGTGGTGTATAGAGCCAAAAAGATTAGAATTGTGTCAATGTCCCAATATTTATGGACCTGACTGTATGTGACTAAGCAGTACGCTGCCGTTTTGTAACCCTTGTGTGTGTTTGTGTATGCTTACTCATGGTTAATGACGCCATACATTTGGTATATGAGGACCCAATTTGGGATGAAACATTGTGAAGCCATAGTGTACTGTTTAGTCACATACAGTCGCCATATTCGGTCCTCATATACCAAATTATGTCCTCATAAACCATGAGTAAGCACACACACTAAACACACACAAGTGTTATGCAGCGACAGTGTACTGTTTAGTCACATACAGTCGCCATATTCGGTCCTCATATACCAAATCATGTCCTCATAAACCATGAGTAAGCACACACACTAAACACACACAGGTGTTATGCAGCGACAGTGTACTGTTTAGTCACATACAGTCGCCATATTCGGTCCTCATATACCAAATCATGTCCTCATAAACCATGAGTAAGCACACACTAAACACACACAGGTGTTATGCAGCGACAGTGTACTGTTTAGTCACATACAGTCGCCATATTCGGTCCTCATATACCAAATCATGTCCCCATAAACCATGAGTAAGCACACACACTAAACACACACAGGTGTTATGCAGCGACAGTGTACTGTTTAGTCACATACAGTCGCCATATTCGGTCCTCATACCAAATCATGTCCTCATACACCATGAGTAAGCACACACACTAAACACACACAGGTGTTATGCAGCGACAGTGTACTGTTTAGTCACATACAGTCGCCATATTCGGTCCTCATACCAAATCATGTCCTCATACACCATGAGTAAGCACACACACTAAACACACACAGGTGTTATGCAGCGACAGTGTACTGTTTAGTCACATACAGTCGCCATATTCGGTCCTCATATACCAAATCATGTCCCCATAAACCATGAGTAAGCACACACACTAAACACACACAGGTGTTATGCAGACATAGTGTAATGTTTAGTCACATACAGTCACCATATTCGGTCCTCATACCAAATCATGTCCTCATACACCATGAGTAAGCACACACACTAAACACACACAGGTGTTATGCAGTCATAGTGTACTGTTTAGTCACATACAGTCGCCATATTCGGTCCTCATATACCAAATCATGTCCCCATAAACCATGAGTAAGCACACACACTAAACACACACAGGTGTTATGCAGTCATAGTGTACTGTTTAGTCACATACAGTCGCCATATTCGGTCCTCATATACCAAATCATGTCCTCATACACCATGAGTAAGCACACACACTAAACACACACAGGTGTTATGCAGACATAGTGTACTGTTTAGTCACATACAGTCGCCATATTCGGTCCTCATATACCAAATCATGTCCCCATAAACCATGAGTAAGCACACACACTAAACACACACAGGTGTTATGCAGACATAGTGTAATGTTTAGTCACATACAGTCGCCATATTCGGTCCTCATATACCAAATCATGTCCCCATAAACCATGAGTAAGCACACACACTAAACACACACAGGTGTTATAAAGTCATAGTGTACTGTTTAGTCACATACAGTCGCCATATTCGGTCCTCATATACCAAATCATGTCCCCATAAACCATGAGTAAGCACACACACTAAACACACACAGGTGTTATGAAGTCATAGTGTAATGTTTAGTCACATACAGTCGCCATATTCGGTCCTCATATACCAAATCATGTCCCCATAAACCATGAGTAAGCACACACACTAAACACACACAGGTGTTATGCAGACATAGTGTAATGTTTAGTCACATACAGTCGCCATATTCGGTCCTCATATACCAAATCATGTCCCCATAAACCATGAGTAAGCACACACACTAAACACACACAGGTGTTATGCAGTCATAGTGTACTGTTTAGTCACATACAGTCGCCATATTCGGTCCTCATATACCAAATCATGTCCTCATACACCATGAGTAAGCACACACACTAAACACACACAGGTGTTATGCAGACATAGTGTAATGTTTAGTCACATACAGTCGCCATATTCGGTCCTCATATACCAAATCATGTCCTCATAAACCATGAGTAAGTACACACACTAAACACACACAAGTGTTATGCAGACATAGTGTAATGTTTAGTCACATACAGTCAGCCATATTCGGTCCTCATATACCAAATCATGTCCTCATACACCATGAGTAAGCACACACACTAAACACACACAGGTGTTATGCAGTCATAGTGTACTGTTTAGTCACATACAGTCGCCATATTCGGTCCTCATATACCAAATCATGTCCTCATAAACCATGAGTAAGCACACACACTAAACACACACAGGTGTTATGCAGACATAGTGTAATGTTTAGTCACATACAGTCGCCATATTCGGTCCTCATATACCAAATCATGTCCTCATAAACCATGAGTAAGCACACACACTAAACACACACAGGTGTTATAAAGTCATAGTGTAATGTTTAGTCACATACAGTCAGCCATATTCGGTCCTCATATACCAAATCATGTCCTCATAAACCATGAGTAAGCACACACACTAAACACACACAGGTGTTATGCAGACATAGTGTACTGTTTAGTCACATACAGTCGCCATATTCGGTCCTCATATACCAAATCATGTCCTCATAAACCATGAGTAAGCACACGCTAAACACACACAAGTGTTATGCAGACATAGTGTAATGTTTAGTCACATACAGTCGCCATATTCGGTCCTCATATACCAAATCATGTCCTCATAAACCATGAGTAAGCACACGCTAAACACACACAGGTGTTATGCAGCGACAGTGTACTGCTTAGTCACATACAGTCGCCATATTCGGTCCTCATATACCAAATCATGTCCTCATAAACCATGAGTAAGCACACACACTAAACACACACAGGTGTTATAAAGTCATAGTGTAATGTTTAGTCACATACAGTCGCCATATTCGGTCCTCATATACCAAATCATGTCCTCATAAACCATGAGTAAGCACACACACTAAACACACACAGGTGTTATAAAGTCATAGTGTAATGTTTAGTCACATACAGTCGCCATATTCGGTCCTCATATACCAAATCATGTCCTCATAAACCATGAGTAAGCACACACACTAAACACACACAGGTGTTATAAAGTCATAGTGTAATGTTTAGTCACATACAGTCGCCATATTCGGTCCTCATATACCAAATCATGTCCTCATAAACCATGAGTAAGCACACACACTAAACACACACAGGTGTTATGCAGACATAGTGTACTGTTTAGTCACATACAGTCGCCATATTCGGTCCTCATATACCAAATCATGTCCTCATAAACCATGAGTAAGCACACACACTAAACACACACAGGTGTTATGCAGACATAGTGTACTGTTTAGTCACATACAGTCGCCATATTCGGTCCTCATATACCAAATCATGTCCTCATAAACCATGAGTAAGCACACACACTAAACACACACAGGTGTTATGCAGACATAGTGTAATGTTTAGTCACATACAGTCGCCATATTCGGTCCTCATATACCAAATCATGTCCTCATACACCATGAGTAAGTACACACACTAAACACACACAGGTGTTATGCAGCGACAGTGTACTGTTTAGTCACATACAGTCGCCATATTCAGTCCTCATATACCAAATCATGTCCCCATAAACCATGAGTAAGCACACATGCTAAACACACACAGGTGTTATGCAGACATAGTGTACTGTTTAGTCACATACAGTCGCCATATTCAGTCCTCATATACCAAATCATGTCCCCATAAACCATGAGTAAGTACACACACTAAACACACACAGGTGTTATGCAGCGACAGTGTACTGTTTAGTCACATACAGTCGCCATATTCAGTCCTCATATACCAAATCATGTCCCCATAAACCATGAGTAAGTACACACACTAAACACACACAGGTGTTATGCAGCGACAGTGTACTGTTTAGTCACATACAGTCGCCATATTCGGTCCTCATATACCAAATCATGTCCTCATACACCATGAGTAAGCACACACACTAAACACACACTGGTGTTATGCAGCGACAGTGTACTGTTTAGTCACATACAGTCGCCATATTCGGTCCTCATATACCAAATCATGTCCCCATAAACCATGAGTAAGCACACACACTAAACACACACAGGTGTTATGCAGTCATAGTGTACTGTTTAGTCACATACAGTCGCCATATTCGGTCCTCATATACCAAATCATGTCCTCATACACCATGAGTAAGCACACACACTAAACACACACAGGTGTTATGCAGTCATAGTGTACTGTTTAGTCACATACAGTCACCATATTCGGTCCTCATATACCAAATCATGTCCTCATAAACCATGAGTAAGCACACACACTAAACACACACAGGTGTTATGCAGTCATAGTGTACTGTTTAGTCACATACAGTCGCCATATTCGGTCCTCATATACCAAATCATGTCCTCATACACCATGAGTAAGTACACACACTAAACACACACAAGTGTTATGCAGACATAGTGTACTGTTTAGTCACATACAGTCGCCATATTCGGTCCTCATATACCAAATCATGTCCCCATAAACCATGAGTAAGCACAAACACTAAACACACACAGGTGTTATGCAGTCATAGTGTACTGTTTAGTCACATACAGTCAGCCATATTCGGTCCTCATATACCAAATCATGTCCTCATAAACCATGAGTAAGCACACACACTAAACACACACAGGTGTTATGCAGACATAGTGTACTGTTTAGTCACATACAGTCACCATATTCAGTCCTCATATACCAAATCATGTCCCCATAAACCATGAGTAAGCACACACACTAAACACACACAGGTGTTATGCAGTCATAGTGTACTGTTTAGTCACATACAGTCGCCATATTCGGTCCTCATATACCAAATCATGTCCTCATAAACCATGAGTAAGCACACACACTAAACACACACAGGTGTTATGCAGTCATAGTGTAATGTTTAGTCACATACAGTC
Source organism: Xyrauchen texanus (assembly GCF_025860055.1). Taxonomy (NCBI): domain Eukaryota; kingdom Metazoa; phylum Chordata; class Actinopteri; order Cypriniformes; family Catostomidae; genus Xyrauchen; species Xyrauchen texanus. The sequence continues at coordinate 12,314,461 of NC_068318.1, read as the reverse complement.
GCCATATTCGGTCCTCATATACCAAATCATGTCCTCATAAACCATGAGTAAGCACACACACTAAACACACACAGGTGTTATGCAGTCATAGTGTACTGTTTAGTCACATACAGTCGCCATATTCGGTCCTCATATACCAAATCATGTCCTCATAAACCATGAGTAAGCACACACACTAAACACACACAGGTGTTATGCAGTCATAGTGTAATGTTTAGTCACATACAGTCGCCATATTCGGTCCTCATATACCAAATCATGTCCTCATAAACCATGAGTAAGCACACACACTAAACACACACAGGTGTTATGCAGACATAGTGTACTGTTTAGTCACATACAGTCGCCATATTCGGTCCTCATATACCAAATCATGTCCTCATAAACCATGAGTAAGCACACACACTAAACACACACAGGTGTTATGCAGACATAGTGTAATGTTTAGTCACATACAGTCGCCATATTCGGTCCTCATATACCAAATCATGTCCTCATACACCATGAGTAAGTACACACACTAAACACACACAGGTGTTATAAAGTCATAGTGTAATGTTTAGTCACATACAGTCGCCATATTCGGTCCTCATATACCAAATCATGTCCTCATACACCATGAGTAAGTACACACACTAAACACACACAGGTGTTATGCAGCGACAGTGTACTGTTTAGTCACATACAGTCGCCATATTCAGTCCTCATATACCAAATCATGTCCCCATAAACCATGAGTAAGTACACACACTAAACACACACAGGTGTTATGCAGACATAGTGTACTGTTTAGTCACATACAGTCGCCATATTCGGTCCTCATATACCAAATCATGTCCTCATACACCATGAGTAAGTACACACACTAAACACACACAGGTGTTATGCAGCGACAGTGTACTGTTTAGTCACATACAGTCGCCATATTCAGTCCTCATATACCAAATCATGTCCCCATAAACCATGAGTAAGCACACATGCTAAACACACACAGGTGTTATGCAGACATAGTGTACTGTTTAGTCACATACAGTCGCCATATTCAGTCCTCATATACCAAATCATGTCCCCATAAACCATGAGTAAGCACACACACTAAACACACACAAGTGTTATGCAGACATAGTGTAATGTTTAGTCACATACAGTCGCCATATTCGGTCCTCATATACCAAATCATGTCCTCATAAACCATGAGTAAGCACACACACTAAACACACACAGGTGTTATGCAGACATAGTGTACTGTTTAGTCACATACAGTCGCCATATTCGGTCCTCATATACCAAATCATGTCCTCATACACCATGAGTAAGCACACACACTAAACACACACAGGTGTTATGCAGCGACAGTGTACTGTTTAGTCACATACAGTCGCCATATTCGGTCCTCATATACCAAATCATGTCCTCATAAACCATGAGTAAGCACACACACTAAACACACACAGGTGTTATGCAGCGACAGTGTACTGTTTAGTCACATACAGTCGCCATATTCGGTCCTCATATACCAAATCATGTCCCCATAAACCATGAGTAAGCACACACACTAAACACACACAGGTGTTATGCAGTCATAGTGTACTGTTTAGTCACATACAGTCGCCATATTCGGTCCTCATATACCAAATCATGTCCTCATACACCATGAGTAAGCACACACACTAAACACACACAAGTGTTATGCAGTCATAGTGTACTGTTTAGTCACATACAGTCGCCATATTCGGTCCTCATATACCAAATCATGTCCTCATACACCATGAGTAAGTACACACACTAAACACACACAAGTGTTATGCAGACATAGTGTAATGTTTAGTCACATACAGTCGCCATATTCGGTCCTCATATACCAAATCATGTCCTCATAAACCATGAGTAAGCACACACACTAAACACACACAGGTGTTATGCAGCGACAGTGTACTGTTTAGTCACATACAGTCGCCATATTCGGTCCTCATATACCAAATCATGTCCCCATAAACCATGAGTAAGCACACACACTAAACACACACAGGTGTTATGCAGTCATAGTGTACTGTTTAGTCACATACAGTCGCCATATTCGGTCCTCATATACCAAATCATGTCCTCATAAACCATGAGTAAGTACACACACTAAACACACACAGGTGTTATGCAGACATAGTGTACTGTTTAGTCACATACAGTCGCCATATTCGGTCCTCATATACCAAATCATGTCCTCATAAACCATGAGTAAGCACACACACTAAACACACACAGGTGTTATGCAGTCATAGTGTACTGTTTAGTCACATACAGTCGCCATATTCGGTCCTCATATACCAAATCATGTCCCCATAAACCATGAGTAAGTACACACACTAAACACACACAGGTGTTATGCAGACATAGTGTACTGTTTAGTCACATACAGTCGCCATATTCGGTCCTCATATACCAAATCATGTCCTCATACACCATGAGTAAGCACACACACTAAACACACACAGGTGTTATGCAGTCATAGTGTACTGTTTAGTCACATACAGTCGCCATATTCGGTCCTCATATACCAAATCATGTCCTCATACACCATGAGTAAGTACACACACTAAACACACACAAGTGTTATGCAGACATAGTGTACTGTTTAGTCACATACAGTCGCCATATTCGGTCCTCATATACCAAATCATGTCCTCATACACCATGAGTAAGCACACACACTAAACACACACAGGTGTTATGCAGTCATAGTGTACTGTTTAGTCACATACAGTCAGCCATATTCGGTCCTCATATACCAAATCATGTCCCCATAAACCATGAGTAAGCACACACACTAAACACACACAGGTGTTATGCAGACATAGTGTACTGTTTAGTCACATACAGTCACCATATTCGGTCCTCATATACCAAATCATGTCCTCATAAACCATGAGTAAGCACACATGCTAAACACACACAGGTGTTATGCAGCGACAGTGTACTGCTTAGTCACATACAGTCACCATATTCGGTCCTCATATACCAAATCATGTCCTCATACACCATGAGTAAGCACACACAGGTGTTATGCAGACATAGTGTACTGTTTAGTCACATACAGTCAGCCATATTCAGTCCTCATATACCAAATCATGTCCCCATAAACCATGAGTAAGCACACACACTAAACACACACAAGTGTTATGCAGACATAGTGTAATGTTTAGTCACATACAGTCGCCATATTCGGTCCTCATATACCAAATCATGTCCTCATACACCATGAGTAAGCACACACACTAAACACACACAGGTGTTATGCAGCGACAGTGTACTGCTTAGTCACGTACAGTCGCCATATTCGGTCCTCATATACCAAATCATGTCCTCATAAACCATGAGTAAACACACACAAGTGTTATGCATACATAGTGTACTGTTTAGTCACATACAGTCGCCATATTCGGTCCTCATATACCAAATCATGTCCTCATAAACCATGAGTAAGCACACACACTAAACACACACAGGTGTTATGCAGACATAGTGTACTGTTTATTCACATACAGTCGCCATATTCGGTCCTCATATACCAAATCATGTCCCCATAAACCATGAGTAAGCACACACACTAAACACACACAGGTGTTATGCAGACATAGTGTACTGTTTATTCACATACAGTCGCCATATTCGGTTCTCATATACCAAATCATGTCCCCATAAACCATGAGTAAGCACACACTAAACACACACAGGTGTTATGCAGTCATAGTGTACTGTTTAGTCATACTAACAAACAATTTTATGATCTTGTTTGTCTTCAGTGGATAACAGAGGTAAATGCACATCTGCAAGAACACCATGGATGAAAGCTGAGGTCAACGCTGTGATGTGACGCTTCAATCTCATATCATGAAGGGTCACTTGGCATCTAGAGGGAATGTGAGGTGTGCAAAAGTGTGAGCATCCAGCTCTACAAAACAGGACATGCCAAAATATCAGAGATTTTGTTCGAACCATTTAAACGTCAGTTGAACTAAATTGATTTTGGATTTTAACCAAAAAAATTGTCCAAGGGACTAAATCTCTGTCACGTTTGCACTTGTGATTTTATTGTGAAGGTCTTTTTTTAGTAGTTTTGTTTTTATTCCCATCACTGAGTGACAGTGTTTTGTATCTTTGTTTCACAACATGTTTAACATGGTTACTCTCTGAATGATGCTGTTGAAGGGTTTAATGTAGATGTTTATTCCAATGGACCAAATTTCTCTAAATGACCATTTTTTTTCTCCCTCTTGTTGTATCATATATGTAATATCAGTGTTTACACATATGATACATTCCTGATATTCAATATTTTAAACAATCATCTCATCTAAAGCATCACCATCACAACTGCATTATGTCCCTCATATTTGTCCAGCAACTTTTAATAAATAAATGACTACTATGATTAAATGAATCGCAAAGAGTGGCCGTTCATTTGTTCAATGTGCATTTGTTCAATGTGCGTGATACGAGATATTTGTGTTGCTCTCCTGGAAGTGTCGTGACACAGAATTGTTTGCAGCATCAGATCTGCTGTTAAGATCAATCCAGAATCATGTACAATCAATTGGCTTTCAAGGATGTGTAGCGTTGTCATTATTAACACATGCTAACGATTGGGGTACAAGTTATGTGACACTACATTTTTGCGTTAATGCCAATTTTCTCGACAAAAAGTGTTTCCAAACCGTGTTTTTGTGACATTTGAAGTATTGACATAGAGTTTATGCCCTACAGTTAAATGGACAAATATTGTCAACACTGAAATTTTAGCAGTGATTTGCGTTTCCATCAGCTTTATTTTGATGCGATAAAACTTTATTCGTAAAAAATAGAAACGTAGTTATTGTTTTTATAATTTTGTGTAATAATGCAGTAAATAGAGAGCATGTATTAGTTATTAACCGTTTGTTTTACACTGACAGTTTCATCTAACTCTGTATGCCAATTAAAGAGGCTTGTCATTAATTAAATACATCGAATAAATATAAACTCATGGTTGTTTTAGAAGAAGAACCCTTTAAATTAGTAGAAATTCTTTTTTTCTAGAAATAAATATTTTGTACACTCCATATCGCATTTGCGTCCGTGTTATTCAGGTTTGAGTAAAGAACCGATCACTGGATTGTGCATGAATGTTAGTGTAGCTATACCCCTTCCAGGACCTGGCAGTGTGTTATAAGAGGTTAAATATAATGTTATGTTTATATAGACCTTGTAATGTTTGTCAGTCCCCTTATACCAGGAAGTGGCTAGATTTGTGTGTTGTATGTAAACCGGCCTCATAAACCCCTTTGGCTCCATAAACCACAATCTGGTCCTGACCCCGTAAGCCTGTGAAATGTCACATTTTTTATATATGTATGTTGTGAAAGTGAAATTTTATTTTTAAAGTGAGATTTGTCTTCTGTAGATCAAATAAAAATTTTTGACATGAATTTTAAGTTGACAGGATGATGGGAAAGGTGGGTCCCCGTAAACCACTGAAAAAACACATTGGTCTCATAAACCACATATGCCTGTATGTGTGTGTGTGTGTGTGTGTGTAAAAGTCAAAATATATATATATATTTTCCCATGAAATTCAGTACATTTCAGTTTCAATAGAAAGGAGTGACTCCATTGCTATACAACACTCTCATTACCACCCACCGTCCAAACAGAAACAAAATAATCACATGTCTTACCATGCACTCCTTGATAAAGGCCCTATAGTCCTCCTTGAGTTATTCACACAGGACTTTAATCACTATTTTTCTCTTTAGGCCAATGCTGTTGCACTAAAAGTTAAAAATAAATAAATAAAGGTTATACATCCTGCTCTAGAGCATATAAGTAATTTGAAAGAATGTCAGTGACAGAAGGAAAGGGAGAATGAAAGAAGTAATTCAGGGAAGAAAAGAAGAAATAGAAGTGTAAATAAAGAAGGGAGGAAGAGTTGGGGGAAAAGGGGCAATCAGGAGAAAGGGGTCTAAGGAGGAAATAATGGAGAGAAGACCAGAAGAAGGGTAAAGGAAAGACTCGAAGAAATAGAAGAGAAGAAAGGGTAAAGAAGTGAAGACAATTTATAAGGAGGGCATGAATGCAGGGTATAAGAAGAAAAAGAGGAGATGACTGACAGAGCATTAATAAAGACTGGAAGGAGGACAGAAAGGGTGAAAGAAGGAGAAAAGAATCACAAAAAATCACAAAAAAAGAGGAGGACAAAGATTAAAGAGAGTCAAACAGAAAGAAAGAAGGGGTAAATAAGAATTAAGGAAGGAGCAGGGGTGTAAAGTAACGAATTACAAATACTCATGTTACTGTAATTAAGTAGTTTTTCCCAGGAATTGTACTTTTTTAAGTAGTTTAAAATTTTTATAAATTTACTTTTACTTGAGTACATTTGAAGTGCTGTAACTTCACTTTTAATGCGCTATTTTCCCACCATCTGTCTTCGTACTACCCTGTCCTGATTTTATTTTTATCTATCAACGTGATTGACTAGGGAGAGTCTCGTGACTCCTGTCAAATCACGCAAAAAAAACTTGAATGGCAGCTGTAGAGCTGGTGCCAACTTTTCTGGATATGGAGGATGCCTCAAACACATTTCAACACCTGAACATCTCGGCCGCACCTGAAAGGGATTTTCGCAGTGAAAAAGGCCAATTGCATGATTGTGTCATGTGAGTTTAACTTGCTCAAGCCAAATATCAGCATTATTCCTGCCTGTAATTTTAAGAAATTCTTAGATAAAGGCCGACTGCGGACGGTGGTGCGAAAGTCAGAGAGCGCCTGACACCGTTGTGTGTTTGTGTCTTTTCGTTTAAGTTCCTTATTAACATATTATTTATATTGTCAAGCCGGTTCTCGCCTCCTCTTTTCCCTTGTTCCCTTTACACTGGTGCCGAAACCTGGGAAGGAGGAGGGATATGCCGTAGTGGAGTTCTCGCCTCTACCATCCACCCCAATTTAGCAGCCGCGGCCATCTGCCGGGGGACGGAGGAGCCCAGCTGCCTGGAAGCGGAGGAACGGCCCCCGACCACGAGGGGTGAAGGGGCTCCTAACCGGCCACCTGGAGCAGTCAGGGCCACTGCCAGGGGCGGGGGGAGACCCCTACCAGCTGCTAAACTTGGCGGGGTTAAGAGAGGACCGTTGACCACGAGCGGGGAGGGGCTCCCGGCCGACCTCCAGGAGTAGGAGAACCGCTGCCAGGGGCAAGCCCCTAAAAAAAGTACATTTTTTGTTGAGTACATTCTTTCTCTGTTCAGTGCCTTGCAATGCAGGCCTTTATCCACATTGTATCAGCTGAACAAATTAAGTTTTGCATGTATATTTGAATTAGAATACACAAACCAAAACTCCTCAGAATAATATCTTAGACTATAATACCTACATTGCTGACTATTTCAAAATGTTCCAAACGTAAAGCTAATGGTAACTAAAGGTGACCTAATATGGCGATTTTAACCATAAACTCAGCACTCACTTTCCAATACAAATGTTTTTTCACCATAGAATATAGCTTCGCCTACCAAAGAAATACATAAAGAGGAAACAAATACTTATTTTAACTGTGACTGAGTAAGAAATTACACAGTTATTGTTTGACATGTTTTCAATACTCACGAAATTAGAAGGACCTGTGTCGAAGGTTGCAGAAAGTTTTTATTTGTTTATTTGTTTGTTTGTTTGTTTGATTGATTGTTTTTTGGCAGCAGAAAGTTCCAGAAATGGCAGTCAGAGTGTGATGTCTCTCCTCTCACTGACATGCGGGGTCAGGGCACAAACCCAAATCATTAATCCAAGTAACTTCACTCTTATATGTCCAACCTGGGCCATTTACATTTCTTTTAAAAAAAAAAGACATCTGGTTATAAATGTATACTATTTTAATTGACCTAAAATGAGTGATTTATGGTTATCCAATGAATGCCCATAAGCACTTTTCTGAGTGCATGCTTTGCATCTGTTTCTTATGTGCCATTCACATATCCAGTAATATCACGTGAACTGCTCATACCATCGTCCAATGACAGTCTTACATCCTTTTCGAGTGGCACGTGGGTGTGTCTTATAACTGAGTCGATAGTTCATTGGTTGCTCTCACATGTCAACAGTCCAATGTCATTTTTTTAACTTGTTTCTTAATTGGAGAAAGAAAAGGAAAACGAAAAGGAAAAGCAAAACAAAAAGAAAATCCATTGGCAAATGAATTGAGAAAAGCAACTGCCAAATACTTTTTTAAAATGCAATTTAAAAGGTGCTTTTAAAATGCATTAAATAATTGATTTAAAAGACTCAGACATTTAATGACATTTAAACATGAAATAAATATGATTTATTAATGCACAATTTTACTGTTAAATATAATGACATTTTTGAACATGAATTAAGTAAACTTGATTTTCTAAACTTTGAAAATTAAATTAAATTGTAAGTTTATAAATTGATTGATTTATTTAAGTTTTTATTTTAAACTTAATAGATTGATAATTTATTCCCTCATTCTGCTTCATTGCTGGGATGGATTGACAAATGGTAAAATAAAATGATATTCAAACAATAAGGAACAGCAACAGGCAAACGGATGAAGAAAAGGAATTGCCAAATGCTTTTAAAAATGCAATTTAAAGGTGCATTTAAAAATGACTTTTTTAACAGACTAATGTGCTGTTTTATTGCTAAATATAAGTGTATTTTAAAACATTAATTAAATAAACACATTTAAATGTGTCTATTTATTTGTCCATTTATAAATTGGTTTATTTATTCACATTTTTATTTTCAAATTAATAGATTGATAATTTATTCCTTAATTCTTTTGTAAATGGCACTCCTGGGCTTCCATATTACAGCACATCTGTACACATCAACTGCCTGCACATTTAGACTAGTGTTAGGAATTCCTTGTCTTGTTTCACTGTTGCCCTCTGTCTGCCATTTTTGTCACCTTTGCATTCCTTAGTTTTCACTTTTGTCCCTTGTGTAGCCCCTTAGTCTCTTTGTTAGTCTTCGTGTTCACTTGTCATTGTTAAAGAACTACACTTCCCAGAATCCACCTGCCATCATCACTGCCATTTTGTTCATTGTTCCCACCTGTGTCTTATTCAGTCATCACTCACTGTGTATTTAAGCCCTGCTTTTTGTTCACTCCTTGTCATTTGTTGAGTGTTGTTAGCCTGGTATGTGTTTCCTGCCCGTTTCCTGCCCGTTTCCTGCCCGTTTCCTGCCCGTTTCCTGCCCGTTTCCTGCCCGTTTCCTGCCCGTTTCCTCTGTCTTGTGTTTATTTCCCCATTGTGGGTTTTTTTCTTTGTGTTTATTTGTTTATCTGTTTATAATAAAGTAAGCTTGCATTTAGACCCGCTCTCCTCGTCTGCCTTCGCTGTCTGCACGCGTAACAGAACGAACGACCAATATGGATCTAGCAGCTTACCTGATGGAACTGACCCAGGCGGAGTTGACCATCCGCGAGTACTCCCACTTCTTTTCCGCTGTTGCCATCCACACCGGCTTCGACGACACATCCCTGAAAACCATCTACCAGCTCGGGCTACCAACATACCAGCTGAGGGGATTGCCGAACTCCAGAGACCTCACGTGGAGGGAATATGTGGATCTAGTCTTGGGAGAACTCACTGCCGGGGAACCACCTCTCTCGATCCTGGTTTCCGCCACTGGGCTTTCCGTGCCTGCCACGGCCAACGAGCCAGCGTTGCCAGCTTCGTCCGCCCGGCGGAGGGGGAGAAGCGGAAAGGCTTCTGCTCCCCAGTCTCTGCCTGCCCCGGCCAGCGAGCCAGAGCCCTCGCCTGCCCCGGTCTGCGAGCCAGAGCCCTCGCCTGCCCCGGTCTGCGAGCCAGAGCCCTCGCCTGCCCCGGTCTGCGAGCCAGAGCCCTCGCCTGCCCCGGTCTGCGAGCCAGAGCCCTCGCCTGCCCCGGTCTGCGAGCCAGAGCCCTCGCCTGCCCCGGTCTGCGAGCCAGAGCCCTCGCCTGCCCCGGTCTGCGAGCCAGAGCCCTCGCCTGCCCCGGTCTGCGAGCCAGAGCCCTCGCCTGCCCCGGTCTGCGAGCCAGAGCCCTCGCCAGCTACGGTCAGCGAGCCAGAGCCAGAGCCTGCCCCGGTCTGCCAGCCAGAGCCCTCGTCAGCCACGGTCAGCGAACCCAAGCCAGCGCATACCACGGTCACCCAGCCAGAGCCTGTCGCCTCAGAGGACAGTGAGCCAGTACCTGTCGCCTGGGTCGTCCCTGAGCCAGCGCCTGTAGCCTCGACCGTCCCTGAGCCAGCGCCTGTAGCCTCGACCGTCCCTGAGCCAGCGCCTGTAGCCTCGACCGTCCCTGAGCCAGCGCCTGTAGCCTCGACCGTCCCTGAGCCAGCGCCTGTAGCCTCGACCGTCCCTGAGCCAGCGCCTGTAGCCTCGACCGTCCCTGAGCCAGCGCCTGTAGCCTCGACCGTCCCTGAGCCAGCGCCTGTAGCCTCGACCGTCCCTGAGCCAGCGCCTGTAGCCTCGACCGTCCCTGAGCCAGCGCCTGTAGCCTCGACCGTTCCCGGGCCAACGCCAATAGCCAGGACTGACCAAAAGCCAGCGCCAATGGTCATGCCCATCCTAGAGCCTGTGCCCCTCAAGCCTTCCGAGCTTCCCAGAGCTCCGCCTTCCGAGCTTCCCAGAGCTCCGCCTTCCGAGCTTCCCAGAGCTCCGCCTTCCGAGCTTCCCAGAGCTCCGCCTTCCGAGCTTCCCAGAGCTCCGCCTTCCGAGCCTCCCGAGCTTTCCAGAGCTCCGCCTCCCGAGCTTTCCAGAGCTCCGCCTCCCGAGCTTTCCAGAGCTCCGCCTCCCGAGCTTTCCAGAGCTCCGCCTCCCGAGCTTCCCAGAGCTCCGCCTCTCGGGCCTCTCGAGCCTTCCAGGACTCCGCCCCTCCAGCCTGTCCTGTGGCCTCCTCCCAGGCCTCCTGACCCGGTCCCTGTCCTGTGGCCTCCTCCCAGGCCTCCTGACCCAGTCCCTTTCCTGTGGCCTCCCCCCAGGCCTCCTGACCCGGTCCCTGTCCTGTGGCCTCTTTCCAGGCCCCCTGACCCAGTCCCTGTCCAGTGGCCTCCTCCCAGGTACCCCAAGCCTGCCCTTTGTGCCCCCTTGGACTTCCTGCCTGCCCTCTGTGCCCCCTTGGACTTCCTGCCTGCCTTCTGTGTCCCCCTGGACTGTCTATCTGCCCCTCGTTGCCCCCTGGACTGTCTATCTGCCCCTCTGTGCCCCCTTGGACTTCCTGCCTGCCCTCTGTGCCCCCTTGGACTTCCTGCCTGCCTTCTGTGCCCCCTGGACTGTCTGTCTGCCCCTCGTTGCCCCCTGGACTGTCTGTCTGCCCCTCGTTGCCCCCCTGGACTGCCTGTCTGCCCGTTGTTGCCCCCTTGGTCTGTCTGCCCACCTCAAGCTCCCCCCCAGTCATGGACATTTTTTGTTTTGTTTTATGTTACTTTGATCGTCTGGAATCCGATCCTTGAGGGGGGGCTATGTTAGGAATTCCTTGTCTTGTTTCACTGTTGCCCTCTGTCTGCCATTTTTGTCACCTTTGCATTCCTTAGTTTTCACTTTTGTCCCTTGTGTAGCCCCTTAGTCTCTTTGTTAGTCTTCGTGTTCACTTGTCATTGTTAAAGAACTACACTTCCCAGAATCCACCTGCCATCATCACTGCCATTTTGTTCATTGTTCTCACCTGTGTCTTATTCAGTCATCACTCACTGTGTATTTAAGCCCTGCTTTTTGTTCACTCCTTGTCGTTCGTTGAGTGTTGTTAGCCTGGTATGTGTTTCCTGCCCGTTTCCTCTGTCTTGTGTTTATTTCCCCATTGTGGGTTTTTTCTTTGTGTTTATCTGTTTATAATAAAGTAAGCTTGCATTTAGACCCGCTCTCCTCGTCTGCCTTCGCTGTCTGCACGCGTAACAACTAGTGGTGGTAGTGAAATAAATAGACACTAAATGTGTGGCACACACTCATCTCTTATTTTAAAGATGTCTTTGCCCTAAATTCTAAAATTAATTAAGTATACGAATTGTCAGTTACTGAAAGTACTGGCATCTGTTCCCCTCTCAATTTCTAACAGTGAGTGAATGGGTTAAAGGCTTTTTCAGTCCAATGCTTCATGTAGGCTATTTGAAACCAATTTAACGATGTGGCGTCAGGGATGCTGTATCTGATTATGTTGGCTTGTGGCTAATAAAAAGCTTTGGCTGAGTTAAAGTCATAGGTTAAAAAAAGAAGAAAAAACAATATTAAACACAATCATCCATCTAATCTGGAGCAATTAGATTACTGAAAGGATTAGTTCCCCTAAAAGTAATTCAAATTGTGTTCTGTTTCTCAAACAAAGCTATTGTATACTTTTAAAGCACTTGAAATAGAGCGCACAAGTCAAATGGGTTACTTTTATGACACTAGCATGGTGCTTTTTTGTCATTTTGGAGCTTGACTGCCTCAGTCCTCATTCACTTTTATTATATGGGAAAGAGTGGAGAGGATATTCTTGGAACAATGTTCATTTTAAGGTGAATTATACCTTTAAAATATCACATCTATGTTGTTTTAAATTGTTTAAAAATGCACAGCATCAACGATTACATTTGAATGCTGTTTACTTGTGTGGTTGCAATCAGTTCCCTATTTTTATTCTTTTTGGCATCAGCTGAAATAATTCTCCCTTACATTGATTTATCTCCTGTAGAAGACTGCTGTTAGGGTATTATACCTCTGCCATGATGAAAGCAGGGTGAAACCATAACAAGAAATGAATGACTTCAGATCTGGCACCCTTGCAAGGCACTGCTGCAAAAATCTCATGATATTGATGCCAAGTTTGTTGCCTAGCAACTCTCTCAGCCTGGGTTTGGTTATGTCCCATTTGTGAAAATAAAACAGGCAGCGTTTGGCAGAGGCTATTTGCAATTATATATACCAAAGCATCTTCTTTGCACTAGGTGCAAATAGTGTAAGATACATGTGCACCCCTTATTAATTACTAGAACACAGTATATGGGCATCACTGCAGCATGTTTATTGTGTTTATTTAGAGTCTTACAGACACCCTTTGCCAACCCCTAAACCTAACCAAACTGTACAAAAAATAATCATGGTTTTACAACATTAACCATAGTATCACCATTGTATTTTAAAGTAAAATCACACTAATGACACAAACTTGGTTGCAATATAAACACCATATTACTGCAGTAATTCAATGGTAAACTGCATTAAAACTATGGCTTCAAAAAATATGGTTACTACAATATTACTACAGTAAAACATTAGTTAATTTCACCCAGATCAACCCTTTCTCTCAACTCCCCGACCTGTGAGCAAATCAACCTTTAATCATTTTTATGCATTTGAAAAATTAATAAAGGAAATATTAAGAATGGAGACAGGATGGGGAAAAGTAGGACAAAGGTGGAATCGAACCTGGGATGTTCAGATGAACAAAACACAGGCACACCACCTTTAAAAGCTTCACCATTGCAGCAGCACCAGGGATGCAGTTAGTCTTCAATTTCTGTGTTTCAACCAGACAATTGGAGTGCAAATAGCCGTGCTGTGTGGCAGGTGCCATTTATATCTATTGCAAGTAGTCATTCCGAAAAAGTTTCACCTAAAAATAAAGAGAACGTCCCTTCAATACTGTTCATGCTATTGCCTGAATTAGACCATGTTCTACCAAATGTCAAAATGTACACAAATTTAAGAATGTTTATTAGGTAAACATTCTCGAGCTGGCATGGACTCAAAACCTGATGATCCTTGTCATCCCAGCACGATTTGACAATGTTCCAAAGAGATTCTTATGTGTTTCAATGGAACCCTGACATTAACTACAAAAGAGTTAATATGATTAAAGTCATTCATTTGCTTACTAATTTGATTTGTGACCTAGAAATAGTGCAGAAAATTATATATTACTTATTCATTTTACCTCAGAACATTTTTTTTGTTATAAACTGTTCCTTAAAAGCCTTAAAAGGCCAGAGCAGTTACCATCATCGTCAGAGGCCGGAAATGTCTCCCTGTTTGGCATAATCGAATGGCATCGTAATTGTATTACGGCAGCAGTGCTGAAATTTGATAGACAGAACAGCAATATGTGCTCCTTTTCCTCTTCTGCTCCTGATTTCTGCCATAGCAGAACCTCTGTGAAGAGACGCATTGATGAGGCCGCATTGCATTAGCAAAGCTAAATGAATTTTCCATTAAGAGTCAGAGGTACTTTGTATTTTCATTGCATCAGAAGGAACATTTAGGCCATAATTAGATGACTGTTATATGAGTAGATGATGGTTATATTATTGTTATTACTTCAGCTGTGTTTTGCCCAGTCACTTCCCACTATAGGCAGGGTAAGGGACCATCTGTTTTAATAATCACAGATATGAGGAGACAGATATGTGACAATAAAGCAATAATCCATGAGAGCCTGTGCATTACAGTGATTTTACCATGAACTGTTTTTAAGGCACAGTCGGGGACGTTTACCATTTGATTTGATCGACTCAGCACATTAGCGTATGAATAGCGCCCTCTGCTGGTGGGTGTGATCACATTAGAGATAATTAGCTGAGCCAGGAGAAACTGTACATCGCTTTGTTTTATACAGATTACATTGCAGGAGAATATTTGTTTTAAATTTGAATTGTTATATTTAAAAGTAGACATTTTAAGCTTTCTTTAGACATATGTTTTATGTTTGTGTGATAAGTATTCACAGAGTTTCAGTTCATTTTTGTGACGTGTTTCAGATACATGCTCACGAACCCAGAGACTGCTTACAGCTCGCCCTTTTTATTTTCTTTATTTTACAAAAGCACAAGGTCTTGTTGTTATTGTGAGTGTACATAAATAAAAGTAAACCCTTTATAGTCTCTAATGATGTCTTACACTTATCTGTATGCCCCAAAATGATGGAGAATTTTATGCTGTTTCCGCTGTAATGACGAATTTTTCTCATTTTCTAAATCACATTGATTACGGTGTATTATAAAATACACTTCTAAATTCTGGATGATTTTCGCCATTGTGAAGGCATAAAATGACTACGAGCACACCTGTGACCGCTTATTGTACACAAATGCAATACAGGTTGCTGTGTTGCTTGGCAACCTTAAATAGCCTACACTTGACATAATTAACTGTTGTATTTGGTGTAAAAACTGATTATTCCATTTTAAGATTAATATTAAATTAGGCAGTTTATTTGAGTTGTGTCTAAGAACAACCCCTTTCCCTGTCAGGATAGAGACCAGGAGATCGGAGGTAAGTGATTCAAATACTGTTTTATTAAAGTGTCACTCGTGCAAGGTGGGTATAAGGTGAGTTTTCAGGTGCAGGTTTGGTGAAGATCGCTGGATGTACGGAGAACAACAGGTAATCCAGATAACTTCAATCGTGGCATAATACTCAGTCTCAGTTCGTTAATCCATTCTTTCTTCTAGGACTGGTCGGAGCAACTTGGACAGATATCAAACATGGGCTTTCAGGAATCGGACGGGAGATCTGGAGATGGCAGAACAACAATGCAAAGGGTTAGTATTGATTCAGGTAAGGAAGCGGAATACTCAGGTGTTCAGGTTTCAGAGGGTTCACAGGATACGGGAGGAAACGGTCTGTTCCTGTTGGAGGTTGACAACGACTGGAATTGCGGTGAGTGTTTTTATGAGCTGGTTGATGGAGTAATTAATGATGACCAGGTGTGTGTGTTTAGTATTCTGGGGAGAGTGATCTTTGAGTGGTGGGTTGAAACGAGCCTGATTGATCCCTGACATTCCCATGGTAAAATCACTGTAATGCAAAACATGTAACAATTAAATGAAAAACAGAGCTGTACGACTTTTAATTTTTTTTTATTTTTATTTTTTTTTAGAACACCAAAACTTCCCTGAGAAACTTGATAGTATAATGTGTTGCCATCCCTCTAACATCATGGCAACACATTATACTATCAAGTTTCTCAGGGAAGTTTCCCAACAGTTAATTCAAAGACTGTCTTGGAAATGAGAAACCAAAATTGTTCTGTGAGTGGGCGCTTCTCTATGACTCATTTCAGAGATAACAACCAGACAACCTTTCATGTTTACTTATTTATTTAAATATTCTGTTCACTGTTTTGTTTATGAGATATAATGTGGCCCATTTGTTTCCTCAGAGTAATTGGAGTAAGACTGTTATATCATCAGATCATGATAAATCAGAGCTCTCTGGGTAATTAAAGGAATAGTTCACACAAAAATTACAGTTCTGTCATCATTCACTCATCCTCATGTCTTTGGCCACCCAAATGACTTTCTTTCGTCCATGAAGCACAAAAAAAAACAAAAAACATTAAAATCGGTAACCTGGTCCCCATCTACTTTTGTTATAAGAGAGGAACTCTGAAATTCTTCTAAATGTCTTCTTTGGTGTTCTACAAAACAAAAAGTCATACAGCTCTGTTTTTCATTTCATGTATGAAAGAAACTCATCTCTGCTACATTCTTACCAGTACTTCATTATGGGGATGTTGTGTATCAATTTGCTCCATCTTATCTTCTTTCTTCTTTGGATGCTGTGTATCATGTTGCTTTAAGATTTATATAAAATTGCAAACAATCAATACATCATTGTACATTGTTTAATAGAGTAGCTTGGCTTTCTTTGTCTATTAGAAGAGAAACGCACTGGTATACAACTATTTTCAAGGCTATCTTGGGGTTCGTGCCTTCGCGTCTGTTGTTTGATCCAACGGAACAGTCTTGGTAAATATTCCCTTTGCTCTCAGAATTGTTATATTCTTTCTGTTTCCCATGTTCGAAATAAAATGAACATTTTACATTTATGTTTCGTCAGCATAAAGATGAATCAATGACTTGTAAGTGTTTTTAGTATTGTAAATGTCTGTTTTCTGTTTGTAATTTTTTTATTTAAATTAGGCTGTGTATATCTTTTGTGACTTATTTGCTGTCCATCTTGGCCAGGACACTCCTGTAAAATAGATTTTTAATCTCAGAGCATTTATTCTGGTTAAATAAAGGTTAAAATAATATAATTATAATGATGACAGAATTTTAATTTTTTGTTTGAACTATCTCTTTAAGACCATCCCATATGCATGCCATTAAAGAGATAGTTCACCTAAAAATTATAATTCTCTTATCATTTACTACCTCTTCATGCAATTCCAAATGTGTATGACTTTCTTTCATCTGTTGAACACAAATGAAGATTTAACCACTGGAGTCATGTGGATTATTTTTATTCTGCCTTTATGTGCTTTTGGAGCTTCAAAGTTCTGGTCACCATTCACTTGCATTGTGAGGGCCTAGAGAGCTAAAGTATTCTTCTAAAAATCTTAATTTGTGTTTAGCAGAAGAAAGTCATACACATCTGGGATGGCATGAGGGTGTGTAAAAAAAATTTTTGGTCAACCATTTCTTCAAGGTGTAATATAGACTTAACTAGAATACCTATAGTGTTTATAAGGACTTCAGACATGGTATTGATCTATTCAAAAAGGTGGGAATAACACCAAACATCATCCATAGACTGTTTCCTTGAGCTGTTAGACTGCCCCATGTGTATCTCCCTTCCAGTTCAATCTGGCAAATTGTTTTATTTGCACCTCTGGAGGAGGAAATCTTTTTATAAACTCTATAGCGCTATAGCTTCTATCTGCCCCAACATACACCATTGCTCAAACCCAATAGATCTGTCAACATT
Source organism: Xyrauchen texanus (assembly GCF_025860055.1). NCBI lineage: Eukaryota > Metazoa > Chordata > Actinopteri > Cypriniformes > Catostomidae > Xyrauchen > Xyrauchen texanus. Next base: position 12,296,745 of record NC_068318.1, on the reverse strand, counting down.
GATTCTATTGGAATGGTGACATAAGCTGGATTTGTGAATGTAAAACCTTGACAAAATTTTATACAGAGCTTTAACCCAGTACAATTTTGACAAGATATCCTAACTTTCAGCCAGCTGGGAGCACAGATATCCATTAGAGGTGTTAAAATGGGCAGGCGAAGTCCCTGACAGCAGAGCAAGACTGTTTCTTTAATTAAATGTCTGTAGTGCTCTTAGCAAAGTCACAGCTCTACATTGTTAAAGGGATAGTTCACCCAAAAATTAAAATTCTCTCATTATTCTCTCACCCTCGTGCCATCCCAGATGTGTATGACTTTCTTCTGCAGAACACAAATGAAGATTTTTAGAAGAATATTTCAGCTCTGTAGGTCCATACAATGCAAGTGAATGGGTGTCAAAATTGTGATGCTCCAAAAAGCACATGAAAGTGTCATAAAAGTAATCCAATCCAGTGTTCTAATCCATATCTCCAGAAGTGATATGATCAAAAAATCAAATCAAAATGTAAGTCCTTTTTACAAGAAATTCTTCTCCCTGCCCATTAAGGGGCGACATGCATGAAGAATGTGAATCACCAAAAACAAAAGAAGAATGAGAAAGTGAAAGTTAAAGTGGAGATTTGCTGAACAGGGACGAGAATTTATAGTAAAAAAAAAAGGACATAAATAAGTTTCCCCTTCTGTTGCTCTCTCCACGTTGTGTCAGAGAAGCGACACTAGGGGTCTCTCTTGAGCGCCAATATTCACCTCTGAACTATGAAAAAAGGCCAATGAGAGTTGGCAACCAGTATTTGCATGTCCCGCCCCCGGACATACGGGTATTTAAGCGGCGCAAATACAGGAGTTCATTCAGAAAATTTCTTCGGAGCCGATGGTCGTGTTTGCAGACTGCTGCGTTTTACACACCGAGTTCCTGCTATCCTCTGCTGCATGCTGTTGGATTCTACGGCGCACAACAGCGGCTTTCTCCTGTTTGCACGGCTGTGCACTTCCTGCCCCTGAGCGCATCGACAGTTGCAGATAAGAAAGATCTCTCACGAGTTCTTTCATTCATAAAAGAGTGATTGTATTTAAAAGAGTAATTTCCTCTAAAAGAGCAAAAAACACAGCGGCGTTGAACGTCCTTTTAAGGACGCGTCTTTATAAAGATGCCTTTCCGCCCCTGTGTTGTTCCTGGATGCGGTAGAGTACTCTCCGCTTCCGACGGCCACAGGCGTTGTCTCGTGTGTCTGGGCAGTGATCACACTGAGGCTGCGTTTGTGGATGGTTCATGTTCTCATTGCGAGAACATGACCATGACAATGTTGCGGTCGCGGCTTGCTTACAACCGTAAGCCGCCCCCCGCGTCGCTCCTTCTTCACGGGATTGAGGACGATGCGGCTGGCGATGGAGGCGATTCGGGGATGGCAGCGGGTGCAGCTCCGCCGGGTACGCCCCCTCGGACCACCCGCGCCCCGGCACGCTCGTTGACTCCCGTCCCCGCTCGAGGTGGCGGCGACTCGCCTCGCAGCCAGTCTGCCTACCCTCTTGTGATGGAAGCAGATGAGTTCGCCGCGACATCGGAGGGCATGGGCTCTGATGCTGAGGGCTCCTCTGGGCTGCCGCCTTCGGGCTTGCACGCCTAGGAGGAGGCCGACGCACAGATGTCCGATATGCTTTCCCGGGCAGCCAACAGCGTGGGCCTGGATTGGAACACTCCATCCTCCCCACAGCCATCACGGCTAGACGATTGGTTCTTGGGCGTGGGGTGCCGCTCACAGCCTCGCCCCGGTTCCCTTCTTCCCGGAGGTGCATGATGAGCTGACGTCTTCGTGGGGAGCACCCCTCTCCACTCGTCGCACCGCCACCTGCTCATCCGCCCTCGCCACCCTCGACGGCGGAGCGCGCCACGGGTACACGGAGATCCCCCAGGTGGATAGAGCTGTTGCGCTCCACTTATGTCCTGGAAGCACTACCACCTGGCGGGGCCGCCCTGTACTCCCTTCCCGGTCCTGTAGAGCAACATCCTCGCTCACCGCGAAGGCCTACAGCGCTACCGGACGCGCCGCTTCCGCCCTGCATGCCATGGCTCTCCTGCAGGTCCACCAAGCCAAGGCACTTCGCAACATGCACGGGGGTGGCCCTGATCCCGACACGCTGCAGGAACTGCGCTCAGTGACCGACCTCGCCCTGAGAGCAACGAAGGTCACAGCGCAGGCACTCGGGCAGGCGATGGCCACTCTGGTGGTCCAGGAACGTCAGCAATGGCTGGACTTGGTTGAGATGTGTGAAGCTGACAAGACTCGCTTCCTCAACGCCCCTGTCTCCCAGTTTGGCCTCTTCGGCGACACCGTTGAGGACTTTGCCCAGCAGTTCTCCCTGGTGAAGAAGCAGACGGAGGCCATTTCGCACATCATGCCGCGCCGCAAGCTTGCCACCATGGCCCAGGCCACACCTGCTCGCTGAGGGCGTCCTCCCAGAAGACCTTCTGCTCCGCCCCAACCTGGGCCCAGCTCTCAGCCCCGGCGTCGAGCAAACCGCAAGAAGCGTACGCCCCCTGCCTCACGGACCCCTTCGAGGACCCGGAAGGCTCCCAAGCGTCCCTGAGACAGCGGACCCAGAGGACGAGAAGTTAGCTCTGGAGGTGGTAAGACCGCTCCGTCCCCCGGTGGAGGGCCGGGAGGAGAATCTTTTGTTTTTTCATTTGCCCAAATTCTCAATAAAAGAGCTATTTCCTTTACCTCTGGGTCACATGGCCCGCAAATGCCGTTCTCACGGCACTTTGCTTTCAGGCCTCAACAGTCTCGGTGCCCAGTATGCGGTGCTTCCGCCCTCAGCCCCACTACTGTTCCCCGGCCGGCCGGTTCAGACGAGTCCAGAGGACGCCAGCATCAGACCTCCTCCTCAGTCATGAACCCGCCCCCTGCCGGGTGCGCGGAACAAGGTAAGTGCTTTGAGTTTACTCTCAGCACCAGAGACTCTGGCTCTGGCATCCGCATCCAGACCTCTGGAATCTCCACGTCTGGTCCCTGGACGGGACGCGGAGGATCTAGCCGGCCTACCTTCGGCCGTCATAGACACTATTAACCAAGCCAGAGCCCCTTCGACCAGGCATCTTTACACCCTGAAGGACCGCGGACTGGTGTTCTTCCCGAGCCGAAGACCCGCAGAAGTGCGCAGTTAGGTCAGTGCTCGTGTTTCTTCAGGAGAGGCTGGAGAGGAGGCTGCCCCCCTCCACCCTCAAGGTGTATGTTGCCGCTATCGCGGCCCACCATAACACGGTAGACGGCAAGTCTCTTGGTAAGTCCGACTTAATCGTTAGGTTCCTAAAAGTTGCCCGGAGGATGACTCCCTCCCGGCCTAACCTGTTTCCCTCCTGGGATCTCTCGGTCGTCCTTATGGGACTCCGGAGACCCCCCTTCGAGCCGCTTGACTCAGTTGGACTCAGGGCCCTCTCTCTCAAGACCGCTCTGCTGATCACGCTCGCTTCCATCAAGAGGGTCAGGGACCTGCATGCGTTCTCTGTTAGCGACGCTTGCCTGGAGTTCGGTCCGGCGGACACTTTCGTGATCCTAAGACCGCGACCGGGCTACGTGCCCAAGGTTCCTACCACACCCTTCAGTGATCAGGTGGTGAACCTGCAAGCTGCCCCGGAGGAGGCAGACCCAGCCCTTTCACTGCTGTGTCCAGTACGTGCCTTACGTATTTACCTGGACCGCACACAGAGCACCAGACGCTCTGAGCAGCTCTTCGTCTGCTTTGGGGGACAGCAGAAAGGGAATGCTGTCTCCAAGCAGAGACTCGCCCACTGGGATGTCGACGCCATTTCCCTGGCTTATCACACCCAGGCCGTGCCCCCCCCCTTTGCGGGTCCGAGCCCACTCCACCAGGAGTGTTGCGTCCTCGTGGGCACTGGCTAGGGGCATTGCCCTAGCAGACATTTGTAGAGCAGCGGGCTGGGCAACACCTAACACTTTTGCGAGATTCTACAATCTCTGAGTTGAGTCAGTATCGTCCCGTGTTCTCTCAGGTACCGAGCCCGTAGAACTCGGTGGCACGTCCACGATCTGATCGCTTGCACCCAGCGCCCTTCCCCCTAACCAGGGGAAACAGTGCGCCTTCTTTCCCAGGAGATCCCAGGTTTGGGACACTGGTTGACTCTTCCCTAGCCCTCGTGGGTCGCAGTTCTGCGGAGGAACTCACCGACCCAAACCACTGCGGGTACCACTAGCTACCCTGTACTGGTATAGGTGCCCCACAGGTAAGGCCTCCTGTTTGGACTCCCCCTGTGTGTAAAACCACGGTTCTGTCCCCTCACGAGAGTTGACTCCGTGTTTTCCTTAGGCAGTTACAGCTGCCTCGGGTGCCGTGCTGTATGCTTCCACCCTCTGCGAGGCTGGATCTACCACCGCACTACTGTTCCGCATAAGACCTAAGTATAGGCCATGCGATGTATTTGCCACTCAAAATTTGCCTCCCCTCCCGGGTAGGTGTGGCCTCCGCAGGGTCTTCTCCGCCCTAATAAGTGCTAAGACCCCCTTCCCTCAATGCGTGTAAGGGCCCCGGCCGTAGTTGCTCTATGCGAGAAACATAGAGAGAAAAGAGGCCCAGCCAGGCTGGCCCGTTCCCATGTTGGCGGCCGTCACCTTGTTCCCCCCTCCAGGGTAACGATAAGGAATCCTGATGGCTTAAATGGTGCATTGGGGAAGGGTATGTGCAGCCTGATACAGTTGGTCGTTCTGCACGTAGGAATACCTGCTCGCTCCTGTATCAGCGGATCACGTACACGGCTCAGCGCATGGCTCTTTTTAAGTGGACCCCTAGTGTCGCTTCTCTGACACAACGTGGAGAGAGCGACAGAAGGGGAACGTCTAGGTTACGTATGTAACCGCCGTTCCCCGATGGAGGGAACAAGACGTTGTGTCTCCCCTGCCACGTCACTGAGCCGAGCCCCTGTTGTGGCCGGACCATTTCCGGCTCCTCAGAAAAATCCTGAATGAACTCCCGTATTTGCGCCGCTTAAATACCCGTATGTCCGGGGGCGGGACATGCAAATACTGGTTGCCAACTCTCATTGGCCTTTTTTCATAGTTCAGAGGTGAATTTCGGCGCTCAAGAGAGACTCCTAGTGTCGCTTCTCTGACACAACGTCTCGTTCCCTCCATCGGGGAACGGAGGTTACATACGTAACCTAGACGATCTGTTTCTCACCCAAACCTTTCAATTCGCTTCTGAAGACATTGATTTAAACACTGGAGTCTTAGGGATTACTTTTATGCTGACTTATGTGATATTTGAAGCTTCAAAATTCTGGTCACCATTCACTTGCTTTGTATGGACCAACAGAGATTAAATATTCTTCTAAATTTTCATTTGAGTTCAGTAAGTCATACACATCTAGAATGGCATATGGGTGAGTAAATGATGAGAACTTTCATTTTTGGGTGAACTATTCCTTTAAACATATTGTGTAGGTTAAACTCAAGAAAAATGTACTCGATGTGGTAACATCTAAATTAACTGGTATTATTTAAGACAAAAATACTATTTAAAATGACTGAATAAATATAACTACATGAAGTTACATCAAAGAAAGAGATTTTTAAAGGGCAGATCAGATCATTTTATATTTATTTTACTAGGCAACGTCATTTAAACATGATGTGTGTATTTAGTGTATGCGTATTGTACATAAAATAAATACAGTAAAATACAATAGAAATTACAATACAAGCAATACTGATCAACTAAACAGAGTAGGTTTATTAAAGAAAGCTAGCCAAATATGTCTTGCTCCATATCTTCATGCAGGATAGTCATGGTGGTGATTTTAGATTAAAGCCTCAGGCTCATGCAACATCAAACATTGAGAAGCTCTGGATGTTTTGCAATGCAGGTAGATGTGTTTTTCAGCTCATATTTAAATGCATAGCCTGTATTGTACACTCAGTACTGTACAGTTTCACACAACACCATTGAAATCAGACACAGCTGAAAGTTTTAAGCCTTTCTTGAGCTGTCAAGGGTCAGATCTCCCTCTTCGTCATAGCCCTCACATTTAAAAATGTGCATTCGATCTACATTAAAGATAAATCGGAAGATGATAGCAGTGAATTACAACACACCAAAGCAATATGGCTTCAGAAAACTTGGAATAATTGGACTACTTTTATGGGTTTTAATCTGTGTAAAGGTTTTGTGTCCTCAATATCACATCACATCCTTCCTTAATGATATGATCCTCCAGAAAGTGACTTCATTCTTGCTCAAAAGGTAAATTCAAAGGCCTGCTGGAGTCGGATATAGTCCAGATTATTGTCCAGGGAGCAAACATTTGAGAGCAGGATAGACGGGAGAGCCGGCCGGCTAGGGTTTGTTTTTAGCCTAGCATGGACTCCCGCCCTCTTTCCGCTTCAGCTTTCACGACACCGCTTACGACGTCCTCTCCCCGGCCACCGGCATCAGGCGACGCCGAGGGCTGGAGGCCTGGTCTCCGCAGCAAGCCGAGTACGCGTAGCACCTCCTGCAGGTCATCATGCAGCTTGGTTTTTGCATGAGTCTTATATTTGAGTAGTGTCTGGCGATGGTAGACATGAACACTGGTTGCTCCGATGTCCATGTGTTGCAAAAGTCGGGCTTTTTTAACAAAAGTAGCACCATTGTGGATCCGGAGTGGCCGCTGCGTGCTACCGCGCCGCCATCTTTCATCTGTTCATCGCTGTTGGAGCTTGTGACTGTTAGATGCAGACCTTTTTATCTACCACGGGAATTCACCACTGTTTACATAACCGGAGTTTACATTCCCCCCAGCGCTAATGCTAAGGAAGCGCTCTGTGAACTGTATGGGGCTATGAGCTGAACTGCAGAACGCTCACCCCGACGGACTGTTTATTGTCGCCGGAGATTTCAACCATGCAAATCTCAAGACAGTGCTCCCTAAATTCCATCAGTATGTGGACTTTGCAACGAGAGGGCTTAACGCGCTTGATCTTGTTTACACAAACATCCCAGGCGCTGCACGGCGGAGCCCCGCCCCCACCTCGGCTACTCAGACCACATCTCTGTTATGTTAATTTCAGCATACAGACTGCTCGTCAGACGCACAAAACCGCTTCAGAAGCAGGTGAAAACCTGGCCAGCAGGAGCCATCTCTGCTCTTCAGGACTGTTTTGAGTGTACTGACTGGCACATGTTCAGGGAGGCTGCAACATATGGCTGATTCTACCAACTTGGAGGAATACACAGCATCAGTGACCAGCTACATCAGCAAGTGCATTGATGATGTCACTTTCTCCAAGACCATCACCACACACTCCAACCAGAAGCCGTGGATGACTGCGGAGGTGCGACGCTGCTGAGGTCCCGAGACTCCGCCTTCAGAGCAGGCGATAAGGCAGCCCTAAGAACAGCTAGGGCCAAACTGTCACGGGCAATCAGAGAGGCAAAGCGCCGACACGCCCAGAGAATCCACAGTCACTTCCAGGACAGCGGTGACACGCGCGCATGTGGCAGGGCATCCAGGCCATCACCAACTACAGGACAACATCAGTTGCCTGTGACAAAGATGCCTCCCTTCCAGATGTGCTGAACGACTTCTACGCTCGGTTTGAAGTGCAGAACGACGTGATGGCGAGGAAGTCCACCCCTCCTCCCAACGACCAGGTGCTCTGTCTTACCACGGCAGATGTGAGGAAAACTCTACGTAGAGTCAACCCACGGAAGGCTGCTGGACCAGACAACATTCCTGGCAGAGTGCTCAGAGGATGTGCAGACCAGCTAGCAGATGTTCTTACCGACATCTTCAACATCTCTCTTTGAGCAGCGCCGTTGTTCCAACGTGCTTCAAGGCCACCACCATCATCCCCATGCCAAAGAAGTCTTCAGTGTCCTGCCTCAACGACTACCGTCCCGTCGCACTTACACCCATCATCATGAAGTGCTTCGAGAGGCTCGTCATGAGGCAGATTAAGACCCAGCTGCCCCCTCACTAGACCCACTGCAGTTTGCGTGATCGCTCAAACCGCTCAACGGACGATGCCATCACCACAACCCTCCATCTGGCCCTCACCCACCTAGACAATAAGGACTCATACGTTCGAATGCTGTTCATAGATTTCAGCTCAGCATTCAACACAATCATTCCCCAGCACCTGATTGGAAAGCTGAACCTGCTGGGCCTGGACACCTCCCTCTGCAACTGGATCCTGGACTTCCTGACTGGGAGACCTCAGTCAGTCCGGATCGGGAACAGCATCTCCACCACCACCACACTGAGCACTGGGGCCCCCAGGGCTGTGTGCTCAGTCCACTGCTGTTCACTCTGCTGACTCACGACTGTGCAGCAATGCACAGCTCGAATCACATCATCAAGTTCGCCGATGACACGACCGTGGTGGGTCTCATCAGCAAGAACAACGAGTCAGCATACAGAGAGGAGGTGCAGCGGCTGACAAACTGGTGTAGAGCCAACAACCTGTCCCTGAATGTCGACAAAACAAAAGAGATGGTTGTTGACTTTAGGAGAGCACAAGGTGAACACACTCCGCTGAACATCGACGGCTCCTCTGTGGAGATCGTCAAGAGCACCAAATTCCTTGGTGTTCACCTGGCGGAGAACCTCACCTGGTCCCTCAACACCAGCTCTATCACCAAGAAAGCCCAGCAGCGTCTCTACTTTCTTCGAAGGCTGAGGAAAGCACATCTCCCAACCCCCATCCTCACTACATTCTATAGAGGGACTATTGAGAGCATCCTGAGCAGCTGCATCACTGCCTGGTTTGGGACTTGCACCGCTTCGGACCGCAAAGCCCTGCAGAGGATAGTGAGGACAGCTGAGAAGATCATTGGGGTCTCTCTTCCCTCCATCAAAGACATTTACAAAAAACACTGTATCCACAAAGCAACCAGCATTGTGGACGACCCCACACACCCCTCACACAAACTCTTTACCCTCCTCCCGTCTGGCAAGAGGTACCGAAGCATTCGGGCCCTCACGGCCAGACTGTGTAACAGCTTCTTCCCCAAGCCATCAGACTCCTCAATACTCAGAGACTGGTTTGACACACACGTGTCCTGAGTTGCACTTTAATAACTGTCACTTTATAACTGTCTGCTACCTCAATAACTGCTATGTGCATAGAACATTATCTCATAGTATGTTATGTTTACATTTTTAGAAACTGTCATCTTTTTGCACTACTGAGTACTGGTCGGCGCTGCACTGTCTATTGTCCTGTTCATTGTCAGTAATTTGTTGTACTGTCCTGTACTTTTTGCACATGTTTGCACGTGCACTTTATATAGGTATATATAGGTAGTTTATATAGGTATTTTATTTCGTTGTGTAGTCTCATGTGGTCCTATGTTGGTCCTTTGTTGTTTTTATGTAGCACCATGGTCCTGGAGGAACGTTGTCTCGTTTTGCTGTGTACTGTACTAACTGTATATGGTTGAAACGACAATAAAAACCACTTGACTTGACTTGACTTCAAAAGAACGACCCAATTAGTAAAAATACTCCACTCAGCTTTTGGGTATTTATCAAACAGTTATACCATCCACATCTTTAATTTATAATGATAGCACTTCAGGATGTTTATGGTTTTTAGAAAGGAGGTGCTCTTAAAACTTTAAGTGCATAATGGAGTGAAATGTATGCAGGGAGAGATAATAGAATGACAGGAGAGAAACAATCAAAAGTTTATGTCAATACCTAAGACTTTACAGTAAGAGTTTACTGTAAGACACATTCCTATCATAGTTTGGCTAAAAGCATATCTGTGCTGTCTAAATCAAGGGCTTTCATTTAACCCCATTAGAATACTCACTTGAAGAGATTAAAGCCACACACTTAAAATGTGGTGAAACCACACCACAAGCTCTTTAAAATTCATGAGATGGATATTTATAATGTATCCATAATCTCATTTTATGCAAATATTTTACCACATAGCCAACAAAATAGATATGGCCTGAAGCACTGAGTACAGTAGAACATAAGTAGCTCAGAAAATCATAATTACCTTCAACATCCATGTCTAAGCAGTATGTGAAAATTTTCATAAATTATAGAGAGCCTTGGACCACACAAACTTAAATGGATCTTTCTGTCTACTTTCATAGTTTATTGGAGACAAATAACACCAAATAATATTAATGCATTTTGATTATTGCAGGGCCATTATACAATTTATTTCAGCATAAAAGTACAAAAAAAAATCTACAGTCTATGCCTAGGCCTGAATTTGCAATTGGGTTTATGTTTAGTTTATGTATGCATATGTGGTGCCTAAGGCTTATTGTGGTAAAGGCCCAAAATGTAATACATTTATTACACAGTAGGGTACAACAGGGCTAAAGTCCCACAGGGTAAATAGCTCCAATTTATTTTCTTCTAAAACACTAAATAGCAATCAAAACTACCACAGCACTTCCCTAAACACCTGTTTGTCACTATGCATTGCAAAAAAAGGAATGCCTCGCCACCTTTTTATCCAATACATTTTACTCAAAACAACCTTCTGTTGTTATTTCTTATCAAATAAATTATGTTGCTCCATCAATATTCAGTTAACACATAGTAAATGTATTGGTTGAATCTTGGTACACTTTGTTACCAAAAAAAAGCAAATGTTCCTTAAGGTGTGCCTTTTGCCCCGCTGTACCCTACTACACACAGATAACTAATATTTGCTTTATATTCATGCTGTACAGCCATGTATTTTCAATTATGTTACCTCACAATGAAGACTTTAAGATATCACAGCATAATTTTCTATTACTGCTTAATATTCTGTAAAGACCGTGGCATCATCGTCCCATGTCTGTCTTTGTGTGAGCACACGGTTTGGGTTGAATTACTTACCGTTCTTCGTCCGGAGCATGGTGTCTGGATCCTGACTTCCCTGTCTGGTTCAGTTTCAGTCTGTGTCGGGATCCAGACACTCATGCTCTGAGATTCTGTGTTTGTCTTTCACAACCGTGTACGTGCTTTTCACAAGCTGTCTTCACGTTGCGCTGAGGTTCGGTCACTTCGGTCTGAGATTTCTGGTTTGTGTATGGCCGAACTCTCGCTTAGGTGTCCTGTCTTGTTTTTGTTACCTGTTGCGTGCATTGCGTGGTGTTTGCCTCGGTGTATGCTCAGGTTTTGTTTAGTGTGATAATGCGTGGCATCGCTTTGTTTGGCTTTGCTATGCATTCTCTCATCTTGTTTGTCGGTTGGCATGAGCGTATACTGCCTTATTGTCTTGGTGATGTGCGATCATGCCATTCGGGTGTTTTTTAGTCTTGTGAGAGCATGTGGTTTTGTTTCTGTATCGCCACGTGCCTCTCTGTCTTACGTCATACCCCCACCTCCTTGTTTGCTTATTATTAGCTCACCTGTCCCCCGTTAACCTGTTTAATGTCTCTCCATATTGTAGCCTCCTTGTGTATGCTGTCCAGCACCAGTTTGTCTTGTTTTCCAGTCGGTCCTGTTTGTCGGTCATGTTATTTAATCCTATTTCATCCCTAGTCTGGTCCGGTCAGTCCTGTGCCCTGTTTTCCCTACCCCAGCCTGGATATCCTTTTCCCCTTTGGGGTAGTTTGTGTTTATTTTTCCCCCTCGTGGGGATATGCCCTAGAGTTTTTGTCATTGTCCTCAGGTTTGGGATACCTTCAGACCTGCCTAATTGATCTTTTTTGGACAGGTCTAAATTAACCTATTAGATCGTGTGTACCAGAGGATGAGTACTTTCTCGAGGCAGTCAGGCAAGCCCTTAAATGGGAGGAATTTATCACAGCCGGTGCCTCGGGAGACTTGTCATCCTCACCCCAACGCAAGGACGAGGGCACTCCCCACACAGAGAGGGCCCACCACTGCTAAACATCTGAAGGCAACGGTTGTTCCCGCTGCTGACCAACTGGAGGCAGTGGGAACTGTGGTGCTGACTGCCAGGATGTGGAGGCTGTCACAGCAGCAGCAGCAGTACTCCTCGACACCAGGAAGAAGAGGAGGAGGAGAAGGGATCCTACTCCTAAGTCACTGACTGACAATGGCCATGGAGGCTGTTCCCCTCCCGCTGCCAGCATCCACGGAGGTTGTTCCCCTGCCACTGCCAGCATTCATGGATCTATGGCTATAGCCTTATTATTTTAACATAGACCTGACAAGGACATATTCAAAATAAAATGGCTGCCGCATATGAACCCTGGTCTCTTTTTAAAGAAGACACTTAATTACCAAAACGTCAGAATTAATAAAATTCATTAAAAAAAAAAATTGTTAGAAAAATTTACATTTATTGTAAATTATTTGTAAATAATATTTTCATTAAAAACATGACTAAGTTCTTGCCACAACCTAAAAACAATGGAGTCAAAACCACAGGTCTTATATATGATGGTTATAACTCTCCTACTTTGAGTTTTATGGTTCTTTTTTTTATTAAATGTCAAGTTAATATTCTAAAAGACAACTTCAAAAGCTAGCTAGATAAACCAAATGTATTCAAAATATCTACACATTCATTCTTTGTCTTATGCCTGATATGCTGAAAACTGCTTCGCATAATTACTAATGACATACAAATCACTTACTGTACATGACATATTGTCAATTCAAAATAGCACATTTTCCAAAGAGGTGAGTAGTTTGCTTTCTTGGAAAATTAGATAGAGGGCAAATATCGCAAGATAGTTATAATTTACATGTAATCTTAAATGCTGACCGTGTAGCACTAAAATAATCCAGGAGGTTCCCGCTTAACTTCTATGAAAAGTTAGTCCAACGTTCTTTGATTTGATTGGCTATCGCAAATGACACTGATCAGGGGTGTGCTGAGGACTACTGAGCATGCTAAAAATAAAACTTTATGTAATCCCTGCAACAACTTAATGACAATTATACAGCGGTTTGGACTGCAGCAGAATAGCAACAAGGACAGGGGCATCATGCACCTTTATTTTTTGAGGGGGCACTAGGGTCAACCCAACCAAAACCAACCCAACCCTCCACCGCCATTTATGCAAATTCATATTGCTGCAACAAGCAGTATAAATCAGAGGAAACGGCATAAAACACCTGTTTTAATCAGTAATTGTATCAGTAATGGTTGCATTCGATTGAATTTTTACATCTTCAGAAAGTTTTACATCGCTTTCTTGTGCTCTTGCCACTTCTTTTGTTTACATATTTTCCATACGCGGCATAAGAGGCAGTGCAAAATGTGTCTCAGCTCAACAGAGAGTGAGCTGAAGCCTATCTCTAAAGAAGGTAAACATGTAGCCTTCCCCTGAATGAGGTGATTACTGTAAATGTAGTTTTCCATGTTCAGCGTAAGTAATAGATAATAAAACTAAAACTAATTAACAAATCAAATTAACCAAATAAAATGGTTATTTTGTGTCTTGTATATCTCTTTAAATCATCCATGCAAACTGAAACTAGATTTGAAATAGGTGTCATGGCTGGAGGGCTTAGTTGACACTTATAAGCACTGTAAAGTAATATTAGTTATTTTTAACATGCATCTATTACCATTAAATTCTATTTTATAAAAAAGAAATACAAACTTTTTCAAGAAAAATATTTCGTAATCATTCTTGCGGGATTTAATCTCAGGCTACGCACAACAACCTGACCAAGAATAGAAGTTTACCCTTATTTTCAAGGGGGGTCCAGGCACAATCCCTAGATTGAAGTATATATATCTATTGGCTAAAGCATTTCTAAAAGAGTCCGTTCATTCCAGAGTGATATATATTAACCTTTCCATTAAGGGGCAATATTTGACACATTTTAAGTTGTTTTTCATGGGCATTTTTGACATTTTAAGAGAGCATTGTTGGGCCAGAATACAACAGTTCTAATTCATGTTTCACCTTTGTGGATTTAATAAACTATAATTGTAACATACAACAGTGAATCATGAGTTATTAGGATTTATAATGAATACATTTGGCAGACGCTTTTATCTAAAGCGACTTACAGTGCACTTATTACAGGGACAATCCCCCCAGAACAACTTGGAGTTAAGTGCCTTGCTCAAGGACCCAACAGTGGCATCTTGGTGGTGCTGGGGCTTGAACCCCTGACCTTCTGGTCAGTAACCCTGAGCCTCTACTACTGAGCCACCACTGCCCCGGGAATATATTAATTAATTACATTTCAACAACATAATGGCTAGGGATGTGTAAAGCAGCATAATTAGAAAATCAACTAGTCGGTGGGTTAAGTCGATGATTAGTCAAAGTATAATTAGTTTGGAGTAATTTCCACAAGACACCAATTAGATGCATTTCTTAGACACTAAGCACAGCCCTTCAATAGGATAACAGACATTAAGAAAATAAATTAGCTTTAATAATAAACATTAAATAATAAACATATTCTTGATATTTCACAGACAATTTGCAATGAAATGATGCAAGAAAGAGAACAAGGATGTACACTTTTATAAAAGCGAAGAACCCGTTGACGGGAGAGTCGCTGCACTGTTTACAATAACAGAGATTGGACGAATACTTAATAAAGTAAATAAATAACAGTTTTTATAATGACTGGAAAGGAACTGCTCCTTTCTTTAAAAATTAGAATAGAGAGTGTTACGCCGCAAAACCAGTGAAACGCATTTCAGCACCATAGGAAATGAACAGCGACTAATCAAACAAAAATATTGACAATCTATTTTAGACTATGAAAAAAATATTGACTGTTCCACTGAGACAAACACAGTTAAGAAAGGTTAACTGCACATAAGTTGATTTAATTAATTCGCTTAATATCATGCTTTCCCATATGTGCTCGACTTACCCCGTGAGTGTGATCCAAGGTGTCACAGATTCAGCAGGCTCTCTCGCCACACACACACAGACTTCCTCCTCTCCCGAATATTAAGCACCTGCACCTGTCTCTCATCACCATGCTAATCAGCTCCCTACATAAGCCACACTCACTCCTCAGTCAATGTCTGACTCCCATGGAATACAGACTCACTTACCTGTTACCTGTTCTCTAGCGAATTATTAAAAATTCCACTCCAGCGATATCCAACAATGTTTTTGTATAACATACATAATATTTTTTACATGCAATAATCATTCAATTTAATAATCAAAGGTAAAAATATGTTTTTTGGAAGTTAAAATAATCCATTTAAAATCCTCTTGGCTAAGATATCTGAGGGGGCATGTGCCCCCTTACTTTAAATGGGCATAACGCCTCTGAATGTCCCCCTCAATGTATTGTGGTCAAAGCCCTGATCCTGCCATACTTTTCAAAAGGCCAATGAGAAAGCATTATCTGTTACAAATCTGCTACAATATAATAGTACTGGATGCAAATGAGGTGTAGTGGAAACAACAAACAAGCTAAATGATGAGACATCAGCTGGAAACTACAGGACTGCGGAGCATTTCAGTTGGAATGACTCATGTATTATTCATGAACCTTATTCATGAATGAGATTTGGGTGTGTGAGTTCATAAAAGATGTAGAGAGGAAATACTTATTGCTCCTCAGAACAGAAAAATGGCAGCCAATTGTGAGCACTAATAGGTTTCTCCCCTTGGCATACAATAAAAAAAGACAAAAAGAGAATGATTTTAAGGACAAGAGTTTTCAGGACTGAGAAAAAGGATTGAGAAACAGTGTCATATGACTTTATGTTAAATTGAAAACTGATTTTTTTTTTTTTTGAAAAACTGCATCAGCCATCTCTAACAAACCTACTGTACCTACTGTAATACTATTGATATAGAATCATAGCATATATAGAATAATCTTTTTCCATCAATTATAAACTTATGTAATAATGGCTGATAAAAACAATAAAGATGGTCTGCCATTCAGGCAGTAAATACAGATTGTTTGTTTTCTCACACAGTTGTAGATGGAAGGCCGCACCCCAGCTGCTGTCAGTGGCCACGGAGGCTGTTCCCCTGCTGCCAGCACCGATGGTCACGGAGGCCGTTCACTTGCCTCTGCCAGCGTTGACGGCCACGAAGGCCCTTCCCCTGCCACTGTCATTGGCCACGGAGGCCGTTCCGCTCCCGCTATCAGTGGCCACAGAGGCCGTTCACCTGCTGCTTCCAGCTCCCATGCCCATGGAAGCCATTCACCTACTGCTGCCAGCATCCACAGCCACGGAGGCCGTTCATCTGCTGCTGCCAGCATCCACAGCCACGGAGGCCGTTCATCTGCTGCTGCCAGCGTTCACAGCCACGGAGGCCGTTTCCCTGCCTCTGCCTGCATCCATGGCCACGGAGGCCGTTCATCTGCTGCTGCCAGAATCTACAGCTACGGAGGCCATTCACCAGGCACTGTCAGTGCCTAACGCCTGCCACAGTCAACGAGCCAGCGCCCATGCCTGCCAGGCTCCCAGACCCCACCTCCACCCTGAGGCCTCCTCAAAGGCCACCAGACCCCCCCTCTGCCCTGAGGCCTCCTCCCAGATCACCTAACCCGCCTCCAACCTGAGGCCTCCTCCTAGGCCGCCAGACCCCGCCTCCACCCTGAGGCCTCCTCCCAAGCCACCTGACCCCACCTCCACCCTGAGGTCTCCTCCAAGGCTGCTGGACCCCGCCCTTTTCCTTAAGTCCCCTCCTTTCCCTCCCTTTCTGTTGTGTTTTATGTTTTATGTTAGTGCTCATTTTGTCTGTCTTGTGTATTGTTTGATGTTCCCTGTTTCCCCTGCCTGGATTATTTACTTTGTGTTTTTCGCTTTGGGGTAGTTTGTTTATTTTTCCCCCTCGTGTCAGTTTTTGGTTTGTGTTTTTGCCCTTGTTATATTAAATAAATTCCGTGACATACAGACAAAAGAAAACTCCTCCCACAGTGCCATCCAGCTGGGTGTGAATGTTCCATTTTTAATATCATATAAAGCATGCATTCACACTGTATACACAGAGAACCAGATTATGCCTACTAAATGCTTTAGCCCACTCAAAGTCAATATCTAAAATATAACAAATTACCGCATCCTTACAAATAGTCTACTAAAATAAAACTTTTATAACGGGTTTCTTACTTCTGAGGTAAAACTACTCTGTCTGTATGCTCATGGTGTTCAGGGATCTTTGCAAAGCATCTCATTATACAGTCAAATGCAAATTAATTACATTTCTGGGAACTCAAGGTACTGTATAAACGAAGTCATCAAGTTCTTTAATATGGTCTGCAAGTTCGCAGGATTTATTCAGTAGGGATCATGAGAGTATTTGCCTTATTGCCATATCCTTTATTCAGTAAATCTTATAAGTGCTTATTGATCAAAATAATTTTGTCCTTTTTGCAGCAGAACAGATTGACCTTTCCTCTCAAACATATTCTGCATAACTTTGTTAAACTGTCTCTGTGGATACATTTTCTGCATTAGCATCATGTCATAACTGTGTTATTTTTAATGCAATTAACATTTTCCCTGATTGTATTAAAAAATTAATTAAAGATTATGCCACTATTTACTCAGCTTCATGATATTCCAAACCTGTATGCTGTTATTGTTTCTGTGGATCACAAAAGGAGAACATTTTGAAGGAATCTTTACACGGCTCTTACCATACAGCATCAATTTATAGTGACCACCTGTGTCAATATCCCAATAAAACACCAACAAAAATCTATATAAAAGGTAGGATACAATAGCTTTATGTGATACACACCAATAAAAAGTTGTTAATCACTGATAATCAGCCAACCGGGTTTCAGTAGTTCCCAAGTTAATGTAATCCTGCTTAAGAGTATTGTGTAGATACAGGTGAAACTCGAAAAATCGTGCAAAAGATCGTGCAAAAGTTCATTAATTTGAGTAATTCAACTTAAAAGGTGAAACTAATATATTATATAGACTCATTACAAGCAAAGTAAGATATTTCAAGCCTTTATTTGATATAATTTTGATGATTATGGCTTACAGCTTATGAAAACCCCAAATTCAGAATCTCAGAAAATTTGAATATTGTGAAAAGGTTCAGTATTGTAGGCTCAAAGTGTCACACTCTAATCAGCTAAACACCTGCAAAGGGTTCCTGAGCCTTTAAATGGTCTCTCAGTCTGGTTCAGTTGAATTCACAATCATGGGGAAGACTGCTGACCTGACAGTTGTGCAGAAAACCATCATTGACACCCTCCACAAGGAGGGAAAGCCTCAAAAGGTAATTGCAAAAGAAGTTGGACGTTCTCAAAGTGCTGTATCAAAGCACATTAATAGAAAGTTAAGTGGAAGGGAAAAGTGTGGAAGAAAAAGGTGCACAAGCAGCAGGGATGACCGTAGCCTGGAGAGGATTGTCAGGAAAAGGCCATTCAAATGTGTGGGGGAGCTTCACAAGGAATGGACTGAGGCTGGAGTTACTGCATCAAGAGCCACCACACACAGACGGGTCCTGGACATGGGCTTCAAATGTCAAACGTCTTACCTGGGCTAAAGAAAAAAAGAACTGGTCTATTGCTCAGTGGTCCAAAGTCCTCTTTTCTGATGAGAGCAAATTTTACATCTCATTTGGAAACCAAGGTCCCAGAGTCTGGAGGAAGAATGGAGAGGCACACAATCCAAGATGCTTGAAGTCCAGTGTGAAGTTTCCACAGTCTGTGTTGGTTTGGGGAGCCATGTCATCGGCTGGTGTTGGTCCACTGTGCTTTATTAAGTCCAGAGTCAACGCAGCCATCTACCGGGACATTTTAGAGCACTTCATGCTTCCTTCAGCAGACAAGCTTTATGGAGATGCTGACTTCATTTTCCAGCAGGACTTGGCACCTGCCCACACTGCCAAAAGTACCAAAACCTGGTTCTATGACCATGGTATTACTGTGCTTGATTGGCCAGCAAACTCGCCTGACCTGAACCCCATAGAGAATCTATGGGGCATTGCCAAGAGAAAGATGAGAGACATGAGACCAAACAATGCAGAAGAGCTGAAGGCTGCTATTGAAGCATCTTGGTCTTCCATAACACCTCAGCAGTGCCACAGGCTGATAGCATCCATGCCACGCCGCATTGAGGCAGTAATTAATGCAAAAGGGGCCCAAACCAAGTACTGAGTACATATGCATGATTATACTTTTCAGAGGGCCGACATTTCTGTATTTAAAATCCTTTTTTTTTATTGATTTCATGTAATATTCTAATTTTCTGAGATTCTGAATTTGGGGTTTTCATAAGCTGTAAGTCATAATCATCAAAATTATATCAAATAAAGGCTTGAAATATCTTACTTTGCTTGTAATGAGTCTATATAATATATTAGTTTCACCTTTTAAGTTGAATTACTGAAATTAATGAACTTTTGCACGATATTCTAATTTTTCGAGTTTCACCTGTATTTGTGGCTCTCTGTCCTGGGCGAAGTACTTGAGGCTCGGGGCTTGACCTGAGCACAAATACCCCCCAAAAGATGCCAGAAAATGGGACAGCGAGCTGTTGTCTTTGGAATCTTGTATTTAAGATAAGATGAAGCATTTTATTACACCTCTTGCATTTGAGACGAGACAAAGTATTTATGATACCTCTTGTGCCCCCCAAAAAGGAGCGTGGAATGACGAAATGAGATTGGGGAAGGCACTTGGGGGATGGAGCACTGCTCTGCTCGAGCAGGCAAGCACAACCTACTATCGAATGGGGGTTCTCACTGCATTCGACCGGGAGAGTCCTCCGAGCTTTGAACGGAAGGGCCTACTATACAAATAAATGTGAATAGCTCACTCAGCTTTCGGAAAGGGAGAACACGTAGGTGGTCATCTTTTAAGCATTTCTGAGCTGTCCGATATATTTGTAGAGTTTGGGGAGAAATGGCTTGAAGAATGGAGTCCTGGGGGGTGTGGAGAAAGAGTCTGGGAGGGTGATTTCAAGGAATTTCAATTCTGAATGGGGAGGAACTGGGGTTGGTGTCAGGCATGCTTCAAGGCAATGTCAGGGTACATGCTTGCATGGAATTTGTAAAATAAACGGGCTGAATCCTCAGGTGCAGACCGCACAGCGTTCAATGGGAGAGCATACGATTCATGTGAGAATGATTATACTGGATTTTACCGAGTTTGCTCGAAGATGCGAGCGGCTGGATCCGCAGGCATGGCCCGAACGAGATGAATCCTCATGCACTGCATTTAACAGGAAGAGCCCATGCTTTCGTGTGAAACGTATACGCTGCAAATACTGTAAGCAAACTCACTCTGCAGTACAAATGGTTTGAGACAGCATTCGGCATAAGCAGGCTATATTCAAATGAAATTGATTGGTGCAAAGATGCAGGCTTAATGTGAGCTGTGTAGGGAAGACCTGAAACAGCCAGACAGTTATCAGTTGCTAGGTGGGAGATGGTTTGTTTGGTATGAGTGGCATAATATGGGTTACGGAGCCATGGAGTCTGAAACACATGGTCTGAAAGACACGCTGTGGATGTGGCATGTGAACGGTTGTGGCGCTTGGAAAGGCCAAGCGCCGCTTGCAGTGTAGTGTGGGTTTGTTGTATGGCCAGAAAAATGCAACGGTTGTGACACTTGGACAGCACAAGGTGAGCTCGAATGCTGAGAGGCGAGAGGAACTGGCCTCTACAGTGAAACCAGACTCACTGTAGAGGCCAGTTTCCCTCTGGTTAAACACCATGAATATAATGCCTTATATTAGTTATTTATGTGCAGTGCAAGTCATGGTTTAAAATGATTAAACTAGTAAATTAAGGGCCAGTGTTTAAACAAATATTTTGTATAAACTGTAAGATTAATGACTAATGTTTTGGAAGTCCATCCTGGATTAACTGCAGAAGTTCACGTAGATGAATTGTCCTTTGTTTGTTGGCTAATAAAAGCTTTATTGTTGGCAATAAATTGATAGTCTGTGTATTCTATTTCAAGAGTGTAGTCCATTATTAGACCAAGGTGATGCAGGCAGAGATCAGTGAGGTGACTCGCAGTTCAATCGGCAGGTCATTTCGGTGAGGTCTAATCTAAGTCCAAGGTTCAAACAGTGGCATATGAAGTATCCCATATCTTACGGTCGGAGTTAGCATCAGTTCATCCCCTGAAGTCCATCATAATAGACTTAAGTGATTTCTGGCTGGCACCAGCTGCATTTAGTCATCAACAATAGAATAATATTAGCGTAGATACCATTACATTTTTTGCAGAGTTATAGATCATGATAAATGTTTCTGGTTCCGGCAGACCAAACTAAAGCAGCCTTATCATAAGTTGATGGATGAATTAGGTGTTTGCCTGGCTAAAAAGATGAGTCTTAGTGTAGACTTAAACTGCAGAGTTTTTCTCTGAAACACTTGTATTTCCCAGCTCCACCTGTCTAGAGCTGCTACAGGGATTGTTTGTATATCTATTTGCAGCAGTATGTCCTACATGCTGGATGCAGCATGTCTTGAGATTTTTTAATTGTGCAGGGGCAGCAGCATGTCCTCATGCTTAACTACACCTGTCTATGTGTATGTTCTGGCAGTAGCAAGCCTTGGTAAACTCTGCAGCAGCAGCAGCGTAGAAGTTGTTGTCTGCCAAGACCAAAATCCTACCCACATTAACATGGTAAATCTTTCCAATAGTTGTCATGACTAAACTTTATTTAAGCACTAACACGATACTCTGATTTTACCAACTGATTTTACATATTTCTGCTCCACTGTGGGAATACAGTACTCATTTTGTCCATTTTAGCATTCTCCTTGTGTGACTTCCAACAAAACCAGGTCATTGTGCTACTAGCATAGAAAGTCCCTCACTTCAACTCTGCTTGTGCTGCAGCCACAGGTGAATAAAATAAAGGTACTTTTCCCAGGGAATAGTGCTTTTCATCGCTTTTCCACCTGAGGAACTATAGTTCCTCGAAGCCATATTAGAGGACATTTTTAGCTCTAACTCCGGGGTAGGTAGTTTTGGTGCGCATAGGGACTGTGGAACAGTTGGAAGTGGTGCCTGTGATTGGTCAAAAATCTGCATTGAGAAAGGAGACGAGCCCCATAGCCACCAATAGGCCTTTAACACACTTCCGTGTTGCTGCAGTCTGTTTCAATGGCAGTGCCCACAGCATGGAATTATTAAGGACAATTTTATGTACAATTCATCTCAAATACTTAATCTAAACAGATCTATCTCACTGTTCAATCATTACTCAAGGATGATGAAGTAAAGAAAAATGGAGTCATGATGATTTATTATTTTATACAGGATATATGAGAGCAGTGAACACTTCACAGGATATACGAAAAAAACATTATTAGATGAATGCAATAATATATACAAGCAAGAGTACCTTTACACATTAAAGAGCATTAGAACAAGACAGGGGTATTCAGTAAGTCACAAAAAAATATTATACAGGGTATTTAAGATGATAATGATCCCATTGCTTTCATGTACTTACTTATTATAAACCCCATGTATGACAAAAGATCCATTTAAAAATATTCAAATACAGAAACCTTTCCATTCCAAAGTCTGATTACAGAAAATAACTGGTTTAATTGTTGTAAACATGAGGTTTTATCCTTGTGGTTTGAGTACGATGATTGGGGAAGCGTCCACTCGCAAATCACGACCGAATGCAATGTAAATAAAACATAAAGCTGAAAATGTACCAGCGTCTAAAACTGTATTCTATTTATAATAATGAAAACAACAACATTAAAACACTTGAACGCTGTCTCTTCAGACTTTAGAAGAGCACAATAATCCTCTGGGAGTGAGCTGAACAGCACACGCAGCTTCAACTGGGAAAACTTTGCGCTGATAATCACTTTGCTCAGATACTATTACACATGAAAGTGGTAGATAACACATATGGTGAAGCGCTGTGTTAATCCAAAGAATCAATTAAATGTCTGATGTTTACTGCCAAGTGTATCTTAGTTGGCTAAATTTATTTAGAAAAGCTGCGATCGTCCATAGACAGATCAATGGGCAGATATTTGGTTACGCTACTATTCGGAGACGGAAGTGATGACCCGCGGACTGTGATAAAGGCCTATAGTAAACAACTAGCTGCTAGCCTGCGACTGAGAGGTTTGCGCTAATTTTACAATTCCCTTAACAAAAAAAAAGAAATAACAAAAAATAAAAGTATCCAAAGAGAATCACCAGTTTCATACGTGTGTATGTGACTTCATGGGGAGACACGATTTAAGTTTTCATTGCATCTATTCTGTGTGACTATAAAGAAAATAATGTGATTTCTGTATTACTACATCGACTTTTTCCTGGGATGACAGATTGTTTTTTGAGAGTGGGTAATTTACGGGTTTTTTTACACTAAACCATCATTAAATCTAGTTTACAGGAGGGAAGTATTGCATGACTGTTACTCCATGGTTAACTTGCATCAAGACATCTTTTTATGCCAATGAGTGAGTAATGAAAGCCTTTATTGTAAAATATTGTGTCGATAAATAGGTTTATAGTGCATTTTTAATATATCATCCACTGAGTTCAGCGTGTTCTGCACAGTGAAACAGCACTTTCGCCTCCTCTTCTCTAACTCCAGCTGGCAGCTGCTTCATGTAGCACCTCACGTACGCCTCGCAAGCCCAGTTTAAACTGTAACCTGAAGACATAGGCTGTGTCTGAAAACTGGAAAATGCTGCCTTGGGAGGCTGTATAAGGATGGATGAAGGATAGAATGAAATTGGGTGCCTTTTAAACTGTTCAGATAGTTACATTCATCCAAAAACACTGTTGTTTAAACCATTAACTCAAAAGGCATCTGCCTACATATAAAACAGCCCTAAACAAACAAAAGTGTAGCTCCGATCCTGGTGTCCTCCATCAGTGTTGTTGATTTTGTTGTTGTTGCTGTTGAAACGCACATACAAATGATGTCAGAATAATAATGGTCGATACTAGATGGTGTTCCGTTCCTTATAAGAGTTCTCATGTAGAAAGTGAAAAGTACCAGGACTTCAGGTGGGACAGGTTATGACTATAAAACATGTCTCTGGAAACTACACCTTCTTGCACATTTCTCCACCTCACATTATAT